>NW_017306431.1:479694-535946 GCF_000935625.1 Nanorana parkeri
TTTTGTATAAATGAATGACACCTGTTTAGAGAAGCTTTTTTACTTGAGCCTTGTGGTTGGATTTTGAAGACTGGAACCATCAGTTGAAAAGCTTTCCTGACCACTAGCATTTGGCAATAGTGTGAACTCCATGGGCCACCATGAACCATTACTGCATCAAAGGTTGAGAGATGTAACCGTGGATAAGATGGCACGCGTACATAGACTACGGACATGTTCTTGCTCTTTTAATGTGACCTGACGTAACAAACAGTAAATGAACACAAAAGTAGATTATGTTCCACCTTTGCTTGTCTACCCTTTACAATTACTTAGGTACAGTTATAACATGCCATCTCAAAGGCTCTTCAGCAAAGATCAAGGCTCACGAAAATATATTCTTCAAGGATTAGGCTAACAGTGAGGTGTTTTGATCAAAAGATTAAATTAAGTGGCCGTGTATTAGTGGGTCTATGCAGGATGTTGTGTCTCCACATAGTCATGTACCAGGTGCAGTGATTTTGAGATAACATCCTAAACTTAACACAGAACTGCTTTAGTAGCTAAAACCCAGTGACACCATGCAAAAACATTGATGACTTTCTTTTATGCTGTTTGTTTGAAGAAATAGCTGTTTTACTATACGCGCATATCTCAACTGACAAATATCTCAGGATATTTGGAATTATCATAATGGTTCTTATGAATTATTCAGGATAGCCATCAGAATGTGTAGCTGTAGATGAAAAGATGGCCATTGTTTGATTTTTTTTGTTTACTTAAATGTGCTTTTAATTTATGGGATTATTCTATTTACTAGACATGTAAGCTGCGGAAAAATTCGGTTCGTTTTGCATATTTAGTTATTTCGGGATTTGAGATTTGGATCCGAAATCCAATTCGGTACGGGTTTCGGATTCGGACAAAATCCGCATTTTCGTTAGATTCGGATGAGTTTACGAATATTTGTTGCGAATACCACAGAAAACCATCTACAGATATTAATACCAAAACTGAAGCTCCTAGTCCCGAATGGCATTCGGGATCCGAATTTCCGAATACCATTCGGGAGCTCCAGAAAGCAATACAGGTCTGTGAGCCATATTAAAGCTGATGCTTCCAGACCCGAATGGCATTCAGGAGCTCCTGAATGCAATTCAGAAATTTGGATCCCGAATGCCATTCGGTTTTAGGAGCCTCAGCTTTTGTATTATATGTATATTCTGTATATGGGATTTGAGATTTGGATCCGAAATCCAATTCGGTACGGGTTTCGGATTCGGACGAAATCCGAATTTTCGTTAGATTCGGATGAGTTTACGAATTGTCACAATATCCGGAAATCCGTGCCGGATTTTCACTTTGCTCCCTGTTTCTGGGCTGTCAGCCTATGGTGTCTCACAAGGCTGCAGCCAATCTGCTCTACTTCTCCCCTATTTAGGACTTCCTCACTTGTTGCTCTTGGTGCGAGCAACAAGTCCTATGCCTTGTTCCGTACCCCTTGTGTCTCTAACTGCCCCTGGGATCCAATTCCCTGCGCTTGCTATTGGATCCCTGTGCCTTTTGGCTTCCCTCTACCAGCTGGTATCCCTGTTTGGCATTATCCCCTGCTTTGCTCCTTGCACCCCTACTATAGTATTTCAGTGGTTCCTTTAGTATATTGTTGCAGGCCTTAATTGCCTTCACCTGTGCGCCTCTCCAAACTGCCTTCATTGCCTTACTTCTACTGTGTTTTCCCTCTCCAGTCTTTGTCTGTTTGCTTCCTCCTATTTACTGCTTGTTGTACTTCTACTCCGTCACTTACCTTCCAGTGTATCTTCCTTTGCTTTGCTGTCACCCCTTTATTTCTGTGCTCCTCTCTTACCTGGTGGCTGTGTTGGATTCATCCTTGTCTGCACACCCCTGTGTGCATACATCCCTTTTGTGCTTCTTTGTGTACTTTTCTCTCTGTTATCCTGCTTCTTTGTATGCATGTGCCACGCACATCTCGTTTACTTTTGTACGTTGCACCTTCCTGCTCCTAGGTGTCCCTCTAAGCTGCTTACCCTTCCCTGGTGTCCTTGCTTATCTATTCTATTCAGTATACTCTGCTGTTCTGCTGTGCGTTTGCACTTTTGCTTGAGACTTTCTCTCTCCCTCTTCCTGTCTTCCTCCTCCTTGGTTACAAGTTTCTTCCCTACCTGTTTGTATCCAGTTCCCCGCTGCTTCAACTAGTCCCTTGCGTCTGTGTGGGTGCGCTAGAGGGCTGCAACCTGGAAGGTGTCCAGCAGCCAATCATCCTCACCACTAGAGGCTCTGTTGCAGATACCACAGAAAACCATATACAGATATTAATACTAAAACTGAAGCTCCTAGTCCCGAATGGCATTCGGGATCCGAATTTCCGAATACCATTCGGGATCTCCAGAAAGCAATGCAGGTCTGGGAGCCATATTAAAGCTGAGGCTTCCAGACCCGAATGGCATTCAGGAGCTCCTGAATGCAATTCAGAAATTTGGATCCCGAATGCCATTCAGTTTTAGGAGCCTCAGCTTTTGTATTATATGTATACTCTGTATATGGCTCCCATGTTGCCGTAACGAAAATTTGTGCTCAGACCCATTCGGATGCATTAAACCGAAAAACACATCTGATTGGCCAGAAAAGTCACATGTCCGATTCAGTTTAATTTTTGAACAAAATTCGGACAGGATCCAAAATTCAGAAAGGGAAATTCGGATGCTTTGGGATTTAAAAATTCGGATGTGTCCTAATGTCCGTATTTCGGAAAATTCGGTGAACAAAACAAATCGCACATGTTTACTATTTCCTGGGATACTGGAAATTAGGAATTGTCTACTGGAAAAAACAGGTATTGTTTAAGCAGTAAAATTAAAAAAAAAGATTCTACACCCTATTAAGCTACAATAAACATCTATTGAAATTTTTTTTTTTGCAAATGGTTCTCTTCTTAATTTTACTACAAACAGAAATACTAGTTATCTCAAAATGGTTCTTCTCTTAATTTTATCAAAAACGGAAATGTTAGTGGGTATGCACTATGAAATAATTTATGAAAACATGTTTATTCTCCATTGTGGCTAGCTTTATTAAAGGAGAACTATGGGGTCAGTGTTTTTCCCCATAGTTCTCCTAAGGGTCACGGGAGGACATAAACTAGCGTCCTCTCGTGACCCAAAGCGCAGTATACCGCGAGCTACAGCTCGCGGTATACTGAGAGTGCGGTTGTCGAGATCCACCCAGCTGCGTGATTGACAGTTGGCTCTGCCTATCTAAAGGCAGAGACAGTTGTATCCGCCCCCTCCCCCACTGAAGTTCAGGCAGGGCTTATTCTGAACTTGGTCGGAAGTAGAGATCCTCTATACAGCCTTAGCTATGATCCAAAAGGTCTCCACAGAGTGTGATTTATTAAAATGCATTCACTAACACATTTATATTATTATTTATACATTACAAGTATTTATATTGCGCCATCAGTACTGCACTCATCAGAGGGTGCCTGTACTTCAGCACTCGCATTATTCTAGGAGCATTTGAGCCCAGGTCAGGTTTAATTTCATACACTCTTCTATTGACTTCAACCCAACTTTTCAATTAAGCCTAGTTTACCCGCTAATCCACTATCCAATAGAAATGGTATTCTGGCCATGAAGATGCTCTCATTGGATAGTAGGATGTAGGTAGCCTGACATAGTTTAGCCCCTTAGTGTAGTTCCAGCATGGGCTAGTTCCAGAGCCAGGGTATCCCTAGGACACCAAAGAGGGTGGTAGCTGATAGTCAGAACTTTTACATGGCTCAATGCAAGAACCTTTTTTTTTTTATTAATATCAAATTTATACAGAAATGTATAGAATTACAAATACCTTTTTTTTAAAACTGTGTTATATGTTAAAGTGACACTAAACCTTTCTTCTGGAGGGTGGCTACTTTTGTTCCCCATGGTCCCTGTGCGTGTTGTAAAGTAGTCACCGCTCCAAGCTCGCTACCATAAAAGACTATAATCTCAATACAAATTAGATGCCTAAACATGAGACCATGGAGAACGAAAGTAGCCCCCCTACAGAAGGAAGGACGGTGTCAGCATGAATTCAGAGGATCTACAGCCAAGTGATACTCTACATTGTTGTTAATAGTTGAGGTACTTGAATGCATTTTTTAGATTTAGCTCCTGAGTTCAGTGTCCCTTTATGGCAACTTGGATATTAAGGTCTAAAGGAAATATATCCTCACATTTATTATGAACCAATAAAAAATATTGTAATGGAGCTATACCCTCACAGACCAGTGTTTGTTGTTTTGACAGTGTTTGTTGGTTTGAACACCCTCTGAAACACAAACTGGGGGTTATTAGAAGTTTTCAACATTGGGCTGAGATTGGAGCAACAAATATAAGGCCTAAAGGCAAAGTCCACAGGTATCTCAGTGTGCTTTGAAAGTTTGTGAAAACCCAAAATGGGCTTCTACTAATTTAATCACTAATTTAATCACAAAGTTAATAAATAAAAAGTGACCATCCAATGGAGGGAAAAAGCAAAACACATATAATAAAAAGGGGGTGGTCTGTCCCTGCTGCAACGCTGCTCTGCACTGTCAGCATATAGCGGGCAGTAGCCTGCTATATGCTAAGGGTTTGGGTCACAGGAGGACATATACATATACTAAAGAGAAGTATGGCAACAAAAAGGTTGGGCCGCAGTTCCCTTTCAAGCCAGGTATACATGTGTCAAATTTCAGCCATTTTCTGATGAATCGGCCAAAATTTGCAGCAAGGGTGCCGTTGTCGGCACCCTGCCGCCCAGCATTTATTGATCAGCTGATCGAAGGAGCAGGTCGGAAAATTATTGGCTAAATGGAGCTAGCAACCAACCAGCCGCAGGCTTCATTTGGGTATTCAGAATACCGTCCGTGGTCAGAAAATAAAGAAAACAGCAGGGGATTCGTCCATCAAGGAATCTATCCTATTTTTCCATTCAGCCTGCAGGTTGAACAAACAAGAATAGACCCGTGTATATCCGGCTTTAATATTGTAAGGAAACAAAGAACAATCAAAATTAAAAAAATATTACAAATAAGCAGATTAATAATGATCTTAATGTTTTTTAGGTAACATTACAAAATTAAAGGACTTTAGAAATTTTAATTATAGATTAGAAACGTAATTTCTCAACCCTCATTCTCCATCCATCCATCTTCTGTTGCAAACAGAAGCCTAGCCTGCAGTAGTGCAGAATTCCTCAAGATCCACTTGCAGCTTCATGAATACACGCCAATTTTTATTCTCACTAAAATACTACACATTGAATTCCATAGGATTATATCCGCAGTCATCAGATAAACTTTTCTTATACATCATTTACAATCATTAAGTGTTTTGAAAACAATTAGAGTCAACCCATTATGCGCATACATACTTCCTTTGATGTGGTGTTGCTCTTTGCCAAGTTTCTATTTAAAGCAAAATACGTGTGGTAAGCCTCTTCTGAAATCCCATAATCAAACGCTGGCAGTTCAAAAATAACAATAAAAAAAAAAAATATATATATCTTTAGACAAGAAAAGTAACAAAATGCTATTCTATCATGTTCACTTGTCTAAGAGTTGAAGAATGACAATACAGATGCTAGAAGGCCTCCATATGCATTACAAATGACATTACATTTAAGTCCTTTGATATAGCTCTCTTTGGATCTTTAAGCACATTCTGTTATTAGTGTCTTTGATAAAGGCTAAACACTATTGTGCTTGAGAGCTGCTATACTCCACTGACTTCAACATGTGTCATCACTACATGGATGGAGATAATAAGGTTTTGTTTTTTTTAAAAATCTGAATGGCAGCTTACAACTGCAAGTGAGCAGGGAGCTATACAGGCGGCCAGAGATCAAATAGAGCGGCCTCAGAAAGCCCTGGTTTGTGTGCATATGTCCATCCAATGTACAACACTTGGAAAAGCAACAGACCTAGGACAGGAGGCCTCCTCAGTCACATTAAAGCTCCTTGGGGTTCAACCTTCCAGCGCCGCCTGCATTCCAGTCCAACCCCTTCTCCTGGGGACTGCACCCTCGACTAATAGAGAATCACCCAGACGTGAACGTGAGAAAGTCTGCCCATGACAGGCTTCTGGAATAAAAGATAAAGAAGAACCCTTCTTGTTTGCTTTGACCAAGATAAATGAAAACATTAAAAAAAAGGTTTTGTCCAATTGATACTTTAAAATGAACAATTAATTGGTCCCTCCTCCCTCAGTAATCAGAGATCAAAGTTACATTCCTATGTAGAACATACCCTAGTAACTGGGTACACACTGATGTCAATGACTGAAGGTCAAAAAAAAAAAAAAGGATACAAAAAGACAAGCAAAATTCCTGGAAAACTGACAAGCAAATATTACTTTGTTCACAACATAAGAACTAATTTATTACATCTTGCATGACAAATATGACTTGGCAGTCTACATTTTAAATATTATATTACTGTACAGTCCTAAAAAGCATCTATTAAGGTCAAAT
This sequence comes from Nanorana parkeri, assembly GCF_000935625.1. Taxonomy (NCBI): domain Eukaryota; kingdom Metazoa; phylum Chordata; class Amphibia; order Anura; family Dicroglossidae; genus Nanorana; species Nanorana parkeri. Next base: position 486,184 of record NW_017306431.1, read on the forward strand.
TACACCGCCTGGCCAAAAAAAAGTCACCACCTGGATTTAGCTAAGAAAACACATAAGAGCCTTCCATTGGATAAGTGTTATGATCTGGGTTTCGCTTCAGTTGGTCAGGTCTAGGTTCAGCAACATTATGTCCCCAAAAAATGAGCTGACACCTCCCATATCCTCGTATATGTAGTGAAAGAAGAAACTCATCTAAAAATGTTATTTCAGTAAAAACATCAGGTCTATGTTATGTGACCAAAATTAGGTCAGCTGCTTACCTGAATATACTGAATGACCAGGTTATTCCATCAATGGATTTTTTCTTCCCTGATGGCACATTGGGCATATTCTAAGATGACAATGCCAGGATTCATTGGGCTCAAATTGTGAAAGAGTGGTTCAGGGAGCATGAGACATCATTGTCACACATGGATTGGTCACCACAGAGTGCAGACCTTACCCCCATTGAGAATCTTTGGGATGTGCTGTAGAAGACTTTACGCAGTGGTCCGACTCTCCCATCATCACTACAAGACCTTGGCGAAAAATTAATGCGACTCTGGAGGGAAATAAATGTTGTGACTTTGCATAAGCTTATCGAAATGATGCCATGGTGAATGTGAGCTTTAATCAAAGCTAAAGGTGGTCCAGCTAAATATTACAGTGTGTGACTTTTTTGGGGGCCAGGCAGTGTATATTAAGGTTAAATTAAAGAGACTTAAAAAGTAACCTTACTGCCACTGAACATCCAATTGTAGGTATGTATCTACTAATATACTAGACCTCAAAATATATCTAAAGCCCACATTTTTTTCTTCATTTTGATAGAGTAGGTGAGGATTAAAACTGCTCTCAGGTTCGTCTGTTTTTTGTTTTTGCCATGTGTCTCATTAGAGAGATTTTTCTTTACTTTCTGCCCTGTAGACTCAACAGGATGTAAGAGAATGACTTTCCATTGTGATGGAATATTAATTTTTAGACAGTGGTCACTAGATTTACCCTCACTTTCATTCCCAGTGACACTGGTGATCAGGACAATTAGAGAGAGTAAATCTAGAGAGAGCAAATATACATTACCCAGAAAAGTATCTCTTTAAGCTATGCTTCCCTGAACTTCCTGTCAAGAACAAGATCACAAGGGAAAGCACAGCCTCCAGCAGCTGTCTAGCTTCGAGAAGAGAGAAGGAGGGAGGGAGGGAGGGAGGAGAAGGGATCAGGGGGGAGAAGAGTGGCTTGCCCTGCTGTGTCGGTGTGTTTGTGGAGACATACACAACTTACTATCACACACAACGGTGGCTCCATAAGACCCTGCATGGGAAAGGAGCAAACCTAAAACAGGATATCAGGCAACCAGCTGATTTTGCAGGAAATAAAACATTGAAAGATCAAGGGGCAGCATCCATTGTAAGTGATCGTGATTTGAAATAGCTTAACATCCTATTGACTTTAACATAATTTTAAGTATATGTAACCCAATCACAAAAATATCATATTAGTAATTCCTAAACAAGGTGGAAAGTATATGCACTCAAGTTTAAGTGCAGGACATTTAGAGATGCAATAGTGTTTGAAAACAATCTTTGTATATGTAGAGTTTTAAGAAATCTTTACAGATATCTTGAGCAGTTCTCTTTCCCTCCAAGCAGTGGGTGGGGTCTGGTGACGTGAGGAGGTGGGGAGAACATATCTATACTACTCTGAGCCGACAACGCCTTCAGGGTGCAGGACACGGGTGATGATGTGCCAGCCCTCCAGGCCATGTCCTTTTCCAGCGGAAGAAACCACAGTGCTCAGTGGTGGACCAGGAATCCAACACTCCCAGAAGAGTCTTCTCTGGTCACTGAAGGTCTTGCGTGAAGATCGTCGGCGTGGGTAAGTAGACTGCCTCTTCATTACAGGGGAATCTTTTTTATATACATTTAATTTAAAGACATTGATGCTAAAAAGATCTACGTTGTAGAGAAATAGTTACAAGGATTCCCTGGAAAACTTACCACCTGGTAAATATTGGTGGGATGGGCGTCGATACAATTATGATGTCTCTTCTTTAAAAAAAATTCTGTCAGTGGGAAAAAATCCAGCATGCTGAAAATGTGTTTGAACAGCATTGGTGAGTTTTTAGACAGTATGTGCAACAACAAATAGTTGAGGAACAGAAATTACCTCTTTATTCTGGAAGTATTTGCAGATAATAAAGCGTAAAGCTAGTCATACATGACTGGAATTTGTTCTGAGTCCTGCTGAACTGGCCAAAATTCAAGCCATGGTTGGCTTCAAAAAAGCTGAGTTGGATGGAAAATTATTGGCTGAACAGTGACAGTCATGGCACGGCTGTTCTACACCATGAATCTTTGTTGTTTTTTCCCAATAGCCCCGTCTCTAAAAGAATGAGTGTCCAACATATATCAAACTGTTGTTAAAGCCCTGCTGAAAGGGGATTGTTTGCCCTCTGAATCATTTTGGTTGTCTCCGGTTACCTTCATTTTAATAATAAATTAGTTTCTTGACACTTGAGATGTGTTTGGCACTCTTTCTGGTTTGATTACCTATGGGTTTTTAGGCAGGAGCAGGTGTTGCGACTGTCTGAATACAATCGCCAGCACTGGGGATTCCTCCAGCCACACTTTAGCATGGCCGTGGCAATCTATTGATCTTCTCTTGTTTAGCTCACAAGAATAGAAAATCTAGCTGTGTATTACTAGCTTAGCTTTGTAGAAACGATCCAAACTCTGTTTGTAAAATGAGTCTCATAAAAAGCGATATACCGGAAAGGAACTGTGTGTGTGCTCACAGCTGTCACATGGAATGACATTTTTTTGTAATTGCTGACATCATAATCATAATCATGGTTTAGATAGGAAGTATTCTGTGTATATACCATTTCTTTTGGAAGACATGACACTGTTGTATACAATATGTTCATTGATATCCAGAGGCAAATGGATGGAAATCATGGAAATCTAACACCAATAAGAAACATTTGTGGAAATATCTAACAGACTCTTTAAAGTCTGTTAGATATTGAAAACTCCCAATTTCTAGGATATACTTCTGACATTGGGGTTATGGGGATTATGACTGATAAAGCGAGCTTAATATGTTGGGCTCGGGGTATGGTAAAGTACACAGAAAGGTATAATCTAGGGCTTCACATTTTAAGAAAACATGGAGGGGGAATGCATTGAGGGTATCTAGGATTGGAATGTAGAGGAGGGAGAGAGAGAAAGAGAAGAGAAATAGTAGGACATGATAAAGCTGGCCATACGCTGCTTTTTTTCGACTTTCTATGAGATGATGGGGTCAAGTCGACAATCAATTTCAATCGTAGTGACAAAAAAAGCAGAATGGACATTTTTTCTCGAACGAATGAAATTCTAATAGTGAATTTAGTTTTTCGTTCAGGAAACTCCATTCATTCCAAAACTGAATGTTAAAATAAAACAAAAGTTTGTTTGACATTAATCAAGTCTCTTATGGCATTATCCTTACCTGCCTGAGTTTGCATGATCTCCCTCTGCTTGAGGGAGTACTATGAGGTGAGTGAAAATCACATCCTCATAGTTCAAGCTGACGCGTGACAATGAAACTGTCACATGTCGGCTCAATAGATCAGGAAGTGAGCGAACACATACCGTCGCTCGCTCACTTCTCGATCATCTCCCTGCAGAGAGCAGTGGCTGTTAGTCACGGCACCCTGCAGGGATTCCCCCCCTCCCCGCTCCGATCCTCCAGCGCTGACTGAAGGAATGGACAGGGAAGGGGGCGGATACAGCTGGCTCTGCCTCTAGATAGGCAGAGCCAGCTGTCAATCACGCAGCTGGGTGGATCTCAACAGCATTGTCAGAATCCGTCCCGGCTGCGGCGGTCTCAGTAAACCGCGAGCTATAGCTCGTGATATACTGAGCTTTGGGTCACGGGAGGACGCTAGTATATAGTATGTCCTCTCTTTTAAGTGGGTTTCCTTTTAGACCCCAATCACGTGCTGGTAGGTAATTGGCTCCTGTTCAATTTGGCCCCTTGTACGTGTGAATATGAGGAAGGGAACTTAGATTGTAAGCTCCTTGAATGGCAGGGACTGATGTGAAAGTACCCTATGTAAATTGATGGTGCCATATAAAATAAATAGCACTTGCCACTTTAGACACTCCAAGACTTTGTGTCCCCATCATCCAAATCCAATATGGCAGCATCTGGGGTAAGAATGGACAGAACACTATCATCAGGTTGTAGACACAGCCCGCACAGTTCACAAATTAGGTGACCCTTCCCGATCACAACTTGAAATAACCGTGTCACATTGTGGATCATTTACGAAACAACAAGCATATTCAAGAGTCAGATGCATTTGTCCTTTAAAGAACTTATAGACAAGCTGGAAACTCCTCCATGTAGAAAGATGTCATCCTTTTCTCTACATAAGCGCCAACAACGGTCTATTTGTGGATACACTGCAATGAAAATAGTGCCTGAGTGCGGTGAAAATGTTAAAGCAAGTCTGTAGTGTTGACAACAAGAACATTTTTACATTTCCCCCACTTATGATGTGTCCATCTAGAGCACCCAAAGAGGAATTTTCACACCAGGCAGGAAATGTTCAGCAGATACTCTCTTATTCACGAGTGACAGTAAAACAATAAAGGCTTATCACTGTTTACAGCAGGATACAAGCACTCATGTCTAGGCAAGTGTCATATTTAAGGAAAAATCTTTTGTCGGTCGGATCATTTCCTACCAAATAGCCACTGACTGTCTCTACATACTTCACTCTAGTACTTCACTGTACTGTGACTTGATTAATTCATGCGCATTTAGATTATAAACTAGCACGTGTAAATCTAATCAATTATTGTAATGATCCCTCTGATATGTGCACAAGTATGTAAGTCAAAACTCTCAGAAAGAGTTACAGGCCATTGTTCATGTTACAATAAGTGTTTGTATATGCAAGTAGATGACAGAACCACTTTCAGAATAATGAGCTACTTATTGGCATTGAGAAAAAAAGACACAAGAAGAAACGCACTGACTAACCAACTTCATAGATGGTGAAGAATTTCCTACAAGCGCCATGATCATTTATCAAAAAAAAAAAAAAGTAAAAGTTAATTTTAAGCTGTTGCCGTTTTTAAGTTCATTCAATAAGGCAATTCAAAGAGCAGCAACACGAGCCAACCAATCAGACTTCAGCTTGATGCAGCAATGAACCAGTTATACCAGTTATATTTCTAATTGATTGCTTTATGTTATTTGTATTTTGCAGATTTGCTTTGCTCTGTGGACTGGGTTATTGAATAGGACCTCTATTGCGGTTCAACGTTCACATCTCAAAGTCCTGCATAGATATTACCAAAATGAACCGCACTGGGAGCTTGATAGTCTAAAGCTGGCCACGTGCCAGTAGAATTTAATTTGAAAAAATTAGTTTTGGAAACATTTGTTCTAATATCTAATAGTTAATGGGGTCAAATCAACAATCAATCAATTTACATTGTACAGCCCCAAAGGTGTCTGTTTGCATGAGCCCTAACAATGCAGTTAAGGATGAGTATAGGTTCGGACCGAACGAAGTCTGACCCTGAGCTCCACCGAACCTGGAAGTGATATGGGGACACCTACCGAATCAGATGCGGGCCAGGGTAAAACACCAACCAAATCTGCTTGTGTTGACCTCATTGACTTTATATGGCCACATGACCATATATCATCAAAAGTGGCCATAGAAGGTGGCCATATAAGGTCAATGATGTCACAGCATCCCGCCCCTTTGCTTATGTGCAGCTGCGAACAGGAAATTCCCCAGTTGCAGCTGATTGGGCGGCAGCAGAAGGAGCTTCCTTCCAGGTCCAGAGGAGCTCAGGTTCCCACTGAACCCGGTCTGAACCTGAGCTCATCCCTAATGGCTGTGCACTGTAACATGCATCTTTCTCTAACATGCAATGAATGAGTCTCTCATACTTTCTTTAAAATTACAGTCTCTTGAACTGAGCTGTAGTGTTTGTAATATGGCGGCTCTCTTGCATCTCGGCAGTCTTATGTTAACTGACAGCTCTCTTACAACATTTCTCTCTTAGGCTCCATTTATGATGGACCATGCTTTGTGCCTATACAATGCAGGTATTAAAATTGGAGTAATTTATCAATAATTGCACTGCAAGATAAGGCTGCTGACTGATTTAGCGCACACATGTTAATTTGAATAGCATAGTTAAACCTGAACTCTAAGCCAGTGGCGTCACAATAGGGGTGCGGGGGGGCACACCATTGGAGGGGTGACACCAAAATGACTGACAGTCATTTTAGTCATTTTGGTGTCACCCCCTCTGAAAAGTCGGGCACTTGGTCATGAACCGAGAGCCCGACAGTTTCGGGAGATAAGAGGGGATCCGACGGCATACTTTATCCTGCCAGGTGACTGTCCCCTCCTCTCTCTGCCGGCGTCCATCAAGAAGATGGCCACCGGCAGGTATCCATAGGATCGCCGCGTACGTCACAATGGGGTGTCACCTGGTAACCGCTCCGGGTGACACCCGGCCTCGGGACGCCCCTGCTCTAAGCATATATAAAGACACAAATTAATGCATCTCTATGATCACAAAAACATCATTAACTGTATTTTTCAAATGCAAGCAGTGTAAATCCCCAACAATGTCCTGGTATCATTCTCTTGCAGTCCTGGTGCAGCAGGGCTAGAGTGTGAGAGGAAGAAGCAGCACAAGGAGCCAATCAGTTCATGTGCTGACAAGAAGCATGCTGATAAAAGGGGAAAGCAGAGTGACATAGCTCATCACTGTACTGCTTCTCCTTTTAATGTCCAGTCACAGGTTGGGGGTGGGTCCAAGACAGCCTGGGCTCTGAGGACGTGGGTTGAATGATGCTGGCAAAAAAAAAATATTATGGGGAAATCTCTGTATTGAAGGTGTATATTGCAGAAGATGCCAGTTTTGTTATTATATCTTTTAATTCATTTTTATCTTGTTATTTTTTTACTGCAGTTCTGCTTTAAAAGCACTTTGATTCATAAAAAGAACAAAGACATTGAAAACAACATACTCTGATTTGCCCCAAAAGTAGAACAAATCCAAGTTTTTGTTTCGAACAATAAGTCCCTCTTACCGTGGACCACCCAGCAAAATGTTTTTTCTTAACTTTGCATAGTGTGGGGGCATAGAGCCCCCATGAGTCTATAGTGATAAGATTTGCCCTCACATCCTGTCCCTGAGACACAACAGGAAGTGGGAGAAAAAATTCTCAAGGTGAGGAGACATTTTGATTTTGGCTTTTGTCACTGGACAAGTGCACCCATTGGGAAATATGCCCTACACTCCAATTCTGGTGGCAATTGTAAAAAGTAGGGATGCACCGATACCAGTTCAGATACCAGTGCTGATATTTGGCATTTTCATGAGAACTACCATGGTTGCAGCGGTTGCAGCTGGGACCTGGCTCTGGCACTCCACCACTGTCCTGACATCCTTAGTCGATATTGTTTTAGAAAAACTGTCACATGACAATAAATAAAAATGTATCAGTACTCGTATCTGTGTGTACTTGGGCAAGTATCAGTACTCGTACTTGCAAAACTGGTATCGGTACATCCCTTATATATATTTATAAAACCAAAATCATACATGAAAACAGAGATGCACAAATCCCAGATGCTCTGTGTGCTCCTTACAAATGACAGCTGCCTCCTAACATTTGAATCTTTCTCTAGTCTAGTCTTGGAGCTTGAAAAGTATCTGAACTTGTACCGAGTACGGTACTTGGTATTGGTGCATCTGTGGCAGAAAGAGTGCCAAACCAGTGGTCATGGAGTCAAAACTGTTCTTAGATAATCAGTAGAATAAGAAAGCCAACTTGTTTCTGAGCTTCAGACCCCCCTCCTGCATCAGGGCTACAAGTAGGAAAATAGAAAACTTCATACAGAACAATACAATTCATATAATAAATGTATTATTTATTATTATGTATATTATGAAAATACAACACTGCCTGGCCAAAAAAGTCACACACTCTAATGTTTCATTGCCCTGCCTTTAGCTTTGATTATGGCACACATTCGCCATGGCATCGTTTTGATAAGCTTATGCAATATCACAACATTTATTTCCATTGAGCGTTGCATTATTTTTTCTCCAAGATCTCATGTTTAGTTTACTGATTTGTATTGAGATTGTAGTCCATCACAGGCGTGAGCTTGGAGCGGTGACTACTTTATATTACAGTGACCATTGGGACAAAAGTAGCCACCCTCCAGAAGGAAGGACAGTGTCAGCACCAATTCAGAGCTGATTTGAAGATCTACAGCCAAGTGATACACAAATCAGATACATTTTTGTTAATAGTTAAGGTACTTGAATGTATTTTTAAGGTTTAACTCCTGAGTTTAGTGTCACTTTAAACATTGTTCCTCAACAATGGGCATGTACCTCGAAAATAAAAACCTGATAGAGGTTCTAACCTTTCTGCACTCCATCCAAACCTGGAAAGAGAAACGTTGGCTGTCGTATCAATCTACAATGTTTTCTCGTCCATAGACAAATGTTATTTAAAGGAGAACTATGGGGTCAGGGCTTTTCCCCATAGTTCTCCTTTGGGTAACAGGAGGACACAAACTAGCATCCTCCCGTTACCCTAAGCTCAGTATACCGCGAGCTGTATACTGAGATGCCACAGCCGGAGCGGATCCCGACATCGATGTTGAGATCCGCCCAGCTGCGTGAGTGACAGCTGGCTCTGCCTATCTAGAGGCAGAGCCAGCTGTACCCGCCCCCTGCCCCGTCCGATCCGCCAGTCAGCGCTGGCGGATCGGAGCGTGGAGGGGGGAATCCAGCTCCTCCCCTGTCATAGCAGAGAGCTGTGACAGGATCGAGAAGTGAGTGAACGCCGGTATGTGTTCGCTCACCTCCCGATCTACTGAGCCGACCTGTGACAGTCTCATTGTCACAGGTCAGCTAGAACTATGAGGTGAGTGAAAAGCACTCACCTCATAGTTCTCCTTTAAATGATTTTGACAAAAATCCCTAACTGCAGTACCATCTCATCCACAAGGTTAGTGAATAATCCAGAACGTTCAATTCCACTTGAGGTTTTCCTTCCATTCCCATTGCAGATTTCCTAATGACGTCTTTCTTGACTGCCTTGAGATTAGTCAAATTTCGCTCCACGTGTGGCCAACCTAATGGGAGATAATCGACTGAATTAGTCTGGATTATATCAAAGCAGCAACACATGATTGTTTAGCACATCAATTATTGCTCTTCACAACTTTTAATGTATAATGTAATTCAAGGAGCATACTGTATAATCTGTTGATCACTTGAGATAAACTTAATTGTGTGTGAAAAATTTACTAAACACTGAAACAAACTGACAGCTCACTTGACGTTGATGCACGCATTTGTCAAGAATATTTATTCGAATTCAAACTCTAAAAATAAAAAAAAAAAAAAGAAAAAACGGGAATTTGCTAGGATTCAAAATAAGAATTCAGGATGTCCCCCCCCCCTGCCCCGTCCGATCCGCCAGTCAGCGCTGGCGGATCGGAGCGTGGAGGGGGGAATCCAGCTCCTCCCCTGTCATAGCAGAGAGCTGTGACAGGATCGAGAAGTGAGTGAACGCCGGTATGTGTTCGCTCACCTCCCGATCTACTGAGCCGACCTGTGACAGTCTCATTGTCACAGGTCAGCTAGAACTATGAGGTGAGTGAAAAGCACTCACCTCATAGTTCTCCTTTAAATGATTTTGACAAAAATCCCTAACTGCAGTACCATCTCATCCACAAGGTTAGTGAATAATCCAGAACGTTCAATTCCACTTGAGGTTTTCCTTCCATTCCCATTGCAGATTTCCTAATGACGTCTTTCTTGACTGCCTTGAGATTAGTCAAATTTCGCTCCACGTGTGGCCAACCTAATGGGAGATAATCGACTGAATTAGTCTGGATTATATCAAAGCAGCAACACATGATTGTTTAGCACATCAATTATTGCTCTTCACAACTTTTAATGTATAATGTAATTCAAGGAGCATACTGTATAATCTGTTGATCACTTGAGATAAACTTAATTGTGTGTGAAAAATTTACTAAACACTGAAACAAACTGACAGCTCACTTGACGTTGATGCACGCATTTGTCAAGAATATTTATTCGAATTCAAACTCTAAAAATAAAAAAAAAAAAAAGAAAAAACGGGAATTTGCTAGGATTCAAAATAAGAATTCAGGAATGAATACCAATAACATAAATATTACATCAAATCCCCAAGTGTGTTTCTGATCCATATGGGTTTATTTATTATACTAGCATCCTCCCATGACCCAAAGCTCAGTATATAGCAAGCTACAGCTTGCGGTATGCTGAGACCGCCGCAGCCAGAACGGATCCCGGCAATGCTGTTGAGATCCACCCAGCTGCGTGAATGACAGCTGGCTCTGCCTATCTAGAGGCAGAGCCTGCTGTACCCGCCCCCTCCCCCATCCGTTCTTCCGGTCAGCGCTGGAGGATCGGAACGGGGAGGGGGGGAATACCTGTGGGGGGAGGTGACTGATAGTCACCGCACTCAGCAGGGAGATGATAGAGAAGTGAGTGAGCGATGGTATGTGTTCGCTCACTTCCCGATCTATTGAGCCGACGTGTGACAGTTTCATTATCACTTGTCGGCCTGAACTATGAGGATAAATTTGGAGCATTTTTAATTTGTGCGTTGTTGCCCATTTGTTCAGGCATATTCAAGCTTGAATGCATTTGTTTTAGCCAATGGAAAGCTAGGTACCAGGAAGAGATGGTTGTTTAGCCTGAAAAACACTAATTTTCCATTGATGTTTATTGGGCAACAAAAAGTCCTATTCTTCAAAAGTAGCTCATGTACCATTTTGTGCTTCAGGTGTTGAGCTACAGGCATCTGAGCTCTCATATGTGAACAGGCACAATTTAAAACCATGGGATTTTGGTTGTTGAGCATATTTTGGGTCACATGGGGGGGGGGGTAGATTTTGCGGCAGGCAAAGCCGCATGTGTGCCTGCCACCTCCTTTCTGGCCAGCTCCTGGCAACCAGTAACGTCAGTGAGCTGGGCGGGACACCGGTGACATGATCCATCCCCTTCCCTTACCAAGCACCACCAGCATCCCTTCCTCCCTCCACAGAACGAGCACCGACTGCATATCCTCCACCACCAACTCGCTGGAACGTGCATCAACACACCCCACCCACCACCTAAGGCAGCGAATATGCTAGGGACACGACTGTCACTACAAGTACATACTACACAATATTTTCTGTCATAGATATTTCATCTTAGATTCACCAGAGGCTATAAAGCTCACTAAATGTGCTGAAACACCAATGGAAACAAGAGCTGCAGGCAGTCGTGGCCCAAATGTTGTATGCATCATTTGGGTCACTATGACACAATGCCACACCTGCTGCCATGTGTGATATTGTAAGTGCATGTACACCTGAGATCCAAGGGCTGCTTGGCAAAGGTCAGAACTACAGCCATTGTGTCGATATGGTCATTGGGAAATCACATGTGGCACAAAACTCAAAAGTTGTAAAGCAGTTAAAGCAGTTTAAAAACTTCTTCCATCTGAGCCATGTAGAGTTAAAGTCCAAACCCAGGCTGTGCCCCGACCCTATTATTTGCCCTAACCCCCTCTGAGCATCCTTTGCTGCCTCTTTTAAAGCGTTTTTTATACTTACCTTTTCTGCAAGTAACGAAGGATGCGGCACCGAATTCTTTCCTGTGCAGCATTCTCCTGTGAGCTGAAGGTGGCTTCATAAAGTACCGCCATGGGGTCCTTGGAGGTCCAGGAGGTCCCTGATGCCATGTGCTCATAGGAAGTGGGTATTCTGCAGGACAGACGAGGACCAGCATAAAAGAGGATTGGAGAGCAGGGGAGTATTGCTGGAGACAGGGTGAGTAGTGCAGCGACAGCTGCTTATGCTGAACAATTTAAAAAGCTGGAATGGACTTTAATGATGAACTCCAGGAAGATATACCATACTCACATAATTGCAGCCATGCATTCATTATAAAATCATTAAATATATTTTTTTAAATACAAGCAGTGGCAGTACCTGAAATTGACTTGTTAACAGCTCCATGCAATCCCATCTACAGGAGCACTTAGGCTGGCAAAGAGAGGAGCAGTGCTGAGAGCCAATCAGGTGTGCTGCATGAAAATGTGCTAATAAGAAACATGCTGATAGGGAAAGAGAGCAGAGTGAGCAGACCTTATTAGTTTGCAGCTGCTCCTTCACTGTCCAATGAGCAGATTGAGGTGGAGGGAGGACACTGTTGTATTTCTTATATATATATATAACTCATCTCTCTCTTTCTCTCCCCCCTCCCTCTCCCTTTTTCCCTCTCCCCCTCTCTCTCTATATATATATATATAGATTACCTACCTGGCTGTGTTGCATGGCAGGGCTGTGTAAATCTCAGAACTGAATGGAACACAAATACAAATCATTTGGATTACTACAGCTACATCTCTCTTAGATGTATTTCATCTTTCTGTCTAAGGTTCACCTTAAGCCTTGCATGAAGTGGAAGGGCACATATAGAGGTTTGCCAATTTGTTTGAATTTTTAAGTGATCAATTTTGTTTTGCTTCCTAGAAAAGAGGAAGAAGGTCTCACCACATGCACACTTGCTACAGAATGTCACTGAGTCAAGGGTAAAAGTAGTGGAGTGTTCCAGCAGTGCTAGCTGCATGTCATACACAATGAGAGAACTGCCTGTCTTCGGGTAAGCTACAAACTGGTGAGATGGGATATAAAGCAATTACGAATAAGGTTGTGGCAGTAAGCAATTGTGGATTGCACGGACAGAAATCAGAAAGCTCTGTTTGCAAAGGAGGTTGGCCCCCAGATTTTCACACCTACAGTTTCAGCAACATTGCTTAAGGCAAAGAGATCTCCTTCTAATCTCAGGATAGGGGGCACTGAAACACACTTGTGGATTCTGTCTGACTAGGCTGAGCTGAATGACATCATAAAAGATTCGTAAGGACACATAATATTATAGCTAACGTCTCAGATGGCAAAACTTGTATCAAAATGGAAATAATCAAAGCTCTGTCTCTGTTTTCAGGTGTTCCACGGTGATCAATGAACAAATGCAGCACAAGCACCCGCGTTCCCTTTCCTAAGGAGAAAATAAGGGAAACCTTCTGCAGAGATTTTCCAACATATCAGAATAACTAGCAATGTTCAGAAGTCATTCTGCTAGCTCCAACATAACCTGATTACTGCCAGCGTTGTGCCAGTTGATCGTAATCCTCGCATTTATCATCCTAATCCACCGCAGAATGGGGCTGATTTGCTAAAGGTGTTAGGAATGTTCACAGAATGAATTACCTGAATACTCACTTTAATTTTCAATCATGTGCAGATCAAATAAGTAAACAGGGATTGTTTTTCACGTGTTTGGTTAATTGAAGTGAATCACGACAAATTTATTGTATGAACATTCTCAAATCCTAGTAAATCGTTCTTTCTGCTTCTGACAATTTTTTAAGCTTGTGTACTTCTTCGCATTACAGGCTTCAAGCTACGAGTGGTTGAGCGCAAAGATATGAACAGGTGAGAATTTTGAAAATTGTATTTTTAATGCTAAGTGTAAGGGAAACGCACCACAAAATTTTAGGTGTGAATGAGGGGTTAATTGGGCCTGAGACTAGCAAAATTCATATAGCAAGTAGACAGGCATCATTTTTTTATTTTTATAAAGCTGGCATTTTCATTTGTGGTCTACTCAGCTTAAGCCGGCCGTACGCTGGTAGATTTTTGTACAAACGTTCATACATAAAATCTCTTTGGACATTCCATAATGTCCACAGAGACTTGATGAGCATTGTTCCAAATTCCATTTGAATTTAACATAAAATTTTGTAATTAATGGAGTTTCCCGAAAGAAAACCACATAATCTATTAGAATTTCCTTCAACAAAAATTTGCATTCTGCTCCTTTGATTTTTTTTTCATCACTGCACTCAAAATGATCATCAGTTTGACCCCGGTAACTATTAAATAATCAAATTATTGTTACAAAAGCAAATTTTTCCAAACAAAATTCTACTGGCTTTAAAACTTTCTGTAGCTTAAGTAAAAAATTTTGCTATAACTTTAGCTTCTTTAAAATGTAAAAAAAATCAGCAGAATGATCTGATAAAAACAAAAAAAAAACAAAGAAAAAGTATCCATGCAGGTATATCTATTTATCTGCGGGATGCCTTTTATAAGAATGAGGAGATCCAATGTTTTAACTTGCAGCATTTGCTTGAATGCATTGCTTTCATCTATAGAATAGATGCAATAAGAGCAGTTTCTCTGAATGCTTTGAATATAGTGACCCTGCTCTCTCCCTCTCCCTCTTGTCTGCTCAGTGACTGGTCTGTCAGCTTCTGCTGGGAGATGAGCAGAGGTGGATATAAATATCGTGGTCAGTGGTAAAATGCTATGGCTGAGCTGTTGGAGAAGATCAACACTTCAGACAAGTCTCCAGCAGCTAACGACAAGTTGAGATCAAGTTCGAATAAACTTTGCTTGAGTCAACCCCCTTTTTAGAGAAGACTCCATGCAAGCTAAGAAAACCCCACCTCCTTTTGAGCTAAGCAGTTGGTTTCTTTGATCTAAGTATAAGTGGAGCTGGAGTTGAGGTATTTTTAGAGCAATTGACTCCTTAAACCACGTGTGCCCACGTTGATCAGGATGACTGTTCAATCGGCGCTTGTGCCAATCCTACTCTTGGTGCTGGTTTCGGGGATGGTACACTGCATGCCGCTATTATCTCCCCAACGAAATGACACCCTGGATCGACGCTGGGAGACGCTTTTCTCAATGGCCAGGATGCCAGGAGAGAGAAAAGACGGAAACCGGGACAGTGACTATTTGCTGGGCATCAAGCGATTACGACGACTTTACTGCAACGTGGGCATCGGATTTCATATTCAAGTTTTGCCCGATGGAAGAATAAATGGGATGCACAATGAAAATCTGTACAGTAAGTATAATGTTTTTCTTCATATTTTGCTTGAAAATTGATTTTTAAATGCAACAATGGTGCAGGATGTTAAGGCTATTTCCTTTTTATTACGATGTGCATGGTCATTTCTAAACTATACAAAATTAGAGATTATTTTACTATCTTGTAAAATTGCCTTGCGTAGGTTAGTCACACTGATTTCACTTGATCTTGCTGTAGCACCTAAAGCTTAGGGCAAAGCTGCGGAACTTAAGATAAACTTAATTGTAATAATTAAATGAAGCAGTAACAGGAAAGCGACACTTCAAGCCAAGACTGGATTGTGTTCTGCTTGGTTAGAAGAAGTCTGTGTTTTGCGAGATTAGTGTCATTTAAAATGTGATCCTGCCTTGCTTGTTTGATAATGTTATATTAAAAGAATTAAAAAGTGATAGGTCAAGTGCTGGAAACGTTGTATTTACCAGATTTCTTCAAGGGGAACTAATAAAGGCATTAGGAGCTGTGATAATCTCTCATTTCAGTAGTCTGCAGGGACCCTTCTTCTGCAGGGACAAAATTCATAAGCCACGAGCTGATGTCAGGTGCTGTGTTTCAGTACATACTTGGTGGGCAGACATAGAAACTTCGGAGAATCAAGTAACAGTTGTCACTCAAAGCTGTGGATTTGCAGCGGGCATGGGAATTGTATAGTGACCATGAGCTACAGAAATACTAATATGTTCACTTATGTGTATAATAGCTTGTTACATTGAAAATTATTTTTACACTTATTTAAAATTGTTTTAAAAATTATTTAAATAATTGCCAGGACAGTTAACATCTTTAACATTGTTGTATATATAATTTGCCTTTGTAAGTGCAACACAATACAACTAAAATAATAGAATGTTGGCTGTGTGGGCACAATATAACATAACTAAAACAATAGATTTTGGCATGGTGAACCCAACATTTTTTTAAAAATAACAAGGATTTGGTTTTGGGGGCACAAGATATTTAAACAAATAACAGGGTCTTGGTTTTGTTAGCATAACATTTTATTAAAAAAAAGTATTTTGTCTTTGTGGGCAAAGTTTAATAATAAATAGACCATAAAATTGACATTAGACCTATAACAACATGGGTACAGTTAATGCTGGAAGGTTTATAGTTTTTGGACATGTATCCCTGAAACAGGTGATCATTAGGCAGAGCACATTTGGGGTTGTTCTTTGAAAAGTCATTATGGGACCCCCGCAGTCTTTTACAGTATTATAAATAATTTCCATTCATTTTTATAATGATATAGGAAAATAACTTTATTTGGTTTAAGAGGTTTGCCATGAAATAGTCTCTATACAGATTTGTTCTAAAAAATGAACATATTGCTTCTCAATAAATTGTTGTTCGGAATATCGATTTAAAAAACAATTGGATTGAATTATATTTGACTGAATACTGAGTTTGAAAAACAATTAGATTAAATTATATTGTACTGATTCTGCCAAATATACAATGCTTGTTATGTGATAGGGTCAAACTGGAACTTTTCTGTGCAATATCTAATATATTGTTTCTCAGTTATGTCATATTCAGTTATTTAAAATGGCAAAAAAATAATTGATATGATGAAAAAGTAAAAATATAAACAATTTTAATCAGCAGTAATATTTTCCAGATGTAATACTTGGAATAAATGGATTTAAAGAGCAATGTGATAGCAGCAAATGCAGTAAATCTCTATTTAGTGCACCTGAGCATGGTTTAATCTGAGTTACCCATCCATGTAATGTATACGTACAGTGGTGACTGTGATGTGTGTGATTGGGCTTTTGTTTTTGGGCACATTTTCCCTTAAGTCGCTTTGTACAAAGTTAGTCTTAACTGTCATCAAAAGCTCTAGGTGCAGTAGGGCGCCCATAACATCAATGCAATTGAACGCAGCATGCCCTGCTCAGGTGCATTCATGACAGGTTAACTGAGAGAGTGTGTGTACTGCGCCTGTGGTCATCACACAAAAACTGACATGTAAGGAATGTAAAAAGAAACACAAACGCCGGCTGTCACCTTTGGAAATGCATCTTGATTGACGCATTGCATGTATCATAAGGCAATGCATCATACAGTAAAACATGGCAACCAATCAGACGGAAGTGAAAGAGGGTTCTGGGTGGTGTGGGTTACTGCCATGTAGCTTTTCATGTCATCATTGCTTTAACGTATACGCTATCCTATCTACAACGTAGTATTACATCAACTGGCAATTATTCACACATAGGGTTCATGCTTGAACAACTATAAGTTAGCTGAAGCATTTGCTTAGAGTAAAATATTTGAAAACTGCTTTCCTGTAAGCAACTGTGATGTTCAGAAGTCAAGCTCAGCTGGGAATCTGTTATATAGATCAACCTTTCTCAAGTAGTGTGCTGTGGCACCAGGGGGTGCCTTTTGGCTTCCTCAGGGGTGCCTCAAAACCTTGGGAGGGTAGCATTCTGATATAGTGGGTAACGGAGGACTGTAAAGGGGGGCACTGATGTAAGAGGGGGGCTCTGATGTGAAGGGGAATTAGACTGGATGTGCCTCAAGATTTTTCATACTTTGAAAAGGTGCCACAACTGAAAAAAAATGTTGAGAAAGGCTGATATAGTGAAAAGCACTAACAAGCCATGCAGTGGAGACAAGCGCTCTACTTTTACAAGGACATCTAACCAAACTTTCTGTACATCTCGAACGCTTCAGTTTTAGGAAATAAAACATTGCTCAATACACATTACTGATCTCGGATCAAATAAATTGTTTCTGGCAACATTTAAACAAGCCTATTATAAGTTTAATTGTCCTCATCTACATGTATTCAAGGGCTGGTGAGGAAGAGGCTCATGCCATTTTCCACAGGAGCACTTGGCTACATTTAGTAGCAGATTGCAATGGAATTATACATGACAAAGTGATATCACTTAGAGCCTACCATAATGAAACAGGAAATCCATCTTAATACAGAGATTTGACAGCTATCAAATGTGTTCCAGGCACCCCCTACAAGTGAAGCTTTCATCTTAGCCACAAAAGGTGGAAAGCATATTTTATAGTTTCCTCTACCAAGAATGTTTTCCTCTCAACCATAGGACTTTATTGGTAAAACAAAATGTGATATCAAGGTATAACCAAACAAAACTCTTCCTGTGAATTAGGGTCCTTTATTTAGAATTTAGTGAAAAGAGATTATGCCATCAGATGACCATATGCACTCTTGTAACGAAAGGTTGTTTTGCACATTCTCTTCGGAGAACTGGCTTGTTTATGGACTGCTGCTTATTTTTTGATCCATGGGAGACTCCACCATATAAGATGACTAGAACAGAAGATATGTTTGTTCTATAGCTAAAGCCGCGCATTTTGTATGACAGCCTATATTGTTCCATATATGATTTGGCCATTGGTACCAAACATCAATATTATTGAATTGATCAATATACACTTTTCTTCTGTTTTTCTTGATTAGAAGCCAGCAGTTTGGAAAATAAATGCTGCTTGGCCACTTCCATCCACAATATCATTAACAGATACTGGTACTCAGGCTACCAGTACTATAACATCCCATTGTGATTCCTTCAGTAGATTGCAAGAGCTAAGCACATGGGAACATACTCACTGGATGGTACAACCCACCAAAAGCACCTAAAGACACTCTGACAGAACCTTCAGAGCACTGATGAAGGACTTGAGCATCACACAAGCCCTATTATTCTTCCTTTCTGAATTATGCTTCCAACATCTAGCTTTTCTTCAGCTTTTCTTCAGACTGCGTGTTCTCTACACACAGTCATGTGTAGAGAACGTAGTCTGTCAAAGCCAACCTAACAGTAAGATGTTGATCACCTCATTGCACAGAACAGCATGATCTGATTGCTATCTCAGCAGTCAGGTTGGCATTTGTAGCCTTTGCTCTTTTGACATTACTGCAGTTTTCTCTGAAGTGACACTGGGGGCATTTTCAACAACAAAAGCTAGACCTGTGCCAGGCTGGAGAACGTAGTTATTTCTTCAAAGGTTACAAGCACTTGCTGACTTTACATAATGTTATGGGTCACACCCTGCAGTGAGTGTACTTACATGTGTTTTGATCTTTCCATCTGTCAAAAATAGAGAATGCTAGTACTAAGTGAACTCTGTTACTGATAAACATCAATGCTGGTCACATTTGTCTGTCAGTTGCATGGCCAAATATTTTCCAAATCAGGCTTCCTGTACCTGAGAACAAGGAATGTTGGGTATCCAACATTCATTGTTGGTCATTTATATTCCTTGCTGGCCATATGTAGGCAACAGTAATTGTCCACAAAAGTGAAAACTCCACAGAGTAATTAAAATTAACCATGGACATAACTGCTAGAATCAAAGAACGTTCTGAAATCAAGGATTAAAAAGAAAAAGAAAAACAAAGGGCAAAAGCAGTTAAAAAAATGGAATTACTTTGATGAAAGAGGAAAGTTAAAACTCAGTGATGTCTTCTTTGTAGGTTTGTTGGAAATCTCGCCGGTGGAAGTTGGAGTGGTGAGCCTGTATGGTGTTAAAAGTGGACAATTTGTTGCCATGAATGGAAAAGGAAAGCTATATGGATCAGTAAGTAATGCAAATGTATATTGTACTTTTGAATACATTTTCCCAGTTATTAGAACTTTGTGGGTCAGATTGTATTTCTAATTGGTAAGCTAAGAAAAGATATTAAGAGTCATAATAGAGGAATATTTGTTGTTAGAGAACTGTGAAGTAGAAGTAAAGACTGAGAGACATGAAGAAGGTCTAAAGTTGGCCATAAATGGCCTTCATTTCAGCCAATTCAGCAGGGTTGGACTGCAAGCACCACCCAAAAGTCAATATAACTGAGCCGGGTAGAAGATGATTGGCTGTATAGCGACTGCATCTGATCGATGCAGGCTCTTTTCAGCTATTCAGATACTTGTGTTAGTTCAGTCTCAAGGTTCAAGGTTAACTCCACATGAGAATAACAAGTGTCAAAATATAATTATTTGTTGTAACATGCACCTAAGGAAAGGCTTGTATTCCAGAATCCTGCTCCACTCCTTACCGGGTATCCCTGTCAGCGTGGGTGCTCGAAGTGACCGCGGATGGTGCCGTCAATACTGAAACTTGTTAAAGATGTCACCAGCGCACCATATTGAAGTGAAGAACACGTCTGTTTATTGAATCTTCATGTCAAAACAATATGGTGTGCTGGTGACATCTTTAACAAGTTTAAGAAAAGGCTTGATCCCTTTTCCAGGTATAAAAAGGAAAGAAAGTGCTTGGTTACAGAGATTTGCCAACATTATGTAGACTTTCGGATGTGATAACAAGCACTTTTGATGAGTGTAGACAATCTCTTTATTTCCCCTTTACAGAAAGAAATGCTTGAAACTCTCATATTGGCTTTATTTACCAAGCTGGCTAACACATGGGTTACTGGGAATTTGTATACTTCATTACAAGTAGTTGGATGTGTAATGCTGTGTAGTTCACTGAATACGTAAGTGGGAGCTTTTAATAACATGAAAGCGGAGTAGTTCCAAGCTACCACTTGCATACTCCAAAGTACATGCCATTCCTTGCATTGCTATCTAGGCAATTTAATTAATCTTGTCTGGGGTAAAATGGGAACAGTTCCCCCTAGACCGTTCATGTTGTAAATAAGACCATACATTGAACACATTTATTATCTGTTCCATGCAGTTATAAAATTCTTCATGAAGTATAATTTTCCTATATTTATATAACACATGTATCACAGCCCTCTTTACGAGGCATGTATTACCATTCACATCATACTGTAGAATACTCCTAGCAAATACTGTAGAATGTCCCTATCACATCTATACCATGAAACACATTCCAGGCCAATTTTATTCGAAGTCAATTCATCTTGCTTATAGAAATTTGAGCTTCCAGTAGTGATCCACAGAAACATAGGGTATAAAGAGTAATACCATTCCGATATTACTTAGCCATTGTACTTAAAGAAACTCTGTTGCTAAGCTCAAAGTTTGAATAATAGATGTCCTTTAAAAGAAGATGCTTCACTCAGTGATTTCTCCTGACAACCCATACGTCAATACAGGTAGATGTAGCGGTTGGCAGGAGGAACTACCGAGCACAGGTGGGACCAGAAGATTGATACTCCCAGACGTGTCAGTTTCTGAAGAGACTATGGCATTCTGCGCCATGGGCAGGGGCAAATGAAATATTTATTTTCTTCTACAGGGAGACATTTAAATAAATCTTAGATATTAGCAATAGAGTTGCTTTAAAATGTATGCTCAACTTCTCATTTCCTGTCTGGTGAAACCATTGTCACTGAACAATCTATCCCCAAACCCCCAACCCCAATCCCCCAAGTGACTGGACATTCATTTTAAGCTGAAACCCATCGTTAAGCTTACCTACACCAGTGGCCTGAGGTGCTGGAAGATACTTTCCTCTTTGAACAAAGTTTTGGTCTTCCAGGACACCCTGAATTCTCTACACACAAACCACATGTTGTATGCAAATAACATTATCTCAACATGTCAACACTTAATCATGCTACTCCATGTCTCGCAATGCAACACAAGAGCTTCTCAAAAGATTGCTGTGGTTCCAACATTGCATTGTGGAATGGGGATGATCTTAAAAGTCAGAATTTTAGATTTCACATGTTTACTGCATAAAGAGGATGACAATTTAAGTTGTGTTAAGAGAATCTGTCTAAGCCTGTATGTAGGTGGGCAAGGCACTGCACCCAATGACTATAACTACTGACTTTCGTACATACATATGATATGACAAACACCACATCAGCTAACAATCTCCTGTCTATGGCAGCACCAAACACTTGACCACATTTGGTGGTAACTATCAACTGGACATGTTAGAAAATTGTTCCAATTGTTATTGTTTCCTTTTGTGATTTGCTTAGCTGACAGGTTGTAGGTGCTCATTACACCTCCGACCCCTTTCCATCTCACTTTTCATAAACATGTGTATTAAGCTAAGCAGAGCATACATGTTTATGGAACGATCTGAAGCCCTCTGAAGAGTGTTTAGTCTAAACCTGGACAGATGCCATGAGTACAAACTCCATTCTAATGTCTATAAGTGCTACATGAATGGATTCATCTATTGAGTTTATGGGCAGATGTTTTCAAATCACACTTTTTTTTTTAATTGTATGCAGCATGGGCAAACTCAACACCACTATGTCCAATGTCAGGTGTAGGCAACCTCGGAACTCCAGCAAACTCATCACGCATCTGCCTCTGGGAGTCATGCCTGTGGCTCTCATGGCCGTTTAATGCCTCATAAGACTTGTAGTTTCACCACAGCTGGATTGCCAAGGTTGTCTTCCCTATGTATAGGAACATACAGGTTTCTAAGTTGTTGATATAACATTTCATGATGCACCGGAGTGCTAAACAGGCCTGTCCTTATTCTTTTCCTCCAGAAACAATTCACAGATGAATGCAAATTCAAAGAGACCCTTCTCCCAAACAACTACAATGCCTACGAATCCAGACGGTACCCTGGAATGTACATCGCTCTGAACAAAAACGGAAGGACAAAAAAGGGGAACAGGGTGTCCCCCACAATGACGCTGACTCATTTTCTGCCTCGGATTTGACAGCGTTTTTCCCGAGGGGTCCTGGGAACAGGCCGCGGTGGACAGAACTCGGTGCACTTTGAAGAAAGTTAAATGCAAGAGCTGATGTAACATATTTAACTTAATAATTTAAGTCTGTATATATGTTCAAGGAGAAACTTTATTTATAGCTAATTACTTTTGTATTCCCCCCTGCCCCTTAATATTTTATTTCTTTTATTGGGTTGGAACGTAGTCTATTAACTCAACAGCTGCTGGACGGGCCTACAACGTGTTGCTATGCAATGTGCTGTGAGTCGCGACAGTAGCGATAAAAAGTCGGTGCCGTTGCTGAGCTGCTAATCACCACACTGTTTTTGTACTGTTTACAAGCGGCACACAATAATGTCAGTGTGCACATATTTCTTGGGGAAAGCAGATAAGAGGAAACAAGTGTTAGACTGAAGCTACCAATAGTGTTTCCTCCGCTCGGTTACTCTGAAAGGAGTGTCAGTTTACCTCCTGTACAGAAAGTGCAGTGTGAGAAGAGGACTTCACCAATCTGTTTTTAGATCTGTCAGTGCTGAACTCTGAACTGCTCTGACAGTCAATCTTTGCTATGTCTCCACAGATCACATGCCTCTTAACCCCTTCTTGGGTAAAGGGTCTAGCACTTAAAAGTACGGATCTTTCTGCCCGAGGCTGAAAATAATCAAATACACAAGTGATTTTAGGTGCTATTGAGTGTACTGGAGCTGTAGGGTGTTCTCAAGTCTGTCGTTATTTAAAGGATATATCCTAAAACCATTTCAGTGAGCAGTAGGTGGAAAGAGAGCAAAACATTAGAGCCCCTTTCACATGGACACCTGTCAGTTCTGATCCGAGCATGGATCCCCTGCTGACCAGAGTTGTATGGAACGGATGTCACCATTGTGATGGAGATAAAAACTGAACTTACCAGACCCATGTTAGGTCTATTGGGAGTATGATGTAAATGGACATGTGTCCGTTTACATCTGATTACCCCTGGTCCATCACAATCAGGTCTGTCAAAACTCACCTGTTTTCCAAACCTGGACAGAGTCGGAGGTGATTCAATGTAAACGGATGCACGTCCCTTTACATTCGGCTGCCCATAGACTAGCATTGGGCTTCCAATTAGATCCGCCTGAAAGACTGACAGGCGGACCTGATCGGACCATATGCTTGAAAGGGTGCTAATGTGTATGTAAATCCAATTGTTTGTTTGTTTTTGGATAGAGCAGAGATGGTTGGATCCTCTGTTGGCTTCTTACTGCTAGAAGCCATAAATAAGAGGCACTAAGATCTCCAGTTGTTAATGGCTAGTACTGGGAATGACTCGTCTCATTAATCAAGCTTCAATGAGGCCTCTCCTATACAACAAAGTTCCCCCCAACAAAAAGGAGGGGGGGGGGGGGGTCCTGAGGAAGACCGTAGAGGTGCCAAATAATGGTAATATAATAGTTTGTAATTAATGAAAGATCAACATGATATAAAAAGCCGTGTTTCGGGGGGTCTACACACAAGTGAGAGGAGATCTCACCAAAGTAAGGGAAACCCTCTGTAAGACAGTTGCCAACATCAGAAGATTTAACCTCTTCTACTGTTCCAGTGACAGCTCAACATTTTTGATTTCCCATATTATTTCTAACCCAGTGGCAATGGTCACCAGGACAAATAGAAAGGGTAAATATCCCCAGTGGGGACAAAGAAAACAGTAAGAACCTGGTCGAAGGCAGCAGGGGTGCCACAACAATATCCACAACAATATCCAGAATAGTGCAATATAGTTTTGTATTAATGAAAGATCAACAGGATTTCTAAAAACCCAACTTGTTTCGTGGGTTTGCGAACTCCCCCTTCTTCACGTAACTCATCATCATCATTGTAACTCATGTCCCTTTAGGAATGCCTGAAATCAGTATTTATAGATGTCACATCATATGTTTGTACCAGTACCAAGTAGTGTGAAAATGCATCAGAGTACATTACCTGCTGGTACAAAGGTTTGATGTGACATCCATAAATACTGTGAAACCCTTTTGAGTCCAGGCATTCTGGAAGGGACATAGTGTGATGCATTTCCATGCTGCATTACCTTCTGGTACAAATGTTTGATGTAGCATCTATAAAAACCCATTTCAGTCAAAACATTCCTAAAGGGACATATCCTACAAGGGAGAGTGTGTAGACTTGGATTTTTTTTATCCTGTTGATCTTTCATTAATAAAAACCATTCTGGACTCTACCACCACTGTTGCGACACCCCTTCTGCCTTTGATCAGGTTCTTACTGCTATATTTGTCACTGCTGGGGAGATTTACACTATCTATTTGTCATGGTGACCACTGTCATGGGATAGAAATTATTAAAGAAATACAAGATGTCGTTAGAACAGGAGTAGAGGTGAAATGGGGACACCTGTTCTACTGACAACTGTTGAAGAGAGATCTCCTCTCACTTCCTGTTGTTTTTGGAGACAGCAAGTGAAGCAAAATCTCACCAATGGGATACAATGCTACTCTATCCAAAACTAATGAAACATTGCCATTAGTTATACTTTTTTGGAACTGTATCAACATTTAATGCATATATTTATGTTGGTAACGTATTGATTTCGCATACCCAGGAATCTAAAGCTAAATGTTGTGCATTGCATGATAAATTAACTCAACAAATGGATTCTTGCTGCTTCCTGATGCTCATTCCTGTTAAAGTTTACCTGTCTCTCACAAAATCTGAGGAAGAGTTCTCATGGATTTTCTTTGGCCTGTGATAGATCAAGCTGATCAGAGTCTAGTTTGGATGGGGTTCCACTAACTGAATTCTATAGCAGTTGGTGCATTCTCTCTGGGCTTCAGTGGGACCCCATGTGCACCCTGTGCCAAGCCCTATAACCTGAATGCTGAATGGAAATCAAGCCCTATGATGACATCATACCCTACTGAACCAACAGGACACCGGCTGGCTGAATCCACAAAATAGCTGATTCCTCCAGCGATGAGGCAGGTGCACTTTAAAGCTTTACTACATGTCTACCTCACTGTCTCTCCATAGGACTTGTATTCCTGCAATCACGTCTTGGAACTCTTATTTGTTTTTTCCATATGTGGCCAAAATGTACTCTAGGTGGAAGGCAGCGATGTCTATTTCAGCCTTGTCACGTTTCACACTATCTTTACCCTGCGACTTACTTTTAGTAAGGATAATCATGGTAAAAATATTTGCAGGCAGCTGTTGGTCTGCACTATATGGTCATCGGGTAACCTTATATTTTTAATTATATGCTTTGCAAACGTACAGCCAGCTATCAAGGGCTGAAGTGTTCCTAAAGCCAGTCTGTTTAAACTGCTACCAGTACCAGAATACTCTTTTAATCCTTCTCAATCCAGGAGGGTTGTGTTTATGGGCTGAAATATTGTATATCAGCGATCAGCTATAACAGGATGTATAATGACTTGCTACTTTCACTGCCAAATTCTTACTTACATTCCTTATTAACTCTTCCTTCCAATAGTCATACTTCAAGGATATCTAAACCCAAGAACACAAAAAAGTGATATATTACAGTTTACCAGCCCTTAGATGTGGTGGTTGCATTAGTTTTCATTTTTTAAGGCTAAAGTTGGCCATGCACTGTTTTATTTTTTGCATTCAGCATTGAACAGATTCCCCCCCATCCACGCTAAACAGCATGGATGGAAGGGCCAACCTGCAGCTGCCATTGTATTTTTACCATTGGGTTGCGTCCAGGTTTGTGCAGCTGCCCATAGTAGTGAATGGGTGCAGGTGGCTGTACAAACCTGGACCCAACCCAACACAATTTACCTTCTATGGTTGTGTGCATGTGGCCAAGTGACAATAAAGAGGAAGAGGAAAGGGAAAGGGAAGGGAAATAAAGGCAAAAAAAAATGCAGCCACCACATCGAAGGAATGATATGCTGCAATATATCCATTTTTGTATTTGGGTTTAGATACATGTAGGACCCATTCACACCTAAGCATTGTATTAATCACACCATACTTTGTGATCATTGCATGCTTTTCGCTCAAGCATGCTTTACCTGTGCAAGTTGTGTTGCGTTGCCATTCATTTAAATGGCACTACAACGCACCTCCCGGCCACCAAGCGTGGTATCGCAATACCATGCATTGGAAAAAAGTAGCACATGCACTAATTTTTTCACTGCAATGTTGCTGTCACATGTTGCTCGCAGTTGCAGTGCACGGTGGCCGGGAGGCATTGCCAAGAATGGCATTGGGGTGCCATTCACCTAATGCAGAGCAACACATTCTAGGTGCTTTGTGCAATAGCGTGCATTCATTACATGGTATCATGCGACTGATGCTACGTTTAGGTGTGAACAGGCCCTAACAGTTTAAACCACAGCTGCTAATTTGTACTCCTTAAACACCTGTTGAGCTAAACCCCGATTTACTTGATGGTGGTCACTAAATACATGCACAGGGTGTATACTGACACATACGGAAGATGTATCAATATCAGGTGTATCAATATCTGGAAGGTCTACATGTTGGTTGGTTCATCATAAAAATGCTGTCACACGTGGCTTTTTTTTTTGCAGATAAATGCTGTTAAGGGCAAGTACAGTATTAAGACTTCAATTGAAAGCAGTTTACAATGTTACATGATTTGTCTGTAGTTTTATACAGGTGTTCTTCAATTATTGTGATGTATGTGCTGTGCACAACCGAATGCATAATAAACAATGTATGTTTACACTGTATGCGCTGTATGAGAGGATTCATTCAAAGATTAAAGCATTCCTCCAAAAAAAAAATAACCACCCCGTCCATAAAGCTCCGGGTCTTCCCAATTTTAGCTTAGATGCGATCAAGTCCACCTTGTAAATTTTGTTTAAACTACACGCGTATATGCAAACTAGATTGCATCCTGTTCTTTGTTTCCGTAGAAAAGTGTTAATGGTCGAGTTTTAAAGTGTCACACAGAAACCATTGTAAGATTGAGGATTCCAGAGCTGGGACCAATGTTGACCGAATGCAATGTAGCATGCTAAGTGTTGTTGTTTTTTTTGGTTTTGTTTTTTTAATCTCTTTTAAGCACTTGGATATTTACTTTATATTTGTATAAATTTAAAGGATGCAAAAAATAAAATGAAATTAATTAATTAAAAAGAACACACAATATTAGGACAGTTGTTTTTGGTAAATGCATTATTTCAGGAAAGTGTAAAAGGTTTTAGCAAAGAATGTCAAGTATAAAAAAAAGTTTAAAATTTTAATTCCCCCAATTTCCTGGGATTCCGTATTAAACACTTCACTACCGGGGAAAATGTTTGCACACGCGTTAAACTGAATTTTTTGGCTAGAAAGCAGATTAACCTCGCTGGCGGTATTCCCGAGTGTAGCTTGGGTTACTTTCCCATACCATAAGCGGTAACCCCGAGCTACACTCGGGAAAGCCGCATAGCATTTACTTACCTTGTCCCTCGAGCCGCGCTGTGTTCTGCGGCCGATGCTGGCTTCCGTCGCTTGCGAGCGTACGCGTCGCAGGGGGGCGGAACCGGCGGGATATTTAAAAAAAAAAATTTAAAAAACGAAAAAAACGACAAAGACGAAAAAACATTCCGAAAAATGACATGAAAAAAATTAAAAATCATACCGCCAGGGAGGTTAAAGCAGCCCCAAACAATTATACAATTATACATATTCTACAAGTGGAGCCCCATGTAGAATAAGAAAAAAAGCTTTTTGCAATTTTTTATGTCGCACGGTATTAATGCAAATGTTTATCAAACTTATATTTTTTAGGAAAAAAATATGCTAAAAAGAATTTTAGTGCACACAACCACAATATAATACCCATTTTGGATATATAAAAGATGAGGTTGCATTGGGTAAATTGATACCAAACATATTAAACCTTAAAGCTGTGCGTGTCCATGAAATGGCAAATTATTATGGTACCCAAAATTGCCCATAGGTGACGCTTTAAAAGCCTTTACTGCTCATCAGTTTAGAGTTAATGCTGAGTGATGGTACTAAAATTATTGCTCTCACTCAGGGGCGTCCCAAGGCCAGGTGTCACCCGGTCTCTAGACCGCGTGACAACCCGCCGTGTTGTCATCGTGCATGCACGTCACCATCTGATTGATGCCTCCCGGGGGTAAGAGGTATGCCGCCGGGTCCCCTCCTCTCTCCTGACACTGTCGGGCTCTCGGTGCATGACGGAGTGTGTGCCGACTTTTTAGAGGGGGGTGACACCATAATGACTGTCAGTCATTTTGGTGTCACCCCTGCAATGGTGACACCCGGGTGCGGCCTCACCCCCTGCACCCCCCTTGTGACGCCACTGCTCTCACTCCAAAGTTCCTGGTGATATGTAACGTATAATTTTTACATGTTTTTGCGCGTAGCCACACATGACACATAGAAAATGAATGCATCCAATATACAAAATTAATGCATCCAGCACATCTCAGGACTAAATTTACACCATTATGTTTTGTCACAATGGCATGCTGCAATCTGGGTTCACTTGTCATTGTATGTAAAGTAAAGTCATCCACAGCCAAAAAAAAGGAAGAATAGGTATTCAAATTAGGATCTTTTGTTTACTTAAAGTACACACACACACTTACCTGTCAGCTGCGCTCGTCCCCCCCCCGCCGGTCCCGAAGCGATCCTCCGTACCCTGAACTTCCGGGTTGCGGGGAGAGGATACTGATGGCAGAGGAGCCGTAAGCTCCTTCTGCCATCAATCAAAGAAGGAAGGGGCGTGGCCTGTGTGTGTCTGTAGACGCACACAGTCGATGCGGGGACGAGCGGAGACGAGTGCGCATGGATGCCTCCATTAGGCTGGGTTCACACCTGGGCGTACCGTAGGCACGTTTTTTCTGCTCGTTTTCAGCTCGTTTTTTTCGTGTTTTTTAACACGTTTTTCGTTCAGTAAAATGCGCATTTTTATACCTCCCTGGCGGTATGTTTTTTTTTTTCCCCCTTTATTTTCTCTTTTTTTGGGGGTTTTAAAAAAAAACGTTTAAACTTGCGACGCACTCGGGAATAACAATGGATACGCGCTGAAAAACGCCCCAAAGAAGCTCCTGTACTTGTTTGGGCGTAGGGCGCTTTTCAGTGCGTTTCCACGGGCTGAAATATGCCCCGGTGTGAACCATGACCATAGTAAATTATGGGATTTCCCTTGCTGAGCGTTTTTCAGCGCTTCGATCAGCGCTGAAAAAACGCCCAGGTCTGAACCAGGCTTTAGAGGCATCCGTGGCATAGAGTTTTTTTTGGACGAACTTTCGTTGCAGCAAAGGGACATTTGAGAACAAAAAAACTTTTTTTCCCTCTTAAATGTCACTTTGCTGCAACGAACGAACGAAAACGAAACGAATTAGAAACAAACTTTGTACGGATTTCCGAAAACGAATTGACTTTCGGACCTGAATTACGAAAAACGAAATAAAGCAAAATCCGAATCAAAACGAAATGAATTTGTTGCTGGTCCACATGTCTAGGGATTGGCGGGTACTTTATAAAGTACATATGGTAATTGCTGTAAACATTCAACCTCTTTAAACGTGAAATAAGTAAAATAAGTAGTGGGAAGGATGACCACATAGACAGCTACTGTGTCCTCAACAACCACAAATAACCAAATGCACAAAACTAAGGCTCCCCTCTGACTCAGCACTCTCAGGTGATCCATCCAATCTGAGCATTGTGTGTGCTACCCACTGGAGCAGTCTCAACACGGTGCCATGGCCCCCCTGGGGTGCCTTCTGGCTATCTCAGGGGTGCCTCAAGATTTTCACAGAGTGTCATGCCTTTCCATTGTGCAGGTGGACTTCTGATGTGAAAGGGGAACTCTCATGTGAAAGGGGGGACTGTGGTATGAAAGGGGGGCTTCTGATATGAAGGAGGATTCTGATGTGAAGAGGGGATTCCTGATGTGAATGGAGGTGTCTGATGTGAAGGAGAGGTTTTGGATGTGAAGAGGGGCTCCTGATGTGAAGGGGGGCTTCTGATGTGAAGAGGGGAGTCCTGATGTGAAGAGGACTCCTTATGTGAAGAGGGGCATCTAATGTGAAGAGGGGACTCCTGATGTGAATGAAGGCTTCTGATGTGAAGGAGAGGCTTTGGATGTGAGGGGACTTCTGATGTGAAGGAAGATCCTGATGTGAAGAGGGGACTCCTGATGTGAATGGGGCTCCTGAAGTGAAGGGGGGCTTCTGATGTGAAGGGAGGCTCCTTATGTGAAGGGGCTTCTAATGTGAAGGGGGGCTTCTGATGTGAAGGGGAGCTTCAGATGTGAAGAGGGGACTCCTCATGTGAAGGGGGGCTCCTTATGTGAAGCAGGGGGGCTCCTGATGTGAAGGGGTGCTTCTGATGGATGTGAAGGGCGCTTCAGATATGAAGATGGCTTCTGATGTGATGGGGGGCTTCTGATATGAAACCAGGAACCCCATTTGTGTTTTTGCCTTGATTCCTCCCCTAAAATCCATACCAGACCCCAATCCAGGATAAGGGTCTGGTATGGATTTTAGAGGGGCCGTGCGTCATTTACTTTTGCTACATTTTAGACCGGGGTGCCTCGAAATTCTGCATACTTCTAAAGAATGCCGTGACTGAAAAATAAGTTGAGAAATGCTGCACGGCATGGTCTAAAAAATCTATGTCAGTTCCAAACTAAACACATTAATAATAATATATAAACCTTTTCAGCATGTAATATTGTACACAGTAGCTCTACAAAGATCTCTCCAGGGATAGGATACATGTTGCACACATCTCTTTGTCTGCCTTTGTATCAGAGTAACCACAGGTGGACGGATGATAAAACAAATCTGCCTTCCCATTCGCAAGCTTTGTAACCACAAACATACAAAGTCAGGCCCTGACTGTTGCAGTCTGATGCGATCCTTGTAAAATCACAATGAGGATCAAAGCACGCCGTACAAACAACAATAAAGCAGCCCATAGTTAACTTCTGACATTAAACACCGACACAAACATCCCATCGCTTACTACTAATACATGCCCATCCTACAGGTCTGAACAAAGCCGCCATTGCTAACGTTCAGGGAAGACTCTTTTTTTTCATGTTTCTCCTCATTTAGGGCCCATTGAGATATCAGTGTGTGTGTAGAAGTGCGTTAGTTTGTAGCATTAGGCATGCATCAACATGTGCTTTCTTTGTGCGTTGGCATGTGTTTTGATGTACGTGTCCAATGCATTTTTCGAATTAGAACTGATAAGGCTAACAACCATTGACCAAGGCTTGTTGCAAACGTGTTATATGTGCTTTGATACACTGGCCTTGACTTCTATGGGCCTTCCAATGCACTAAAATGCAGAAATGTCAAATTTTTTAAAACACAGTGCACTGACAAGCTGAGATGGGAACAGACAATATTTTTATTATGGGGACGTTGGACACATGCGTTTTAGCACATTGTAACAGAGGCAGTAACATGCATGGGTCTCTAAAAGCTGAACGTCAGGCAAACTGCTAATACACAGATGAAATACATTTATAAGAGACGCTATAGCTGACAAACGATTTCTATTTTTGTCCATCCAGTTCTGAGATGTACACAGTTCTATCACACAGCACAGTCCTGTCTGGTAGGGCAGGGGACCTATTTTCCTCTGCTGCAGTTCAGTACCACTTACAGATCTTTTCACTTCCCCAGCCTGTGACTGGACAGTGAAAAGAGAAGCAGCAGACTGATGAGCTCTTCTCTACTCCTACCAGCACACTACTTGCACTGCAGCACAACTGATTGGCTCCTTGTACTGCTCCTCCTTACCTCAGTCCGAGCTCTGCCGCTCTGCCGTACAGGGACTGCAAGAAGTAGATACATGTCAAATTCAGGTACATACACTGCTTGCATTTAAAAAAAATAGACTTAGGGCCCATTCACATAAATTGCATAACGTTCCAGAGTGGCAGCAAATGCACAAAATGCTGCATGCTGTATTTTTTGCATTCGCAGTGGACCGGAACGCAGGGAATGTTTTGCCACGCGTCTGATCGCACTACGGGGGGGGGGCATATCTGCGGTGCCATTGACTTCAATGCACCGCCACGCCCCCTCCCACCCCAGAACTAAGGGGGAAGTTTTTTGAGCGATTGCTGTGCGTTCCAGCAGCTGCCGCTCTGGAACGCACCACAATTGGTGTGAATGGGCCTTTAAGGTTACATTAATCATTACAGAGCCGCATTACTTAATATGTTTTATATCTGAAGTTCAGCTTTAATTTCTCATGTATTACTCCCTCATTTAGGAGAGTATGACTCTCTGATGATCCCAGCCTTATGGCTTTAATACAATGTGTCGACATCTACAGAAGATAAGAGGTTTTATTGCTGTATTATGTGATAATCTCTCCATGTATGCACTGTGAACAATCACCACTCCTCTGATCTTCCCTGCTGTTCAATAAGAGATAATGAAAATAGATTCCTTGGTGTCCCCAATTATTGACTCATAGCCACTAGTGGATATATCACTTCACATTTATGTACAGGGCCATCCCTATAATGAGGCAGCTGCCTCAGGTGACTTCTCATTGGATCATATTTGGGCACATCTGGCGCCCCCTTTCCATCCAGAGTGTCCCAGCTTGTTAAGAGCTCTTATATCAGCCCCTGCCCTCAAGGAGCTTACACTGTAGGGGTCCTTATCTTATGTACAGTTGGGCCAGTTTAGACAGGAGTCAATGAATCTACCAGCATGTCTTTGGAGTGTGGGAAGAAACCCACCCAAGCACAGGGAGAACATGCAAACTCCATGCATATCTTCTCAACCATATAATTGCCTTTGCTTCAAGGACATTTGTCCCAAAGGAAAGTTCCTCAGTGAAAAAACATAGATGAAAGCTGCCATTCTTGTCTCCCAGCTCACATATTAGTTGCAAGAATGTAATGTAATAATATACAATATCTAATGTAACTTCCCTGTACTCCAAATTACCATATTAATAACATCTTATTCATTTCTTGTTCATAAATGATTGTCGGTAAAGAATGATTTTTTAGCAATTAGAGAAATAGTCTGAAATAAAATCTTCAATTTGCAATTCTTAAATGTTCCATTGTTAGTGGTGAGCTCCGATACAATGACTTTATACATTGCAATGAGTATAGTCAAGCATGTGATGATGTAATAAAGCATATCTGCCAACTTTGTGAGATGGGAAAGAGGGGGCCTTTATAGAGTTAAAGTGACATTAAAGTCACATTTCCCCACCCCAATGCTGCTAATGGCTTACCTTAAATGATGCCTCTTGATCCGATCACCTTCCACTTGTATTCAGCAATCTCTCCAGCCCTGGTGCCTGTCTCTGACCCAACGCAGACTCCTCATGTCCCACGATGTCTGTCCAACGTGTACGGTCACGGCTGCGTGCATTCACCTCCACTGTGTCTCTCCTTTTCTCCCCGCCAATGATCTTTACTGCGCATGCGCCCGCACTCATCCTCCTGCACGGCTGCTTGAGAAACTACAGATCTACAGATGGGAGCGTGCAGCGGAGACAGAGGTAAGTAACTACCTATTTGGTAACTTTTTATTTTTATAAATGTTTTTGCATATATCTACTGCTTGCTAGTGATAGCTTTAATACTACTTTAAATATTTAGGTAAAGGACAGGCCCCCTGCCACATTTCCAGTAACATGGACCATGACGATAAATGCCCACAAATTTATTGGTTTAACCCAAAATTGCTTTTTTCCATCATCACTTACCCTTTATTATGGCTTTTCAAAATAACAAATGGAATATTCTAAAGACTAGATACAAATTTTAGTGCAGTAAATACATTTTTAAAGAGCTCTGTATATCAGACCAAAAAGAGGGACAGCTAAAGAGGAAAGGTGGACAGGGGGGTTGGGTTCCATAGGAGGGACAGTTGGGAGCTATGAGTAAAGGTACCTCAAGGTGAGTCATTATGTGTGGTGCATGGATAGGGTTCAATGTGTAAGCTTTGTGTTAATGCTGCAGAATTTAATAATGTCCCCAGACTGGCCATATATTGGACAATGTTTAATAAAAAATGTTGAACAATTACAGCATTCTATATTTAAAATGTACTGCTAACTATTGACAGAACTAATATATTCACCTGCTGTGCACCATTTGCACCATTAAATACAAAGCTAACTGGTTCTTCTTTTAAAATTAATGCTGAATGTGGATTGATTTAGTGATCGGTTTGTGATTTCGGAAGGCTTTCCACAACCTTCACCAGTGTCCCCTTGCCTTCGGCCACCTGGCTGTGTGGGACTTTCAGGAAGCCCACAGCTATTCACTTGTAAAATGAAGATTCTTGTATGCCTAGTAATTGAATTACTGACATCAGTAGCATAAACAAACAGAGCTCACAGTTGGGATCGTTGCTGACGTTTCACACATGATTTGTTTTTGACACTTTAGTAGAGCAATAGAAGACTACAGTAAGTATCAAGCAAACAGGCCCTCCCTCTAAACAGGCAAACAATGGTGAGCTCCATTAGGTAAACCCTTTTTATGTCTCAGAACAGGCTCATTTACTATACAGCTGAAGCTACTCAAAGAAATTTAAAGGCCATTTCGGCCAGATCAGTTGGCAATCTCATGTTGCTGAGAAACCTGACCTCACTGCTGTCTGGGAGAACAGTTGACCATGCAGGTAGAATCCAAAAAACTATTACAATCAATAGTGTTCCCCCAGAGATAACTGTGACTGGCCTAAGAAAGGATCACAGTATTGAACAAGTGCCACTGCCACCGTCAGGAAATTATTGTGGCGGCTGCCAGTGCTCAGGTGACTTGTTCAAGGATGGGTAGAGATGACCCTGGATGGGCAGAGATGATCCTTGTGATTGTGACCCTTAATCAAGGTCATATAGATGGGGGATCTAATAAATAAAACAAATTATGATGTTTCAACATGATTGTTTGCTCACATTAATGGACTGATTGTCATGCAATGTACTATATCAAACGAGTCTTTGTAGTTCAGCCTGATCTTTGAAGAATGTATAACCTCTTTGACTTGCATATCTTTATACTCCTTATGGGCCTGTTTATTGGGAATAAATTGAAGGGATTTCCCTTTACTTCCTGTTCCAAGGACACAACATGAGGTGAGGGAAAATCTCTACAAAAGGGGAGAAATCCCCTCTCACAAAACTGTCACTGGAACAGGTGCTGCCATTGAAACATTTACCCTTAACTGAACAGTTTTGGATTTGCTTTCACGTTCTGTCTCGGTGACAGGACATATAGACGTGTAGACATTAGGGGTCCTAATCTTTATCTACTTTATACAACATATTTGGCTATACATACACTTTAATGATGGAAAATGTTACAAAATGCTACATAAATAATTCTCCCTTTACACAATTGGTATATTTTGTAACTGTTTGCCACACTGCTCAACAGATTCTGTTCTTTAAAAGTGATCACAGTGATGTCCTTCTGATTATAATGTCAATTCCACTGACATATATATAGAAATACTCACCAGCCTCTGAAAACAATGACTATTTTATGATAGAAGGAAGTATACTAAAACTCATTCAAATGAGGGCAGACAGTAAAACAAACACTTAGATTGCAAAAATGCAAACTACACTTTGTAGCAATAGTACATTTCTTGTTACTTGGAGGGCAATCATGTGCTCCCACATCCTGCAGCCAACAGCATTGCATATCCAAAGGAAAAGTTTCTCAATGGCTTGATTCATCTGTATTTGACATTTATTTAGCACATCAGTTTTGTTGACAATGACATAATCAGAACATGTTGCCATTACAATGAGAGCTCACTTATACCCCCCATTCATTTGAAAGTTGTATGCCAGATATCAGTTTTGCCGGGTCTCTTGGCTATACAAGTCTCGGAAAACATATTTTAAAATATATATTATCGGTGAGCATTAAAGCGTGTCAAAAAATAAGAACAAAAATGTAATATATTGCAACTTACCAGTCCTTAGATGTGGTGACTGTATTCTTGAGGGAATCCCAACCCTAGCTTGTGATGGACTCAAAATCAGCAGCCAACACACAAGGATATTTTACATGGAAATTGGATGCCGGGGTGTGCTCAGTACTCAGACATACAAAATATTTTGTCATCAAATGAATAACTGGGAACCATGCAGCACGCTTGTTCAAAAGTGCTAAAGCTGTTATCATTTTAGTTAGCTGTTGGCACCTTTGCCCTGTCTTGAACCAAGGATGAATAAGCTTGGATGCTCAAATGAATCAGGGACCCAGAGTAGGCGATATCATGGTGCATGGCTACAATATATGCAGCTATGGGGTTTCTACCCTATTAAGAAAACGAGTCCAGGAAAGGTTCACGGGTACATCAGATTTTCGTAAACCGTGTGTTCCCTAATAGGCCGTATTTTACAAGGAAATTGTAGAAAAAGCGGAATTGTACACTCTCATAAGAAAAATGAAAGCGTTGCTTCATACTTACACATAAATTGACTATTTCTGCACAGGAATTGAACTTTAAGTTGTTATCACGGTGGTATCACTGTCCAGCGACGTAACACAATATTTTTCCTGTGATTTCAGATCAGTGTTGGTGCTGTGGAGCAATGGGAGCCACCATGCTTCATGTTTGGTGGACCTGTAATAGGATCCGGCTATTCTGGGAGGGCATCTTTAGTGTAGCATGTCAGGTAACTGTTTTACATGTTTTCCAGGACCTCTCACTTCAATCAAGAGGGGGGTCCTTCAATTCGTAATATTGGCTGGAAGAACATTGATTCCCAGATACTGGAAATCTGCAACAGTCCCTATGGGTGGAGGAAGTCAACTATTTGATGCGAATGGAGGAAATAGTAGCCAATTTACATGACAGATATTAATTGACTGATGTGAATGTGCAACTATGTAAAGCGCTGCGTAAAAATTGTTGGAGCTATATAAATACCTGTAATAAAAAAAAATAATAAAATGTTTGAAGAAACCTGGAGCAGGTGGCAGGCCTATGAACACTACATATTCTCTCTGAGGTGGTTAAAGCAGCATGGAGGATCAGGGTGGAGGACGCGAGCAGAGATAGTACTGGGGAAAGGAGGGAATGTTGTTGTTGTTTCGGAGAAGAAAAAAAATAAAGAAAAAAAATGTAAGAATCAGGAGAACTGGAGCTGCTGCCCTCAGTAACTAGTCAGGCAACCAAAGGACCCCTTGCTCCAGAAGTGATCTAAAACAGTTGTATTAAAATCGTAGTTATAAAGTCTTTAAAGTAACGAGTGTTGATAGCGCAAAAACAACAGAGAAGTTCACAGATGGGAATGTCTTTTTTATAAAAATAATTTTGTTAAATGAAAAGTGAATAGTGGTCAATATAAACCCTATTGCTTTAGGAGATGGCTGGGATACGGAGGGCTCAGACAATAGAGTAGCGTGACAGAATGTCAGTCAGTCAGTCAGAGAACTATGATCCTATTTTAATTGCTATTGACAGGAAAAGGCCATATTAATGCCTTGAGTTGATGGGATGGCGGTAAGGGATGGTAAATACTTATTTCCTATGCTTATTGGCTGCATCAAGTGGCCATAAAGCAGTATTACATCACAATCCATTTAACCTGAAAAGAAAATATATTAAGAACGTTCGCCTTTGCCATGATTCGCACAAAATTAATGTTAGCAGATATTAGCAGGGCAAAGGGCCATGAAAATGGTTTATAAGTCAACCCCCTAAGTCTTGTAAATACTTCCACCTCAGTACTACTACTACTGCATCACTACTTGAATGATTTTGAATAGACTTGAAAAGACTCTACAAATACCAAATACTCTACAAGCCAAATACATAATCTGAGATGGATCTTAGGTTCTTCTGGAGAAGCGCTACAACTTGGTGTTACAATTAATTTTGTTGTCTATGTGAGTTACTGACTTCATTATTTCTCTCGCAAAAAATCTGCTGTTTTTCCTCCGCTGGCAATGCAGCTTTGCTTTCATGCTATTATTAGGCGACCTTCTGCTCCACAAATAAAAACTCCTAAAAATATAAATAGTTGTCATCTGTCTGATTTCAAGGGCAAACCTAAACTCCTTCAGTGATAAAAGAGAGGGATGAGGACAACCTCACCTTAATATTGCCCGAATTAATATCTCATGTGTCCTACGATGAAGCTTCCCCATCCACTTGGGCTTAAAAATTATAACTCACAATACTTCAAAGTGACGGGATAAAATATTTCTCACTTCCTCATTTCTACTCTTTGTCCATGAGTGATTCAGGGTCCTCCCCCAGCTGCCTGCGCTGTTTTTTTATGGATTTTCAATATTTTTAATAATAAAGTATATTAAAACTGTAATATGTGTGAGATTGGGTAGCATTAAAGTCCGGCACATTGTTTTTATCTAGTTTGCAATCATTTCTTTGGCTGTGGTATTACACCCGTGTGGAAATATCTAATATATCTCCTCATAGTTATTTTGTATTACATTGGGTTTGTATTAGGAATGTCCCGATACTATTTTTTCAAGACCAGTTACAAGTATTTTCCCTCAGGTACTTACTGATACTTTTTCTTAAAGGGTCATGTGACTTTTTTTCTAAAACAATACAGACTAATTATTTTAGGGCAATTTCTCACCAGGGTACAGATCTCACCAGGCTGCGTACAAATATCACCATGGCTGCATACAGATCTCACCAGGGCGGCGTACAGATCTCACCAGGGCTGTGTACAGATATCACCAGGGCGGCGTACAGATATCACCAGGGCGGCATACAGATGTCACCCGGGCTGCGTACAGATGTCACCAGGGCTGCGTATAGATCTCACCAGGCTGTGTACAGATCTCACCAGGGCTGCATGTGGGTCTCCCCAGGGCTCTGTGGGCAGGTGCTGGGCTGAACGGGTGGGTGCTGGGTTGAATCGCCAGGTTTCTGTCTTGTGCTGGCTCCGGGGCTGTATGTGCGGTGTGGGGCTGTCCTGAGCTGTGCCGGTGCTAGGAAGGAGGAGGACATGTGGGAAAGGGCAGGGACTCTTAAAGACAGCCTGGTGAGGCTGCCTGAGGTCCCCACAGGCATGGGACCTCAGGCAGCAGAGCCGGTTTAGAAATTTAAAGAGCCGGTATTGGCCTTTAGTATCGGGGCATTTTCACGAGTACAAGTACTTTTGAAAATGCCCTGTATCGGTCCTGATACCGATACTAGTATCAGTATCAGGACATCACTAGTTTATATTTTATATCATACAGTAGATTAGATGCAATTAAGATGCAGAGTTTTTAAAACTATGAATGTGTATATGAATGATTGCAACTACAGCCATTTTCAATCTTTGAATATTACTATCCTAGAAAAAAAAAAAGGAACATATGAGAAACTTCAGCAGAGAATACACCATGAACTAGTGACATCCACCTTTATTGTTACCACCAACCTGCTAATGAAACATTTGAACATAAACATAATGCACGGTAACTTAAGTTGTCAACGACTTTATGTTTGCTGCAACTCAACTTCCGGCTCCTTTATTAGTGACCGCTCATTGGTAAAGCTATGTAAATGAGGTCTTTTGGAAGACCAGCCTTGCAAGACAGTGTTAAGTGCCCGCAACAGCCCTCACTCTTGTTAGAAGGTGACAGAAAGTCTCTTGGAAGATAATATTCAAGTCATTCTTCCTCTTGCGTTAGATTAGTATGTGTTGGGCTCAAAATGCAGGAAGTTGTCTTCAATGCAATAAATATTTATATTACAATGTATTAACCTGACTAATTTTTTCCAAGTTCTTTATTTTCAGTGAGTCATAAATCTAAATACATGACTATATCCCGTCATTAAATATATACACGTGTTATGATGACAAGTCTACAACGTATATTTTCGGACATTTGGATCCCAGACCCAAATGACATTCGGGATCTGAATTTCCGAATTGCATTCGGGAGCTCCCGAATACAATTCGGGTCTGGGAGCCTCAGCTTTAGTAATATATGTATATGGCTCACATACCCGAATGGCATTCGGGATCTGAATTTCCGAATTCCATTCAGGAGCTCATGAATGCCATTTGGAAATTTGGATCCCCAATGCCATTCGGGTCTAGGAGCTTCAGCTTTAGCATTAATATCTGTATATGGTTTTCTGTGGTATTCGTAACGAATATTCGTAAACTCATCCGAAACGAACAAAATTCGGATTTCGTCTGAACTCGAAACCTGAAGCGAATTGAATCTCGGATCCGAATCCCGAATTCCAAAATATCCGAACTGAACCAAATTTTTCCGCAGCTTACATGTCTAATAGCTGGAAGAAAATGGGCAAATCTGCCCCGAACTGATTCACTAAGGGTTCAGATTTAGAGACGAATATCATTGAAGTCTATGGAGGGTGAATCTCTGGTTATTTTTAGGGCTAATAGGCAAACTACAGGCATGGGTAGCTGGGCACTGCCATGGGGAACATGTTCCAATGCAAAACATTTTTTTAAATACATTGCAAGGTAAGAGTCTTTTCAGGTGGCTTTGAGGACAACATTGAAAATACACAAATCCCTTCAGTAACATCCATGGGGTTGCTTTAAAGCTTACGGTACAGTTCGATTGTCATGGACAGTCTCAGTGACAGCCTACACTGGCAGTGCATATTTGGCTGTGGAATAGATTTTTTGGTTTAGCTTGGTTTCCATATAGCAGCAGCACCCCATTCTAATTAATTTCAGTTTTAACCGCGTGGGTCACTATAGTGTTTGTTACGCCACTGAGTGGAGCAGCAGCGCTGTGCTGTCAGCTCACTACAGGAAGCTATGGGCTCACTGGATTTCTGGCAGGATCAACAGGTATTTTTTTGCCATTATCAGATATAACAAAGCAATTTCATTGGTACATCTAACACACCAAAACTGAGCAAATGAGAGAAGTTAAATTCTAGGGATTACATTCACTTCAGTGGGATCTCTTCTTTTGGAAAGGTAATAGATTCGACTATGCAGACAAATGAATATTAAAAGTAACATAAATGAAGTAACTCAAAACCAACATTCCTGAGATTAAAGCAGCGTTACAAAATTATTTCCTATGACTACCCCTATACTGTACACAATCTAATTTTGTCACCGGTCATCACATACTACTTTTTTTCCGTTAGGAAATACATTGATGCAATTATTACACGTCTTATCTATTGGCACAAAGTGCAGACTTCCTAT
This sequence comes from Nanorana parkeri, assembly GCF_000935625.1. Taxonomy (NCBI): domain Eukaryota; kingdom Metazoa; phylum Chordata; class Amphibia; order Anura; family Dicroglossidae; genus Nanorana; species Nanorana parkeri. The sequence goes on from NW_017306431.1 coordinate 527,944, forward strand.
TAAACATGAGGTCATGCTTCTCACATTTTTTACACACCTTTCCTTTTGATGTCAGCTCTGGCTACTTGGTACCAGGTACTGTTTTTGCTCCCTGCAGGAGTGTTCAGCTAACCCAGTAAGTACTGGGATGATATACCTGTTAGGTATGCAGCAGATCAGGAAGGCCCGAAGCAAAAAAAATAAATAGAAAAATAAGCGCAGGGCATACATGACTAGGTGTATAGGGGAGACAAATTATAAAAGGGTTAACGAGGGTTCGGTCTTTGGACAAGGTCACTTACCCTATTGGACAGGTCAAAAGGTTAGGTGGAGCTTGAACGGTGGTCTGAGTCGGAGGGTCTTCTCTTCAGCAGTTGGAGATTGTCTGACGAGGAGTGAACTTACCTTCCGCCCGCCCAGCTTTTGTGGTTAGGCTCTGGGTAGTTATGCGGTTGGAGTCTTTGGAGGCCATCAAATAATAGGTGCTGGTGGTTAATGTTTGGGGACCTGTCTTGGTATGGGTCCTCTATTCTTGGTGTGTAAGCTGGTGAACACTATTGGATATTTGGAGTGTATGCGGTCAGTTGGTGGTTGTCCCCGAGGCGGTGTGTTGCGGTCCTTACCTTGTTTCTTTTTTTTTCCCACTGTTAGTCACCAACAATTAAAGTGGATGTGAACCTAACTGAATGGCATGTAGCTTCATAAAGCACTGTGTATGCCAACTGCCACTTACTTTTTATTCATTATTTCCTGTTAGTGCTGCTGAACTCCTGCAGCCACTTTATTTCTACATGCACTCCACCATGCTGTTTGTGTGGAAGTAGCGATCTCTCTGAGGAGATACAAAAGACTTTCTGCTCAGCCGGCGCTATGGCTCTACAGTTAGCAAAGGTCATGTTGCCTGCGGATTGCAGAGCTATAGAGACCACTGCTTCCACACAGATACCTTCTCTGCAGCATGCTGGCAGGGACAGGCTTTTTTACTCTGGCTGTGGCTGATTTCTAAAGAAAATGTTTTTACTTCTGTCCACCTTTGGTTTTGATGCACCTGATTTCAACTAGAAGTTCAGCTGGCCTTTAAAGCTTTTGAATTGCTTGTTAAGAAAAGAATATGTAATTACTTACAATATATACTTGTATATGACCCTTCTTGTTACAGTCATATACATATGTATATTGTTTAGTTATTCTCCATTAGCGATGTGCTGGGGCTCGGTGCGAGACCAGTTCGCCTTAATTTGCCCAAGCCCACTGAAAATTGTGATTGACGCCCCCATCCTGGCCCAATCAGTTGCAACAGGCGCATCGCATTCCACACCTAGGCTAGGAATGCCACCACTGATTGAGGCCGGGAAGGGGGGGGTGTTGGTCATATATTGGAATGGGCTTGGGCGGACAAAGCCCAAGCTCATCACTATTCTCCATACTAGGGATGTCTCGATACCGATACTAGTATCGGTATTGGGGCAGATACCTTGCATTTTCTCGAGTACTTGTACTCATGAAAATGCCCCAATTCTTAAGGCCGATACCGGACATTTAAGTTGTTAAACCCCAGCGGCTGCTGAGTTCCCGCGCTTGTGGGGACCTCGGCAGCCTTCTGGGGACCTGCATGTAGCTGTCAATGGCAGTGCCTGTCCAGTTCCTGTCCCCAGTGCACAAAGCTCGGGGTCCCGCCGCTCACTGACAGGGAAGGACTGGGCAGGGAGGCAATAGAAAGGACATAGGTTGGGACCCAGCAGTAGACAGGATGGAGGTGGGGGCCCAGCAGAGGAGATGGTCTACCGACGGTCAGTCGGACGGCTGACAGAGACGGTCTGCCGGTGGAAGAAGCCAGGGCCAGTCATCGCCGGTCCGGTTGTGGAGGAGGCCGGGTCCCAGCATTACCGGTGAGGTGGAGTGCCCGCAGAGCCACTGCAGATGTCCACATGTCGCCCATATGAGATCGACAGGCAGCATGGTGAGGTGAATTCTGCTTTGGGGACATGATCATCATATAAATTCTGCTTTGGGGACATGACCATCTTGACCGCCAACAGTGAAGTACATCATCGCACAAGCATGATGATGTCACACCAAGGTCACCATCACACATGTGCGAAGGCTACACCGGGTGACACCCACCCTGGTGACGCCGCTGAGTGGCAGTGGGACAGCCACAGTTGGCTGTCCCAGGTTGGTAAGAGCTTTTAGGAACCTGTGATGCTGTGTCCGGCTTCCCGAGCCAGCTCACTGACGTCACCGGTTGCGGCGTCCTGCTGAGATACTGGCAACCAGCGACGTCAGTGAGCTGGGCAGGACACCGGACAGAGTCGATGACAGCACGGCTCAACCCCAAACACTCCTACCCACCCCAGGATTGGCAATTCAATTATAGCAACCCCTACCGGGACGACTTTACACTCACAGCACCGACACCCATCCTTCATTATTATTCAAGTCATATACCTGTTGGAAACCTCCAACTAACTGGCACTTAGCACTTCATAAAGTAACAAAGTTGAGCTGCATCTGTTGCAATTAACCTCCTGTAGTGACGCTGCTACTGCTCATCTCAGAGACACAGGGAAGCTCTTTATTGCCATGTTGGCACCAGAAAAGAAGATACTTTTGTGAAGATGTTTTTTTTTATGCCCATGTTCAAAGGACCCAAAGAGGTCAAAAAACAAAAGTAACTTGTTTCCCATAGTGCTAGGTCAGGCCGCTGTGCACAAAGGAAGCCGAAGCTTCTTTTTTTTGTGTGTGTGTGCACTGATGCTAATGAGTTACAAGCTGGTGGAAAATCCCGGCAGAGATGTCAGCATTGAACCTAATCACTACACGAGACAAATTACACACAGAACAAACGACTTGTAGTCATGCTGCAGAGATAAGATCAGTTAGGGGGGCTGAAGATGCTGACAAGTGACCAGCGGGCTGGGAGTTCTATAGAATGGTGATTTCCCTTGTTTAATGACCGGGCGCTTTGGTGGCAGGAACATTGACCCTGACAATCATCAGGAGAACCTGGGAGAATAAGCGGCCGGTGCAGATTTAAAAAAAATATATATATATTATGGTACGGGAGGAAATTTGTGGTTGCAAATGATAAAGAAAATGATCTTCTCTAATGACTTCAACACCCTGGGTGGGCAACTCTACCACGACAGTAGAAGTGATTTTTTTCTGAAGATACGGGTAAACAACGCGATTTACGATACTTATCCCGATATTGGAACTTCAAGTACCGGAGATTTCCTCTGACCGGCAGTGCCATAGGGGAACATGGAGCCAGTCTTATATCTGTTTTTTTCTGCTGCGATTGTGCGCGATTGCACACACAGAAGCGCGGCAGAAAATAGCAGGATTTGCCGGCCACGATTGGGGTACCATTAGAAATTAATGGCACTGCTATCGGGGCAATCCGTGCGGTGTCGTGCACGATCACTGATTGCACAAGTGTGAACCGGGCCTCAAGAGACACTATTGCCACGAGAATAGACACAACTTTTATAAATGAACCCCTACATGTGATACCCTTCAATGACTAACGTAACATTTTAAAGGTGCAAGCTTTCGGATGCCTTAGAATCCTTTCCCCTGGTATAAAGCCTTATAGTGACACTAAACTCAGGAGGTAAATCTTAAAGTATATTAATGTACCTTAACTATTAACAATAATGTATCTCATTTGTGTATCACTTGGCTGTAGATCCTCAAATCATCTCTGAATTGGTGCTGACACTGTCCTTCCTTCTGGAGGGGGCTACTTTTGTTCCCCATGGTCCCTGTGTGTGTTGTAAAGTAGTCACAGCTCCAAGCTCACTCCTGTGATGGACTAAAATCTTAATATAAATCAGTGGCAGGCCTAAGGAACAAAGGGCCCTGGTGCAAGATTTTTTTTTGGGCCCCCCACCCAAAAAAAACAAAACACAGCGCTCTCCTCCCGCAGTGCTCAGCCGCCTGTCACTTTCTCTCCTTCCCGCTGGGACACAGAGCAGCGCCCAGCGGGGAGGAAAGAAAGCACGGATGCGCCGCTGTATCAGCAGAACAATGGCACTTTTGGCATTTAGCCAAAAGTGCCATTTCCGGCCGATATCTTTTGGCGGCCGATATATCGGTGCATCCCTAATATTTACAGCAATGCAGAATGGCACAGGCTATAGAGGACTGCACATCCCAGCAATACTTTATATAACAATAGCATTTCTGTATAAAGTACTGCTGAGATTTGTAGTCCTCTATAGGGGGTCCCATTGTGCATTGCTGCAACAGTACTTTATACAACATTAGGCTACAAATAATAATTATTTTAATGAATTATTTACCCTTACCTCTTCTGGCTGGTCTTCTGTCTTCATCTGTTTCCTATGTGTTTTCTGTTTGCTGTTCCTCACTGCCGTCCGAGGCCCCATGATGTGCCTGCAGCCGGTTCAGTGACTCCTTGTTCCGCGGCTCCCTCCTCACAGCAGCCTGCGGGCCCCATATTATCTCAGCCGGTGGACAGGCCCCCCATTTCAGTGCATCGCGGGGCGCCCGTCCCATTTTGGAGTGTCAGATGTTAAGATCAGTATCCGGCGGCTGGCGAGCCCCCCATCTCTGTGCCGGGAGTGTCGGATGACACTCCCGGCGCAGAGAAAAAAAAAAGGCCCCCCATCTCTGTGCCTGGAGTGTCGGATGAACGGATGATCCGACACTCTCGGCGCAGAGATGGGGGGCCCGCTGGCCGCTGGATAGCGATCCGGTGCTGGGACTGTGCTGGGCCCCCCCAGGCCGAGACCCTGGTGTGCCCGCACCGGCGGTAGTTCCGCCACTGATACAAATTAGTAAACCGAACATGAGATTGTAGTCCATCACAGAAGCGAGCTTAAAGCAGTGACTACTGCACAACACACACAGGGACCATGGGGAAGGAAAGTAGCCCCCCTCCAGAAGGAAGGACAGTGTCAGCACCAATTCAGAGATGATTTGAGGATCTACAGCCGAGTGATACACAAATAAGATACATTTCTGTTATTAGTTAAGGTACTTGAATGCAGTTTTGAGAGTTTAGTGTCACTTTAAGGTCTTAAAGATACAAGCTTTAGTATAAAGCCTTGAGAAAGGATCTAAGACATCCAGAAGCTTGCATGTTTGATAAACTAAGTTAGGCAATAAAAGTTATAAACGCCAAACTTTCTGGACTATTACTACTACTAACCATTGTTGGCCTGTTCTTCCACATGGTCATGGTATGACATAAAAATGATAGTGGAGCACCACCTAGTGATAGACTAGGTAACACATGGAATGGATAGCTGCTTAGTTCTCTGACTTTCTTAACATGCAATACAATTTATATCTTTCCTTGCAGATAATATTTATTTTCTGACATTAGCAGAATGGCGTTCTCACGAATGAGCGCCAGAACCAACACTTAGCACAGAGGAACGGGTTCTGTGAGGTAGCACAGTTGCAGGTGGGACTCCGAATCTTCTCCAAGCACTGTTATGTTGCCATTGTGTATACATAGTTCATGTAATTAGTCACTGTGCATTTTGCCACCCTTTACAAAATATTAAACTGATACTATTGCGATTGTCCTCCCTTTTATTTTGCATTTTGAAGTGTTTTTTAAGTCATGGTGGTGTCCTTAAACATGCTTTATAGGGTAACTGTACATTGAGAGGCCCAGGCCAGTGTAAAGGTTGATTTTGTTTACATTCAACCTGTCTGTAGTCTGCAGTTTACAGTGTAGCGAGCACCATGATTACCAGACAAGGACTGATAGCAAGACAGGAGCCATTAAACGAAATATACCGATACTGAACTGCACTAATGTAATCGCAGAAGAAAGAGATCACAGACTAAGCTCTGCCCACCCTCGCGCTATGTGTTTTTGGACAGCTGACACACAAATGGAAGGAATGCATATCTATAGGGATACCTGGTGCCTTCCTTGTTCTCAGTCCTGGCCTGCAGGTTCTCTAACCTCTACAGTGCACACTGCAGACAGCCTAATGTTAGTGAAGCAGTTTTTATACTGGCTTGGGGCTGTGGTGACAACTCTAAACAAAAGAGTTCATACTTGCAAACTCGCTTGGTGTCAGTGGACCTATAAAAAGCGCTAATGTGTTTTTAAAATACAGTTATCTCTCAAAGTCTATCAAAGAGTAGTACGTGTCAGAAATGTGGAAATAATGCAGAAAAAAGTAAAGTTGTTTCTAAGAGTGTCAGTTTGATATGTCAAAAAATTGCACATCCACTGCTTAACTGGACCTGATGCTTTTAAAGTACAGGTTGACCTTGAAGAAGAACTCCGGGCAACATTTTCTTAACCCTATGCAGTGGGGCTACCCCTGGACTGCAAGGGTTAAGTGCTTGTTTTGGTGTAGGCCTGAAAATAAAAAAAGTTATACTCACCTGATCCTCTGAGACGGCTTGCTCTTAGACTGGTCTCTGGAGCCTCTTTCCCCCTCCGCTGCAGTGGTCTAAAGATCCTAAGAATCCACAGTGTAAAGCATGTGAGGACGCCGAGGGACATAACAACACTACAGCGTAGGAGAAGACAAGCAGGAGGGAGCACTGTCACAACCGGCCAGCTCCCAGGATCCGGTCAGAATAACTTTATTGTACACCCTAGACCAAAACGAGCAATTAACCCTTGCAGTGCGGTGGTAGCCCCTCTGCCAGGGTTAATAAAATGTCTTCTTTCACTATTGTACTCTGTGGGACTATCAAAGTGGAATTTTAAAGCATACTCAGCGAGGAATTGAATCCATAAAGACCAGCAGCCAGTCTTCTAGTGATCCTGGGCGCATGGTGACGTGTCCCCAGATCGCCAATGTTGTCACAGTGTTTGCCTGAGAAAGGAGCCACTAACGGTTCCAAAACGTTGTTCACTAGCGTCGCCATGATTGTTTAGCGATTTCAATAAAGGCGTTCTACAGAGTGGACTTTGGAGTGCGTGTGACTTCTTTTCTATCTTTGGATTCACGCTAGGGTTGCCACCTTTTCTTCAAGCGAAACCTGAACACACTAGCGATGCGCGGACATTTTTTGGGGGAGAATGAGTGGTAGCTTATTCATATGTAAATTGCGCCACCCATTCATATGTAAATATCACAGTTGAGACTATTTCAGTGGGAGGCCAGTAGCCCCTTTCTTTGGTTGCCCCTGTCTGCCTGACATCTTGTGTCCGGGTTTCTCCCGCCGTGAAACCCGGATGCAGCATTCAAAACCCGGACAGTCTGGGTGATTCCTGGACAGGTGGCAACCCTAATTCACGCGCCGCCATCCGCAGGTCTTACCAGCACCCATCTTATTACATTGGGATTCCGGTCTATAGTGCGTTGGCACATGGACTATTACAGACTGCCAATGTGTGACATCAGCCTAATGCTTCATATAAGTTTCCCACAGCAATTCCTAATTACTAACACAGCACAGTGTCCCCTAGTAGCATACAGGGTACCCGGGTAAGACTCAGCTTGCAGTGTGGTCAAGCCATCAATCAACTGGTGTACCTGAAATGAATGAACGGTAATACACAGTAGTAATGCCAGACTGAAAACACACTGTGCTAAAACAACCTATCTGTCATTGCCCTCACCCAGAAATGTTCAGACAATTTAACTGTTGCTGGAGTGGAGTTGCTGGAGTGGAGTTGCTGGAGTGAGGCTGACTAGACGGAACGTGATTGATTTAAACAAGACGCTAATGAATTACGGCATTGAAACGGAAAGGCATAGGCTTTGTGTGCTGCTGCTTTTCCTGCAGCAGTTACCTCTGACACGGTGAAAGTTCATCTGCGTTCACAAGTTAGTTGGACTTTACAGATTTTGCCTTAGGTCACATGTGTTGGGTGCAGTTTTCCCACAGTGATTTTAAAGGAAGCACCCTGTCTAACATACAATTAAAGTCTTTACAATGCTAACACTTCAAGTGATTAGGAGCAGAGCATTTTTGTTCTACTGCAGAAGTCTAGACTGGAAATCGCAGACGTTCAGCGAAAAAAAATTAAATAAAATGAAAAATATTTTTTTTAAATGTGATATATATATACA
>NW_017306431.1:536121-545425 GCF_000935625.1 Nanorana parkeri
TTTTTTTTATTTTTTATTTTTTTATTTTATCATATTTAAACAGAAAAACATTTGACTTCCATTCAAACAGTATCTGTAGCTAAAGGTGATATACTAAAATAAAATAAAAGCAAAAGGAAAATCTGCCTTTTCAACCATTTAATTGTTAAAAACATCAATAAACGCAATGATGTATTGTGGAAAAAGTAAGCACACCCTTGGCGGTGGGCAACTCCAGCCTTCCAGCTGTTGTGGAACAACAAGGCATTGACACTGATAGCCACAGGCATGACTCCCAGATCAGATGCATGATGGGATTTGTAGGTAAAGCACAGCTGGAGGGCCAGAATTGCCCACCCCTGCCATAGAAGTAGGTAGGTTGCCTCTTTTAGCTAAAATTACTTTTTGTTGGTGTTTTGCATAACTGCCCACCATTCTATGGCCTTAACCAAGTGAACCTTTTGACCAGTCCACCATAAAACATTCCATCGGTTGCAATATCTTAGTTGGTTTCCTTGCATGACCTGCCTATTGCAACTTCCCCCACAACATTTAACTTTGAAATGTCTCATAGGTGATCTTATAGCTCTTGCTAAAGTTACACGTGGAAATGCAATGACAGTCCCCTGATCTATAAGGATAGTAGGTGCTCTCATGTTGGCTGATCTTGGGAGGTGTTAGAGTTGAATGTATTGTTAGAAAACCTTTTCTTATTGCTTATGTTACCCCTTCTCCTCCATCCCTTCCACATTCAGCCAAGCCAAGCATACTTTGTGTGAAAGGGTTGGCTAAAGCACATGCCTGATGGCAGTCAGATCATGGCAGCAGATCCAACCAACTTCTTCTGCCTATGGTTGACCTTAGTGTCTCAAGATGACAGCTGGATTTTCCTCAGTTATGCACAAATGCATTGGTGGAATTTGCTTTGCTGAAGCAGTGGAATAAATGAGTTCTTTATGAAATAAATACTGATATATACATAACTCTGCAGGACTACTGCACTGAAGGTAAGGTTGACTTTAAACTCAAGCAGACACAGTTGGTCCAATATGAAGTAAGTTCACCACAAGCAGGGCCTGACCAGCTTAACGAGTTCCCCTTTCTATGTAGAATACACTCACCGTCCCAGAACTCAACCACAGTATGGGATTACCCATTTGCACATTCATACAAGTGAAGATACCCACCACCTTAAATGTACACTGAAGGTAAGGTTGACATTAAACTCATGTAGTCAAAGTTGGTCCAATATGAAGTAACTTCAACACCAGCCTAACCTGACCAGCTTAATAAGGTCCCCTCCCTATGTAGCATACACCCACTGCCCCGAAACTTAACCACAGTATAGGATAACCCATTTGCACATTCATACAAGTGAAGATACCCACCACCCTAACTGTACACTGAAGGTAAGGTTGACTTTAAACTCATGTAGTCAAAGTTGGTCCAATATGAAGTAACTTCAACACCAGCCTAACCTGACCAGCTTAATAAGGTCCCCTCCCTATGTAGCATACACCCACTGCCCCGAAACTTAACCACAGTATAGGATAACCCATTTGCACATTCATACAAGTGAAGATACCCACCACCCTAACTGTACACTGAAGGTAAGGTTGACTTTAAACTCATGTAGTCAAAGTTGGTCCAATATGAAGTAACTTCAACATCAGCAGAACCTGACCAGCTTAACAAGGTCCCCTCCCTATGTAGCATACACCCACTGCCCCGAAACTTAACCACAGTATAGGATAACCCATTTGCACATTCATACAAGTGAAGATACCCACCACCCTAACTGTACACTGAAGGTAAGGTTGACCTTAAACTCATGTAGTCACAGTTGGTCCAATATGAAGTAACTTCAACATCAGCAGAACCTGACCAGCTTAACAAGGTCCCCTCCTTATGTAGCATAGAATAACAGTTCCAGAACTCAACCACAGTATTGGATTATCCATTTGCCCATTCAAACAAGTGAAGATACCCATCACCCTAAATGTACATTAGAAGCACTGCTACTGTGCAGGAACAACCCTTATTAACTCCTAATCCTTTAGACAGCAAGATTAAATGGAACCTAAATGGAGCACTTGAAGCTAAGACACACCCAACATGTGTGTCCCTAATGTGAATATGAGGTGGCGGGTATCCTGAGTTGCATTAATGTACCTGATGAAGGCTGTTTATCTACAGACATTGTGTTGGGTAATCCTTTGCTATGTGCAAATAAATAAATTGTAAAACAGGTTTCACAAACATCACTTGAAGAGGAACTGTGCCCACAAAATAAAACAGGAAGAGGACAAAGGGCTAGTCACTGGTATTGTCTGAGGTGCCCTTGCAGCTGATCTTACTCCATTACTAACTTACCATACCCCATCGCTGTGTGGAGGGGCCATCTTGGTAGGGTCAGGGCTTTGCTTCCTAGTGTCAAAGCCTCCAGCAAGGAGGACAGTGAGCAGCACAGTAGTGAAATGACCAAATCTCACTCCAAATCTGCTAAGACTAGCACTCAGAGGCAGCAGTGTCTGAGATCTCACACTGCAGCAACACAGCTATGATGCTGTATTCATAGAAGAGCCTCAACACGCTCACATATCGGGAAGTGCTCAGATATTTTTTAAGGGGAATTCCAGACAAAAGGTACAATGTTTAAGGTAATGTTTCAGCACAATTAACGTTTCTAGATGTTCCCTAGAACACAGCAAATGGTCTCTTTTAAAATTTGATTCCACTTTAAGCCCTCTACCCTTTGTTAATGTTGAGATGACAGCTACCTCAACTGGCATAGGCATTGATTTCATGTCTGTGGGTGCCTGCAGATGGGGTCAGCTGGCTGGTAAACAATTAGACAGTTAAAAACAGTTCCAATCACTATTATCCCCCCCTGTTAATCCAGGATCAGCCTTTTCCTGCCCGCCTCCTCCAGCTCATCCCCCTTCCACTCTCCATTCACATAAACTTGTATTGCTGGCAGTGCTCCGCATACAGCTTGCCTTGGGGGTGGTTGGGTTATGCTTGCACAAACAACCCCACACTTGAGTCTATGGACATCTTTAGCCTCATACTGTATAACCTTAGCACGTGAGCACTGCAATACACCTGATTGATTCCTTGTGCTGCTTGTCCCCCTCCTAGTCTGAGCTCTGCTGTACAGGGACTACAAGAGGCTGACACCAAGTCAAATTCAGGTACTTACATTGCTTGCATTTTAAAACATGCATTTAATGATGTATTAATAATTACAGAACTGTGTTAGTTTGTGGGGTTTTTTTTTTTTTTATCTGCATGGAGATGGGCTTCAGATTTATAAAAAAAAACAAGGCTTAAGACACTCAGATCCTTTTAAGAACTAGTTTGCTTAACATGTAAAAACGCAGTTGGAATAGCCGAATCTGATTCACGGTGGCAAAAGCAAAGAATAATAAAAGGAAAACTGAAGAGAAAAAATACACATAGCGCCGGAGACTTCGCTTAGAGTGATGTAATGCAGATCAATACGCTGGGACTGTCACAATCATTATGACAATCCATGTATTACCTTATCTACAAAGCTGATAAAGGATCTTTAGGATCTATAAAAGGCAGGGGATTGGCTTTGTATTTACTACAGCCCAGAGGCAATTAGGCAAAAAGCATTGCTCGCTTTAGTCTGCCTCTAGTAACTTTAGTGACACCGAGTGTTGCCTTTGAGCTCTCGAATTGCAATTTCCAAAGCAGAGAAGATGTGGAGGGGACTGTCCCAGATATCTATTCCTGTCGTGCTGGTGGAGCTGTGGTTGGTGCTGGCCGTTCACACGCGGCCACTTTCCGACGCAGGACCACACGTAAGCTGGGGGGGGTCTATCAGAATCATGTGCCTGCATACGGCCAGAAAGCAGGGCTGCTATTATCTGAGGATACACGACGATGGCAGAGTAGACGCAGAAAATTGCAGAGCAGATGGAGAAAGATGCAGAATAGATGGAGAAAGGCACGCAGTAGATGGAGAAAGATGCAGAGAAGATGGAGAAAGGCGCAGAGTAGATGGAGAGAGACACCAAAGATCTGACAGTAAGTTACAAGCTATTTTTTTCCTTATTTTCTATATACGTTAATTATTACAATTCTTGCAATTGATAGCGATTGCCGAAACTTTAAAAAAATATATATATATATGTATTAATTTTGTTGTGATTTTCACTGTATTTTTTATTTTTTTTTATTGCTTGGGGGTGGATTTGCTAAATTAATTTGCAAAACTTAGTGAACGGGGTGAAGTTGTGCCAACGTCTTGTCTTCCAATCGCGTACAAGCAAAAATCCTGTATTTTTTTTTCATTGGATATTCTTTACATATGGTCACTTTGTTTCACCTCGTTCGCTACAATTCACCATGAGTGACATTTTTACTTGAAAAGTTTGCTCCCTTAGTAAATCAGGATCATTTGCCTTTGCATGCCTATTCTCTGTCTTGTTTAAAACGACATGTTATCATGTTATTTATTACAGGCATTTATATAGGGCCGACAATGTACACAGCGCTTTACATAGTTGCACATTCACATCAGTCCCTGCCCTCAAGGAGTTTACAGTCTAAGGTCCCTGTTTCGCTTGCATGTACAACCACGTACTAGGACTGACTTAGACAGGAGCTAATTAACCTTCTAGCATGTCTTTGGAGTTCAATATATATTTTACACAGTCAAGTCTGCTTTGTAGACCACCTCGGTCATTGCAATAGAATATCAAAAGTGGTGCTATGTACAACCTCCCATAGAAGTCAATGGAAGTACACAGGAATACACCGGACTGGCAGATACTGCATTTGGGGTTGTGTGCCCATACGCACAAAAGTGTTCGCACCAATCCGGCGTAAAGACCTGTACAGCCCCCTACAGCCATTGACTTTTAAAGAAGACTGTACGCGGGACCTGTGCAGGGGAAATATGCCAGAATTTACGCTGTATGCATATAAGAAGCCGTGTGAATCATCAGATCACAAAATAACCATTTAATTATTTTATTACAGCTATTTATATAGCACCAACAATTTACGCAGCGCTTTACATAGTTGCACATTCACATCTGTCGTTATTGCAATGATCTTTGTTCCTTCTATTTTCTCTATTTGTAAAAAAAAAAAAAAAAACCTGACCAGCTTAATAAGGTCCCCTCCCTATGTAGCATACACCCACTGCCCCGAAACTTAACCACAGTATAGGATAACCCATTTGCACATTCATACAAGTGAAGATACCCACCACCCTAACTGTACACTGAAGGTAAGGTTGACTTTAAACTCATGTAGTCAAAGTTGGTCCAATATGAAGTAACTTCAACATCAGCAGAACCTGACCAGCTTAACAAGGTCCCCTCCCTATGTAGCATACACCCACTGCCCCGAAACTTAACCACAGTATAGGATAACCCATTTGCACATTCATACAAGTGAAGATACCCACCACCCTAACTGTACACTGAAGGTAAGGTTGACCTTAAACTCATGTAGTCACAGTTGGTCCAATATGAAGTAACTTCAACATCAGCAGAACCTGACCAGCTTAACAAGGTCCCCTCCTTATGTAGCATAGAATAACAGTTCCAGAACTCAACCACAGTATTGGATTATCCATTTGCCCATTCAAACAAGTGAAGATACCCATCACCCTAAATGTACATTAGAAGCACTGCTACTGTGCAGGAACAACCCTTATTAACTCCTAATCCTTTAGACAGCAAGATTAAATGGAACCTAAATGGAGCACTTGAAGCTAAGACACACCCAACATGTGTGTCCCTAATGTGAATATGAGGTGGCGGGTATCCTGAGTTGCATTAATGTACCTGATGAAGGCTGTTTATCTACAGACATTGTGTTGGGTAATCCTTTGCTATGTGCAAATAAATAAATTGTAAAACAGGTTTCACAAACATCACTTGAAGAGGAACTGTGCCCACAAAATAAAACAGGAAGAGGACAAAGGGCTAGTCACTGGTATTGTCTGAGGTGCCCTTGCAGCTGATCTTACTCCATTACTAACTTACCATACCCCATCGCTGTGTGGAGGGGCCATCTTGGTAGGGTCAGGGCTTTGCTTCCTAGTGTCAAAGCCTCCAGCAAGGAGGACAGTGAGCAGCACAGTAGTGAAATGACCAAATCTCACTCCAAATCTGCTAAGACTAGCACTCAGAGGCAGCAGTGTCTGAGATCTCACACTGCAGCAACACAGCTATGATGCTGTATTCATAGAAGAGCCTCAACACGCTCACATATCGGGAAGTGCTCAGATATTTTTTAAGGGGAATTCCAGACAAAAGGTACAATGTTTAAGGTAATGTTTCAGCACAATTAACGTTTCTAGATGTTCCCTAGAACACAGCAAATGGTCTCTTTTAAAATTTGATTCCACTTTAAGCCCTCTACCCTTTGTTAATGTTGAGATGACAGCTACCTCAACTGGCATAGGCATTGATTTCATGTCTGTGGGTGCCTGCAGATGGGGTCAGCTGGCTGGTAAACAATTAGACAGTTAAAAACAGTTCCAATCACTATTATCCCCCCCTGTTAATCCAGGATCAGCCTTTTCCTGCCCGCCTCCTCCAGCTCATCCCCCTTCCACTCTCCATTCACATAAACTTGTATTGCTGGCAGTGCTCCGCATACAGCTTGCCTTGGGGGTGGTTGGGTTATGCTTGCACAAACAACCCCACACTTGAGTCTATGGACATCTTTAGCCTCATACTGTATAACCTTAGCACGTGAGCACTGCAATACACCTGATTGATTCCTTGTGCTGCTTGTCCCCCTCCTAGTCTGAGCTCTGCTGTACAGGGACTACAAGAGGCTGACACCAAGTCAAATTCAGGTACTTACATTGCTTGCATTTTAAAACATGCATTTAATGATGTATTAATAATTACAGAACTGTGTTAGTTTGTGGGGTTTTTTTTTTTTTTATCTGCATGGAGATGGGCTTCAGATTTATAAAAAAAAACAAGGCTTAAGACACTCAGATCCTTTTAAGAACTAGTTTGCTTAACATGTAAAAACGCAGTTGGAATAGCCGAATCTGATTCACGGTGGCAAAAGCAAAGAATAATAAAAGGAAAACTGAAGAGAAAAAATACACATAGCGCCGGAGACTTCGCTTAGAGTGATGTAATGCAGATCAATACGCTGGGACTGTCACAATCATTATGACAATCCATGTATTACCTTATCTACAAAGCTGATAAAGGATCTTTAGGATCTATAAAAGGCAGGGGATTGGCTTTGTATTTACTACAGCCCAGAGGCAATTAGGCAAAAAGCATTGCTCGCTTTAGTCTGCCTCTAGTAACTTTAGTGACACCGAGTGTTGCCTTTGAGCTCTCGAATTGCAATTTCCAAAGCAGAGAAGATGTGGAGGGGACTGTCCCAGATATCTATTCCTGTCGTGCTGGTGGAGCTGTGGTTGGTGCTGGCCGTTCACACGCGGCCACTTTCCGACGCAGGACCACACGTAAGCTGGGGGGGGTCTATCAGAATCATGTGCCTGCATACGGCCAGAAAGCAGGGCTGCTATTATCTGAGGATACACGACGATGGCAGAGTAGACGCAGAAAATTGCAGAGCAGATGGAGAAAGATGCAGAATAGATGGAGAAAGGCACGCAGTAGATGGAGAAAGATGCAGAGAAGATGGAGAAAGGCGCAGAGTAGATGGAGAGAGACACCAAAGATCTGACAGTAAGTTACAAGCTATTTTTTTCCTTATTTTCTATATACGTTAATTATTACAATTCTTGCAATTGATAGCGATTGCCGAAACTTTAAAAAAATATATATATATATGTATTAATTTTGTTGTGATTTTCACTGTATTTTTTATTTTTTTTTATTGCTTGGGGGTGGATTTGCTAAATTAATTTGCAAAACTTAGTGAACGGGGTGAAGTTGTGCCAACGTCTTGTCTTCCAATCGCGTACAAGCAAAAATCCTGTATTTTTTTTTCATTGGATATTCTTTACATATGGTCACTTTGTTTCACCTCGTTCGCTACAATTCACCATGAGTGACATTTTTACTTGAAAAGTTTGCTCCCTTAGTAAATCAGGATCATTTGCCTTTGCATGCCTATTCTCTGTCTTGTTTAAAACGACATGTTATCATGTTATTTATTACAGGCATTTATATAGGGCCGACAATGTACACAGCGCTTTACATAGTTGCACATTCACATCAGTCCCTGCCCTCAAGGAGTTTACAGTCTAAGGTCCCTGTTTCGCTTGCATGTACAACCACGTACTAGGACTGACTTAGACAGGAGCTAATTAACCTTCTAGCATGTCTTTGGAGTTCAATATATATTTTACACAGTCAAGTCTGCTTTGTAGACCACCTCGGTCATTGCAATAGAATATCAAAAGTGGTGCTATGTACAACCTCCCATAGAAGTCAATGGAAGTACACAGGAATACACCGGACTGGCAGATACTGCATTTGGGGTTGTGTGCCCATACGCACAAAAGTGTTCGCACCAATCCGGCGTAAAGACCTGTACAGCCCCCTACAGCCATTGACTTTTAAAGAAGACTGTACGCGGGACCTGTGCAGGGGAAATATGCCAGAATTTACGCTGTATGCATATAAGAAGCCGTGTGAATCATCAGATCACAAAATAACCATTTAATTATTTTATTACAGCTATTTATATAGCACCAACAATTTACGCAGCGCTTTACATAGTTGCACATTCACATCTGTCGTTATTGCAATGATCTTTGTTCCTTCTATTTTCTCTATTTGTAAAAAAAAAAAAAAAAGGAACGCCATGAAAAAAAGCTGATTTTCGTCTTTTTTCCCCCAGGTTTACTTGAAATCAGAGCTGTTGCAGTAGGTGTCGTGGCCATTAAAAGTTATTACTCATCTCTGTATCTGTGTATGGGGAGCGAGGGCACGCTCTACGGGACGGTAAGTGTGTCTGGATGTGTGAATGTATCTTTCTTTGCTTTACTTAGATAAAATCAGTGACATCATAGGCTTCCATTGCGTTACTAGGAAATCTGTAAATAAAACAGGTCTCTACGTCTATATTCATATTGCTCGTCTTGGAAGAGAGATGAAAGTTCACCAATAGGGTGAGAAGCATGAGAAATATGTGAACTCCTATCGCTGGCCTTCTTCTGAAACAAGCAGCAATCCGGCATTCTCTGGCCTCTATCATTTCTCAATGAGGCTGATTTACTTATCTGCACTCAATAATCGATCATTTCAATTATCCAATCACGAGAAAAGCAAATTACTTATTATTATTTAGTTCATCTGCACATGGTTGGGGTCAGGTCCATCCCCACACTACA
>NW_017306431.1:545461-551341 GCF_000935625.1 Nanorana parkeri
GGGGGATGGCGGGCGTTGGGGGCGGCACATGCTACTGATAGTGCTGTGGGATGGCGGGCAGTGGGGGTGGCCGCTGCTGCTAATAGTGCTGGTGGATGGCAGGGGCGACGGGTAGTGCTGGGGGAGGGAGGTGGCAGGTGCTGCTGATGCGGTGAGGCGGGCGGCTGTGTTAGAACCGTGCTGTCAGCGGCTCTGTCCGGTCCCACCTAGGGCACTGACGCCATTGGTTGCCAGAAGCATGACGGGACGTCAGCCAGCGCGCCCCCCTCAGCTCCCTAGCAACTGATAACATCAGTGAGCTGGGCGGGAAGCTGGACGGGAAGCTGGACAAAGTGTCACAAGTTGCTAAGAGCCCCAACCTGGGACGCTGTAGCCACATCTCTGCCACCCTCTCACACCTGCCAGGGATGCCGCCTGAGGCGACCGCCTCGGGCTGCCTCATTATAGGGGCAGCGCTGGTTGGGGTATTCAAAGTGAACCGTGCTACAGTTTATGAGGAAAGATTCTCAACTCCTTTAGTAAATAACCATCATTGACTCGGGACATGCATACAGTTCTGTAAGGTCAGAGCAAAATCAGAACTCCCGATCTGCATATTTGTTGCAGGTCAGTGACTAAAACTGGCCATACGCGCTTCGAATTTCTCTCATTCAGCCTCGCAGAGATGGGGCAATCTCCACCTGCTGGCTATTGTATTCAGCAGCTGGTAATCCTGCAACTGCTGAATACCCAAACAGGGACTGCAGAGAGATGCAGGCGATGTTCGGACAAAAATTTTCATTCTGGCACCTTCAATAACAGTTGATTGAATGTGAGTCAAGCAATCTATTAAGGATAATCAAACAATTGAGATTGTGCTCAATGAAATTCTTCACTGGCCACAGCGACCGAGGAATGACAGTGCTGAAACTGCAAGTGACGAAAAGCTTGTCGCTTCCGGCTTCATTCACTGCGGGACGATCATGACAAAGTCACTTTATTAATGCCATGAAGTTATTAAAACATATTTACTGAGAGCCATGCAGTGCCAGTAACACTATAATGCATATGCTGACTAAATACACATAAAAGGGTGCTCTTAAGACCCAGCAGGCTGCACCTTCTACAGGCTGCCTGCAGAAAACTACAGGAGGGGGCGAAGACAAGACCAGTCACCCTGCACAAGCAGAGAGAGCAGCAGTGACCGGTCTTTTTTACAGGAGGGGGTGGAGACAAGACCAGTCACCCTGCACAAGTAGAGAGAGCAGCAGTGACCGGTCTTTATTACAGGAAGCTCCTGCACAGAGGCAAGGTTTCCCACACAGATTTGGAAGAAATAAACAAAGCTTACCAAGATTCACGTAAGAATACACAAGCCTCAGGTATTTAGACCAGGGGTAGGCCACCTTGGCACTCCAGCTGTGCTGAAACTACAAAGCCCATTATGCTTCTGCCCCTGGGAGTCATGCCTGTGACTGTCAAAGACTGGCAATCCACAACAGCTGGAGTGCCGAGGTTGCCTGATTTAGACAATATTTGCTTATCCGGGAGTTCAGCGTTAAGGTCAAAGAGGATTGCTGTGTTGAAAAGGCCAACAAAATGTGCTGTGTTAGAAGGAACAAGAGCTGGGAACTACTTACTTCCCACCTATTGTAATCAGTAACGTTGTAAGAGTAATTAAGGTCAATGCAGTGCAGTTTGCTCAGCCATATATATGTCTGACTTTTCTCCCTGATAAATCAGGCATTAGCGCCATTACTCAGCATGATATGCTTTGGCGTGGAATTGTCCTGTACACAGATTTATCATCTGACCCTTCTAGTACCCTTTGTACAATCCTTCTCACACCTCACGCTTTAGTTTTGTTTCGGTAATGACGGGTGAACGAACTCTGGTTCACTCAACAATGCATAATGTATATTTGGACAGTCGGGTGACTGCGCTCTGTTAGTAGTGGAATTGTTCAAAGGTACTAGACAGCTGAGAGGGCCACCGACCCCAAACAGTTTCTAAAAATACGCTGGAAGCATTATATTGTTACCAGTAAATATTCTCATTCTTAAAGTGGAAGTAAAGTTTAAAAAAAATGCTTGGAGGTAGGGATATGCAGTCTCCTGTGCCAAAAATGAAGCATGGAGCCGGCTTTCTAGCCAAACAGGAAGCTGGGTAAGGACTCACCGCCTGGCTTCCTGATTGGTCAGCTTCTCTGCCAATCAGGAAGCCGGGCAGCAAGTCATTACACGGCACCTGATGAGGAGGGAGCATGGAGCCGGCTTCCCGGCCAAACAGGAAGACAGGCAGCTTGTAATGACTCGCTGCTCGGCTTCCTGATACCAGAAGTACGGGTATTGGGCAAGGCATCGGAGCATTTGGGCGAGTACGAGTACTCGCCCAAATACTCGGTATCTGCTATCCCTAGCAAATAAAGTTCTACTTTGACATTACTGTGGCTGTACCTATATTCATTTTCAAAGGAAACTGTAGTGGTTATTGGTTACTGGCCAGATGAGAATTCTCGTGTTTATAGAACAATTTTTAATTGTAAATGAATACAATCAATATATATATGGATCATGCTTTGTATTACTAACCAACTTTTCAATGTAAAATGAACCTGTGGCCAGGCTATGGGCATTTTAGTATTTACCTATTCGTAGTAAGCATTAGCTTTAAAAATAAGCTCTCAATTAGTTTTATATTAGAAATTAGAAAGCTGGTAATCTGATGAGTCACTGCTTCTGGGGAGGACAGGGGAAGCTGCGTCATCTGAGAGAAAGACTCGACTGACTTTAAAGCCTTCTGCTTTGAATTTGTGGATGAATTGCTCCACAGTGCCTGCTAATGAGCTCCAAATTGGCTTTTTTTAAAGCTCATTTAATGCTCATTTATCTGAATGCCCACATTATGGCAAAGGTTCACTTTATACTAACTGACAAGGGAATAAGCGGTTCTACAATTAAAAGATGTATTTACTGACTGCAGAACTTAAACAGAGCTGCGGTAATACACACATGCATAGCCAGCCACCATCTAATGCCTCAAGAAGCTTCACCTAGCTACATATTTCATTTCAAAATTTCTGAAGTACTAAAGCCTTGCTTTTCAATTTGCAGGATTTCTATTCTCCCGAAGAATGTTCTTTCAAAGAGGAACTTCTTCCTAATGGACATAATCTGTATAAATCTCAGCAGTATGGGATGGTAGTCTCTCTCAGCAAAGACAAGCAAAGGCTGCATTCAAAAGGAAAAGTACATCCGCCGCTGTCCCACTTCTTACCTATAAAACCCTGTCCACCATTAGACCGCAACCATTCTCAGGAGGATGAAGATGATGAGTTTCAATATGACGACAAAAAGAATTCTCCGGATGTCAAGAGCATGGACCCCTTCGGACTCATAGACTATCAGAGTTTTCACAAAAAGTAGCGAATGGAATTTTGGGATTTACTGGGAAAAAAAAAACAATTACGAGCAATATTTATGTAACGAATCCGTGATGACCCATAAAAAATGGGCCAAATGACAAAAACAGAAGTTACTGCAAAATACAACTCCAAGGTCATCTTACCATCTTCTTTTCATAGTGGAGAAAGATATTTGCAGACCACAAGAACAAAAATTTGGGGTATATTTTGTGAACATTGCAATAACGTTAAAAGACCTATATAAATAATATGTGGCCTAGTCCAGGTGCTATCATCCAGGCATTATGATCATTCTAAAGAAATGATAGAACACCAGTTTCTGGTCCTTGGAGCCAGAAGATATCCTTGAGCGGTGATTCAGTGATGCTAGCATGTTTATCTGGCTATGCATAGCTTGCATAAGATTGAGGATAATGTAAAAATAATTTGTTTGGAGTTTTTTGTCATATCTGTATGTCAGGATATTGTAGATAATATGTTTCTGGATATACAAAATGGTAAATAATATATTTTGGAAACAAAGAGCCAGTCCATCCTATATAGGAGCCAGAAGGCATTTTTAAGGAGTCAGCAGACACCAGGTATCACTGGCAAAGGCAGACAAGGCTCAAACACTTGTGTGCCAGGAATACCATTGAAGGTGCTTTGGGTATCTGACTCCTGAAATTTGTCCAGCGGTCATATCATAGGCCTCACATTTGTAGATACATGAAAAGCTACATACCATTAACCCATGGCTGTGAATGTAAAGTATAGAACACAGAATATCCAGTGAGAATATCATGATTGCAATGATGGTAAACCCAATTTTTATAGACTACAATGCAGGGATTCATTGAAAGGGATGAAGCAAATGATTCAACCATAGCAACCATTTAGAGGAGTAGTTTGGAGTCTATTTCCAGACAAACCGAAAAACTACCCTTGTAGTGGGGCTGCCCCTTTGCTGCAAGGGCTACCTTCTTGTTTATTTCTAGAGCAAAGCTGTTTTTCTTACATGATCCATATTCGCCCAGTGGTCAGCATACTCCACTTCTACCCCTCCGATACAACTTGTTCCTCTGCGTCCTCACGTACCCCACTGACCTGCATTAGACATTCTGACATCAGTGGTCCTTAGACCGCCGGAGCAAAGGGAACAGAGGCTGTGGAGACCAGTCTAGCATCCCAAAGGGAGCCAGCGTGAGTGGGGATCAGGTAAATGAAATCGCTTTATCCTGTCCCCTAATATGACCACTTTGCCATATGTGGTCAATGACATTGACCACATATGGCCATATTTAATCAATTACATTGAC
Source organism: Nanorana parkeri (assembly GCF_000935625.1). Lineage (NCBI taxonomy): Eukaryota > Metazoa > Chordata > Amphibia > Anura > Dicroglossidae > Nanorana > Nanorana parkeri. Next base: position 550,163 of record NW_017306431.1, read on the forward strand.
CTAATATGACCACATTGCCATATTTGGCCAATGGCATTGACCTAATATGACCACATGACCATATTTGGTCAATGACATTGACCTACTATGGCCATGTGTCCATATAAAGTCAACGATATTTGAGAATAAACAAAGGTACATGCAGGCACCACAAGTGTCTGCACTTTATTAGCATAGATAGTTTCCACACCTTGTAGGACCTAACAGGCTCATTTTAAATCAAAATACTTTAAACATTTAGGTGATAATTCAATTATTTTAGCATACATAAGAGGCTTCTGATTTTGTTACTGTAAGCAACAGCTTTTGGAATGTATTCCACCCCAGCAAATAATAATTACAGGAAAAAAAACACTGTGCATATGTAATGTTTAAAAGATCGTTTTATTGTTGCTTTATAAGTAAGATGTTTTTTTCTCTAAGCACTTGGTTTTTAATGCACTATTTATATTTAATTTATTTTTAACGTACATTTATTTTTACTATATTTATATACCATATTTATAGATGTGTTTGTAAAGTTTTCTAAATCCATTCAGACTTTTTGAATACTTTGTTATATGCTCGTATGTCTTTGTACAATTTTGTAAATAAATGGCTATACTCATTTTGTGAGTTTTTTCTGCTCTTTTACATAGGATACCCATAAATCTAAATGCATTTTAAAAATGTGAAACAACAAAACAGTGGAGTTTGTACACTGGGAAAAGATGTGATAAAAAAGAATCCATGGAGGCAATAAGAAATGTTGTTTATGTTTAAGGGAGAGCTGCATCAAGACCCGCAATTGCTGACATTAAAAAGAACCTGTCACCAGGACGTTTGCGCACTTACTATATTTAATACATTTTATTTACCCCAAAAACTTACCTTGTGTAGACATCCATGAGAATCCTGCTTGGTGCTGCTATTTTTGCTGTGATTAGGTCAAATGAGAGTGCCAAACCAGAGGAACGGCCAGTGTCCCAGGTTGCTAAGCGTTTTTAGCAACCTGTGACGCATTGTCCGGCTTCCTGCCCAGCTCACTGATGTCATTGGTTGCCAGGGAGCTGAGCGGGATGCTCTGGATGGCATCTCGACAAGCTCCTGGAAACCAGTGATGTCAGTGAGCTGGGTGGGAAGCCAGACAGAGCATCACAAGTTGCTAAGAGCTCTTAGCAACCTAGGACACTGTGGCCG
>NW_017306431.1:551377-583071 GCF_000935625.1 Nanorana parkeri
GTCCCCTGCTCAAGAGCCTCAGGTGGCGTGAAAGGTAGGCATGGCCCTGCGTGTACTATTGAAAGTGTTTCATATCTGGCTGAAGTGCAAGTACATACCTGTTGATCCTGTCATAAACCCAACAAGACCATAACTTCCTGAAAAGTAAAAAAAAAAAAAAGAAGAAAATTCAGTTGCAAAAATTAACAGTCTATTTGCCTTTAGTAAATCAACCCAAATGTGTTGTAAAGCTTGTTTCCACCAGCCCGTGCGCTCATCGCACTGTCCTGTGCCCGGAACGCAAGGGATCGCATACACAAAGTCTCCTTGTGTTCTGGGCAGGAGGGGGCGTGGCAGTGCCATTGGTGTAAATGGAACTGGTCCCCCCGCCCGCAGTGCGATCGGTCCATACAGGACCACGTGCATGCACTTTTTTTTTTGCAATCATACCACACTGGAATGCAGGGCATTGTATTCCCTCGCTGTCCTAGTGTGGGGTGTGTGTCTGCAGTTCCATTTACATGAATGCCACGCCCCCTCCCGCCCCAGAACGTAAGGAGAATTTGAGTAATCCCTTGCGTTCCGGGCACGGGAAAGTGCGATGAGCACATGGGCTGGTGGAAACGAGCCCTTTGGGCTGAAACATACCATAGCGAGTGGGTGGATTGTGGTAATGCACACATTACCGCACTGTATGTTAGCTCATGCTATGTGTGTTAGCATGGTGCGGTGCCATTCTTTTGGAACAGATCCCCAATATTTTAAGGCAATGCAGCTCTGACGCACATGCATTGCAGCGCAGTGTGCCGTACAGTAAAGCACTACAGTGCATTGTGGTAAGCTGCGTTGGAAAAAAAACCCGCTGCATGTCCATTTTTTGGTCCATTCCTGTAGGTCAGCATAATGGGTTGCCTTAACGCAACGTACGTTAACACGTGCCACAGCACTCATTAATGCACACAGGGGTGGAGACGTGTGAATAGGCCCTTAATATGCAGTGCATGATTCACCGCCAGTGAATGTTTGGTGAATGCTTTGCAAATATGTACCATCACAACAAGCACAAAAAAGTGTTTAATGCGTGCAAGCATACCAGCACGAAGCTTCATTGATATAAAAAAAAAAAGAAAAAGCTAAGCCATTTTGTTATCAAACTAGTTACCTTTTATAAACAACTACCTGAATTACTTATATTGCTGTTTACTTCAAAGCAGAAACATCTCGTAACTTTCACAAGATGGTACTGAGCAGAGATCAAAGACAGGATAATGATGATTGTGTTGCTTTTTGCATTACCTCTAATCATGTGCAATTGATTACAAAGCAATCTGTACTGGCTGCCTCTTAAGACTTTGACCTCTGTACATTGGTTTGACTCCATCACTACCTGATCCATCAAATATCTGCTTTCCTAGTGAAAAAAAAGGGGACAAAATTCAGAGCGGCAAGGTTTACAAAACGATCTAGACGAACCCTAATATCTGAAGAAAAGCCAAAGTATCCACAACATAGGTCAGGCCTGGTACTTAATAAAAAGAAATCATTTCAATGATCTGATTTAAAAGGCTGTTTGTGTAATAATTGAACTTATTAAATAATATTGTAAAAGCGACATTATAAAATAATTATTATGCATTACATCCCCCCTTCCAATTTTTTTTCCAGATTACGACGCAGTTTACCCACCCGCCTCCTATCTTATATACATCCTCGTTGGCCAACAAGGCAACCCTTCCTACTGATGGGCCACCAGGAATGTGAGGGGCAGGAGTGGGCAAGCAAGCTCCAAAACTTTCCAGAAGTGTCAGAGCTTTGCCCTTTTAGAACAACCAGTGGCGTAACAATCACCATAGCGACCCAGGCGGCCGCTTTGGGGCCCGGGGCACAGTGGGGCCCGGCCAGATGCTGTGCGGGCCGCCTGGGTCGCTATGACATCCTCTGCTGGCGGCTCTGAAGAAGAATGCGCTGCTGTTCAGATGACAGACAGTACACCGACAGTAATCTGTGCAGCAGCGCGTTCCTCTCCACAGAGGCCAGCAGCGGCGGTAGCGCAGGCTGGACCCGGCGGTGGAGGAGGAGGCGGGGCGCGTGGTCGGCAGCATGGGAGGGGGTGGGGCCTGGTGAAGGAGAAGGAGGCTGGCACATGGGGCCCCCATAACAAATTTTGCTATGTGGCCCTGTGATTTCTAGTTACGTCCCTGAGAACAACCCAACATTTGGGCGGCCACACGGTGCCGGCACTTTAAATCTTCTATTTTTAAAGTGCAACTGAAGCCAACACTTTTTGTTTTGGATAGAGAAGAGAGGGATTAGAGGACCTGTCAGGTTTTTATTGCTGTCTGTGCCCCTGTTAGGGAGATTCACCCTCTCTATTTGTCCTGTTGACCATTATCACTGAAAGTGAAAAAAAAAAACAAATTTGTGGGCTGGAATAGATGGGAAATCTTCCAATGGGGGACACTAGTTCTGGTAACCCTGCTGACCACCAGGGATTTCCCTGTCTTTGGAAGGATTTCCTCTGAATTCCTGTTGTGGCTATCAAAAGGAAGTGAAGGTAAATCTCCCCAATGGGACATAGATGAGAAAGAAAGCTCAAAGGGGTTATAACCCTTCCTTACTCTATTCAAGTAAGTTTTGGCTTCTACTTTAATTGCACCAGCAAGTACTGTGATTCAGGAGCGTCCTGAGGCCAGGTGACATCCTGCCGTGACGTCATCGTGCATGCGCAGCCGTCTGATTGACGCCTGCCGGCGGCCTTCTTGGTGATGGACGTCGGAAGAGAGAGAGTAGGGGACGTTAACCCGGCAGGATGAGGTATTCCGCCGGATCCCCTCCTCTCTCCTGAAACTGTCGGGTTCTCGGTCCATGACCGAGTGCCCGACATTTTAGAGGCGGTGGCACCAAAATGACTGTCAGTCATTTTGGTGTCACCCCTCCAATGGTGACACCTGGGTGCGGGCAGTACCCCCAGCACCCCCCTTGTGGCGCCACTGCTGTGATTTATTGGGTCTCACCTATAAGGTACCTGGCTGTAGAACTTTGGGTATTTTTATTTTTTTTTAACAACCAGCCAAAAGGTACCTTGCTTTCTTTTTGCATGTCGGAACATGTAAGTGGGGTGCAGACTGGTTTATAGTGGGAAGCCAACATGTTCTTCATTTAGACACTCAATTAGAAGCTTTCATTACAAGCCTTTCTGATATTGCTGAAATATGTGTATTGCAATATTTACCATTCACCTAAAAAAGGAAACAAATTGCTTCTACTTTACAATGTATTATATATATCTATATTCCAAATAAAGCCCCCTTTTTGAAAACACCTTACCTACCAGTAGTCACTACAAAGCAACGTTTATCATTTTGATTTACAAGGGTCAACTTAAGACAGGTGGGAAAAAAGGTACAAATTCAGGTAATTGTACGTTGCCATAAATGGACTTCAAAAAACTAATCCTAAGCTAGTACCCTCTAGTCTAAGCCTTCACTCTTCAAAGCCTTAGAGGGAGATGTCACTTCTGGCTATGTAATCTTCAAGAAGTTATCCAGGTGATTTCACAAATACCTGCTGTTAATGCCATTGTCAGCCACCTTTCAGCCTGACAATGCACTGCATAGTTTACTCCAGATTAAGGAGGCAGCTGAGCATTTCAGACCTCCATCCGCAAAAAGCGTTTAGCTCTGCACTGAGGTCGGCACTAGATGAAACGCACGGATATATGATCCTGAAATCTGAGGAAACCAACGTGGGAACGAGACCTCACAACTTTCTAAGAGTCACCACACAACATGTAGCAGCTTTTCATTACTGTAGGTTTGACATTTCTCTGAGTGCGGTTGAAAAACCAGCATTCCAGACCTGTGTTCTAATCATCTTTGATGGTTTAATTAAACCTATTCAGATGCTGATCTACACTGGTAACTTGTTGGTATTACTATTATGTAAATTCTATTGCTCTTTGTGTCCAAACAGGGATGGATTTATAATCGAAGGGTACTTTTGCTCATCATTTCATTCATGTTGACTCTGGAGACTTTTAATGGTAGTGTAGCGGCCCTGCCAAGCTTGGAGTGCCCCATGTCTCCATTTAGTAGACAGCTAGGCTGTAATTGTTATTATTTCTGCATTGTTGGGTTTCCCCCTAAGCCCAGGGCATGGTTTACTTCTGCCTGTTGTTGGGGAATATTCTCCAGTAGATAGAACAAGAAGAAACAATGTTATGGACTTACATTTTGGAAGGTGGTATTTGTTGGTTCTCATTTGATATTGAGGGTATATTGTTTTTTATTGTTGTTGATAGGGCCTTTATTTTAGGTTAAAATTGTGTTTTTCTTTATTACTGCAAGGCTTTTGTTAAAAAAGGGGTGGTGTTTTGGGGTTATCATTTATTTTGCTTTTTTTATTTTAAATATTATTATTTATATTAATAACATTTTTAATAGGGCCTTTATTAAGCCTGGGGTGCTCAAAACAAGCATTTGCTTGTTACTGACCACCTGTTCTTGGAGCTGTCTTTTGTTCACTGCGCATCGATGCATCAATAAAAGAAAAATGTAAGTACAAAAACATTGTGTACCTAAACCATCTCAGATCATATCACTTGCATTCATTGCACTCCCCCTACCCCCGTAGATAGAATTGCACACTGGTGTAGGCATACACCAGTTAGGCCTACTATCCCTAATTAAAACTGTCCTGCCGCTGGCCTGTTTAACACTACTGTCTCTTCTGCAGTATCCTAATTTTTGTAGTAAAAACCCAGCCTGTGCTAGTAAATTTGGGCCTAGCCTTGCTCATTAAAGTTGTCCTGCTGCTGGCCTGTATAACACTACTGTCTCTTCTGCGGTATCCTAATTTGTGTAGTAAAAACCCAGCCTGTGCTAGTAAATTTGGGCCTAGCCTTGCTCGTTAAAGTTGTCCTGCTGCTGGCCAATTTTACACTACTGTATTATCCATCAGTCTCTTAATTTTTGCAGCAAAACATCTGCCTGTATTCTTTGTCTTTAGTATATTTTGACTGATTATAGCTGATTAAAAATGCCCTGACACTGGCCAATTTTACTCTGCTGTATCCTCTGCAGTCTCTTAAATTTATCTATCTGGTGGCTGGTCCTGGCAGACTTGGTGGCTACTAGAAAGTCTGTTCTGAGTGTTACATTTCAAATTGAACAACTTTGGACCAGGCGGAAAGGTGCTGGTAGACTTTAAATGAATTCCAGCTCAGGCCTTTTTCCAGGCCTTCCTGAAGAAAGTCTAGAGCATTGTTATCTTTTGGATATAAAGGATAAACGATTTTGCAGAAGCTGATCCTAGGAATTTATCCTCTGGTAGATCATATTTGTGGAATGTTGTCTCACCTTCATGAGTGTAGAGATAACTTCCTGGGAGCATTGCAGATCCGAGAGCCTCTGCCTTTCAATTTTAAAGCCATCAGTTTGAGCTTCTCTGGAAACAGGTGGAGGAAGGGTCCGTGGCTCAATAGGTCTTGCCTCATCGGGAGCTTCAGTGGTGGCTCTATGTTAAGGTAAAGCAGCATGGAGAATCATTGTTTCCACAGCCAATTCAGAAATATGTGAGTCACAAACCCCACAAATAGAGCCACCCTTTGTAGGAAAGAGATAGCCTAGGGCAGTGGTGGCGAACCTTGGCACTCCAGCTGTGCCAAAACTACAAATCCCAACATGCATCTCCCTCTGGGAGTTATGTCTGTGGCTGTCAGAGCCTTGCAATGCCTCATGGGACTTGTAGTTCCAAAACAGCTGGAGTGCCAAGGTTCACCACCACTGGCCTAGGGAGAACATATGGAGCACATCATAAGATAAGTCAAGGCATAAACTCTGAACTTCCTGGAATTTGTACCACACTAAGAAGTTTCTGCACTTGTAATCCTAGGAGGTCTATCTCTGGAATTCCCCACAGATCTGTGATTTGATTGCATACCTCCGTGTTTAAGGCACATTTTTGTTTGTCCACCCAGCTGAGGAGATCTGCTAAATAGTTCTGTTCTCCTGGGGGATAAATCGCCATAAGTCACAAAGGTTTGACTGGGCTCAGGTCATAATAGGTTCTACTTTCTTCAACATGGACCTGCTGCGGGGACCCTTCTGCTTGTGGATATAAGCCTCCGCTGTTTTCTTGTCCATTCTTAGTTGGACTGTCTTCCCGCAGAGCAGATGAGCAAAGCACTGTAGGGCCATGAAGGCCACCTTCATCTCCAGCACATTTGAGACCCATCTGAACGCTTGGAAACTCCTTTCTCCTTGTGCCTTTACATCCCTGTAGTGAGCATCCCAGCCCCAATGATTGGCATCCGAGGTGAGAATAGCAATTTTGCCTGACCCAATTGAGTGGTATCTGGACAAGTTATATACCACCATAGCGAGTTTCTTATGCTGTGCAAGATTCTGATTTCATTGTAACAGATCTCTTTTGTTCCACTGAGCAAAGAATTTGATGGGAAATTTCCTCACTCCCCAATGGGTCCATCTGACCATGGGAATTGTAGAAGCTGCCAAGGAGACTTGCACATCCACTGAGAAGACATCACTGCTCGGCCCTTGTTGTGGATATTCACAATCTTCTCATTTGGCAACTGTACAGGAAGACGAGGCATTGGACTGGAATAAGGTTGGATCTGTGCTTGATGCTTTGAGATAGTGTTTTATGGTTTTGCACTAGGGTGTTGTGGTCCTCCTCTAAGAGCTATTTGTCATCCATATCCAGGTGATACCCTAGGCCTGCAACCCACAGGTACTTTTGGAACTGTGAATGTACTGGAATATGGAGGTATCTGTTGGAAAGAACCATTGATGTCATCCAGTTCCCTACTTGGACAGCTGGAATGATGGACTGGGGAGACTCCATACAAAAGGATGGGATTTGCCAGCTCTTATTGAGAGAATTTAGGTCCAGAAATGAAAGATCATCTGTTTTCTTCTTCTCGCCAGGAAATAGGATTTTTGTACTTACCATAACATTTGTTTCTAGGAGTTCATAGAGGGAGGGATATAGCAATTCATAAACATGTAGGTTACATGCAACTGACTTCACATATCTATGAATTACAATATCTCTATGTCCCTCAATGGATAAGAAAGGTTTTGCCTGGAGATACATTCAGTGGTGTCACAAGGGGGGCTTCAGGGGGCGTGGCCCGCACCGGGGGACACCATCAGAGGGGGTGACACCAAAATGACATTTTAGTGTCACCCCCTCTGAAAAGTTGGGCACTTAGTCATGGACCGAGAGCCCAACAGCTGCATGAGAGAGGAGGGGGGCCGGCTGCCCAGCTTATCCCGCCAGGTCCCCTCCTCTCTCTGGCAGCGTCCATCACTGAGATGGCCATCGGCAGTTAAGTACGCATGATGTCATTGCATGTGATGACTTCCCAGTGGGTGACACCCCGAGGCCGCACCAGGTGACACCTAGCCTGAGGACGCCTCTGGATACACTTTAATGATTTATATTTTATTATATAAAATTGTTGTTTTCTATGCTGATATTTCACATTTTATCATCATTTTTTAGGAATTCAAAATTGACGACACCCCTGCTGAAAATATATATATATGGATTTTAGATGGGCTAGGCAACCTCGGCCCTCCAGCTGGTGTGGACCTACAAGTCACATGAGGCATTGAAAGTCTATGACAGCCCCAGACATTAATCCCAGAGGCAGAGTCATGATGGGATTTGTAGTTTCACCACAGCTGGAGTGCCAATGTTGCCTACCCCTGGTTTATGGGGTTAAGATTAATAGTGAAGTATGCATTAGAAATGTTATTGTTATAACATTGTTAAAATCAGACAAGCCAGCAGGCGCGCAAGGAATGTGCATATTCCCCTGGCAGCGAAAGGTTTAATATAAGAGGCTGCTTTATAAATCTTCCACCCAGCGTATAGCTGGGGGAATGCCCTTTGCACTCTACTACCACCACTAGATGGCGCTGAGGAGCATAGGAATTTATTCTGCTCCTCGGCTCCATCTAGTGGCGGTTTATAAATCAGCCCCTATGTGTTATCTATGACGGTTTATTGAATTATTATTTATTTCTGATAACGATTTCATATAATAAAGCATTCATGTGACTGTGCAATAGGCAGGGAGGTAAGGGTTAAATACAAAGTGAATGGTTAATGTGGGTATATGGGAAGTGATTAGAAACAGCTGATTTTACTGCGCGTGCTTTCGTAATGCGTTTTGCAAAAAGCACATAAATGCATTTGGTGCAAACAAGCTCTAACCACAGCTAAACGTAACGCACGCAAATGCAAGTAAACGCACACAGTGTGAACGATACCATATAGGGCCCATTCACCCAATAGTGTTGCGCTAAACCTGTGCATTCCATACGTTTAGTGCACAGAGCTAGGCGCCATGGTTCATTCTCAATTAGGGGGTGCAGCTAACGATTATTTTCAAAATCGATTAGTTAGCCGATTATTACGTTCGATTAATCGGATAAAAAATAATTAAAAATTAATTTTGAAAAATGGCTCCAGTGATGTACTACTAGTTTGTATTGAGATTGTAGTCCATCACGGGAGTGAGCTTGGAGCAGTGACTACTTTACAACGCACACAGGTACCATGGGGATTATAGTCTAATGTACTATTGCTGGGATTTGTTGTATTCCTCTATACAGCTCAATGCAGAATACCACCAGCTGTAGAGGAATACAACAAATCCCAGCAATAGTACACTATACAGCGCAATGCGGAATACCACCAGCTATAGAGGAATACAACAAATGCCAGCGCTACATTATACATACAGTATATAATGTATTGCTGGGATTTGTATTCCTCTATAGCTGATGGTACGTTGCTCTGTATAATATACAGCACAATGTACCATCAGCTATAGAGGAATACAAATCCCATTATCCCAGCAATACATTAATACAGTGCAATTGTACCACTTGGGGGGAAAGTGCAGGCAGTCTTACCTAAACACTCTCCACCCTCCAGCTGCCGTCCCACCACGTCTGCTCCTCCTGGCTTCATGTTCAGTGTGCCGATCGTGGATGGGCGGGCAGCGGCGGAGACAACGTTTTCCATCATCGATTATAATCGACTGTCGATTACTTGTTGCAGCCCCAATGCACCTGTTTGTTGTGTTGGGTTACTGCAATAGCAAGGATTAATTTGAATTGCCCTGATAAGAAAAACTAAATAGCACATGCACGCACCGGAAAGTGCATTGGGGTACCATTCATAATGAATGGCAACACAACCCACCAAGGCTGTGCTTCCAACCCACCAAGGCTGTGCTTCCAACCCACCAAGGCTGTGCTTCACTGCCGTGTGTGATAGCGTACACTAAGGAACATGTGCCTTTAGCGCAAAGCTTCGGTTTCATTCTGCCCGTCAAATCATGACATTCATTTATATGCAATTTAAAATGTTCTATAGTCCAATACATGTCCCACTGCACTCCTTAATGAGCCTGATGAAGGGATCCTGAGTGGCCCCGAAACAGTGCCCTCTTTGTGACATGATGTGCATGCGTCAATAATAGACGTTTCTGAATACTTTATTCAGGTGTGTGTGTGATATTCCCTTAGGGTCGCCAGCTTTTCTTCTAGTGAAACCCGTACACTTTAGCGCCGCAATTTGTTTTAATATTAATTATAGAGGAGAGGCAGCCAGAGGAGCGAGTATGGAGACCGGCTATAGGGGACTACAAATACCAGCAATACATTATACAGCAATACAAAATAATATGAAGCTACATACTCTGTGTTGTTCTGGGTTGGTGGGCGGTGCGACTCTCAGGTGGGCTGTGCGACTCTCAGGTGGGTTGTGCGACTCTCAGGTGGGCGGTGCGACTCTCAGGTGGGCTGTGCGACTCTCAGGTGGGCGGTGCGACTCTCAGGTGGGCGGTGCGACTCTCAGGTGGGCTTTGCGACTCTCAGGTGGGCGGTGCGACTCTCAGGTGGGCGGTGCGACTCTCAATGCTGTCTGGGCTAGGATGTCTCACCAGAGGTCCGCAGGCGGGCAGCGTGGTGTCAGGGAGCCGGAGAAGCAATCACAGATGCAGCTGCCGAGGTCCTCGGCAAGCGTGATCTCGGGCGGCCGCATCTGCCTGAAACCTGGATCTTTCTCTGAGCTGCGGACAATGTAAAAAGGCACAGGCTGCCCGTAGCTTAGAGAAAGATCAGGTTTCAGGCCGATGCGGCTGCCCGAGACTGCGGTTGCCGAGGACCTCGGCAGTCGCATCTGTCAGAAAATGTAAAGTGCCGGTGTTGGCACTGAGTGTCTTGTGTCCGGGTGCCCACTAGCTGGAAGGGTGAAAAACAGACGGGTGTCAACCTTAAATACCATACCTGTCTAAAAATGTCCTGTCTTAAATGCATGTATGTCATTGTCAGTGTGACTCAGGCCTACGAGCCCATTCACACCATAGTGTTGCGTTAATCGTACAATACCGTGCCATTAAACCATGCTATCGCACAGCGCACCTAGCGTGTGTTACCATTCATTTGACTGGCGTGTGTTGCGGTACTACTTTTTCCACAGCAATGCATGGTTTTGTGGTAAAAGTAGTCCATACAATGCACAGTGGCCATGAGATGTGTTGTGGCGCCATTCAAATGATGCAACACACCTAACGCATAGTAACGCACGCTAGGTGCGCTGTGCAATAGCTAACATTAAAGGAAAACTATGAGGTAAGTGCTTTTCACTCACCTCATAGTTCTAGCCGACCTGTGACAATGAGACTGTCACAGGTCGGCTCAGTAGATCGGGAGGTGAGCGAACACATGCCGGTGTTCGCTCACCTCTCGATCCTGTCACGGCTCTTTGCCGTGACAGGGGAGGGGCTGGACTCCCCCCTCCCCGCTCTGATCCGCAAGCGCTGACTGGCGGGAACGGATGGGGGAGGGTACAGCTGGCTCTGCCTCTAGATAGGCAGAGCCAGCTGTCACTCACGCAGCTGGGCGGATCCAGAAAGAATTGTCGGGATCCGCTTCAGCTGCTCCGTCTCAGTATAGCGAGCCGTAGCTTGTGGTATACTGAGCTTAGGGTGACGGGAGGAAAGTAGTTTGTGTCCTCCCGTTACCCTAAGGAGAACTATGGGGAAAAGCCTTAACCCCATAGTTCTCCTTTAAGACCTCAGAGTCCGGGGGACACATAGGGACAATACCGGCATGTTCTGCATATTGCAGGGGCAGACAACTTCAGCCCTCAATCCCCATTGGGCATTGTAAGACTCTGACAGTCACAAACATCACTTCCAGAGACAGATGCATGACATAATTTGTAGTTCCACTGATTATTGATCAGTTCCACGGATTCCACGGTCTATTGATTTTCTACTACATGTTTATACACTGGCTGGAGGAATTCATAAAAACTGGAGTCGACAGATCTGGAGTAGTTTCCCATGGCAACCAATCAGTTAAGCTTTGAAAATGAGACCAGCTGATTTGTTGCCATGGGCAACTGCTCCAGATTCCGTCTACTCCAGTGTTTACAAATATTGCCTGTTGCACGTGGCAAGTCAGTGCAATATGTATACTTTTAATAAATGTTGAGAGTTCTGAGTGAGTACACCGGAAGAAGTGTGTGTGTGGACAGTTTTAAAATGATACAAAACGGAACCCAGAAAACTGAAACAGGTCACGACACCGACCGGAGGCTCAGAGCGAGGCTTGGCTTGGGAAGACAGCGTCAATGGAGGTCAGAGCGAGGCTTGGCTTAGGAAGACAGCATGAATGGAGCTGCAAGCGAGGCTTGGTTTAGGAAGACAGCATTAATGAGCTGAAAGCGAGGCTTAGTTTAGGAAGACAGCGTGAATGGAGCTGAAAGCGAGGCTTGGTTTAGGAAGACAGCATTAATGAGCTGAAAGCGAGGCTTAGTTTAGGAAGACAGCATGAATGGAGCTGAAAGCGAGGCTTGGTTTAGGAAGACAGCATGAATGAGCTCAAAGCGAGGCTTGGTTTAGGAAGACAGCATGAATGGAGCTGAAAGCGAGGCTTGGTTTAGGAAGACAGCATGAATGGAGCTGAAAGCGAGGCTTGGTTTAGGAAGACAGCGTGAATGGAGCTCAAAGCGAGGCTTGGTTTAGGAAGACAGCATGAATGGAGCTCAGAGCGAGTCTTGGTTTAAGAAGGCAGCAGCAATGGAGCTCAAAGTGAGGCTTGGTTCCTGACCAGACCAGCAAATACAGCTCAGAGCAAGGCTTGGTTCATAAGAGGGAGGCGAATTCTTCCCAGGAAGAAGATACAACACGTTGCCTTGTTTACATTTGGAAATAAAAGAGATATTGGTGGTGGTATGTTAATGACAAAACAGTTAAAATAAGTCCGCAGTGCTCACACTGTACTTCCTGTGAATAATAAACGTTACCTTTTGTTTTAGGGTATTGTCTATGTTCCTGCTGTTGTCTCTACCGACATGGAACCCGCAGAGGACCTGTTTGAAGGCATCGTCATGAGCGAGGAAAGGTGTGTGATTATACGAAAGGGGTTGGTTTCATTTTTATCTGCTGCGCTTATGTAGATATTGCTGGTCTGTCTGTCACTATGTGACTTCAGGTTCATTCACATCATTGTGGTGTGTTAGTGCGATGCGCTAAATCTGAACTCTGAGGATTGCAAAAAACATACCCTTGCAGTGGAGCCTCCCTTGCAAGGGTTAAAGAAGAACTCCTGAGATTTTATAAAATGTAAAGTGACACTATACTCCGGAGTTAAAACTTAAAATACATTCAAGTACCTTAACTAATAACAAAAATGTATCTTATTTGTGTTTCACTCGGCTGTAGATCCTCCAATCATCTCTGAATTGGTGCTGACACTGTCCTTCCTTCTGGAGGGTGGCTACTTTTGTTCCCCATGGTCCTTGTGTGTTGTACAGTAGTCACCACTACAATCTCAGTACAAATTAGTAAAATAAACATGAGATTGTAGTCCATCACAATCTCAGGATTTATGTTGATAGTTATGGTACTTGAATGCATTCATAAGAATTCACTTCTGAGTTTAGTGTCACTTTAAGGCAGACCATTCATTCACAACCAAAACGCACTGAAAGGGTGCATGCAGCATTTTTCAGCAATGTGGCCATAATGCACATTAGGGAATGTGTGTTGGGGTGGATTGTGAATGGGCCTTTCCAAATAGCCAACAGATGTCCAGGCACACCCTCGTATTTTCATAGAAGTAATATTTTAGTATAGTTTTCTATGTTTTATGTCCCTGGGCTCGTGTCCTGGCTACGCTCTGACCTCCTGCTTGGTGCTGCCGTGTTCCAGTATCCAGTTCCTGCCTGATGGACTGCAGTCGCCTAACCCACACATCCAAAACTCAGTATTGCCTGCAAAATCAGCCCTCGTGCCACTTCTCACATTACCTGTCCCCATTGCCAGCATACTACCCAACTGTCCCTCATTTGGAATCAAATCTCCTTTTCAGTTGTCCCTATTTTTAGTCTGATGTACAGACATCAATGAAAAGTTTTATTCTGCACTAGAACCTTTATCTTATCTCTTAATTATCGGAGCTGTACGTGCCGGCTTTTTCTCGTGTGAATGAGGCCTAAACGATCAGGAGCTGCCAGGACATTCTCCTGATCAAGTGACAGCCAGGACAGCGGTCACATCATCAGGACTCTGCCTCCACATTCCAACAGTATGATCCAATAAAGGACCGGCAAGAGGTGGCAGAAAGGGGTTGAGTCTGTGAGGGGGACCACACGGGAAGGGAAGCTGGAAGCCCCCCCCCCCCAGCATGGATTTGGGCTTCCAGCTATTGTTAGTATGTACAATCCCATCTAAGTGCAGTTTTACCCATCACAGGGGCATTTGTATTTTAGGATTGGCACAAACGCCTATGCTCATATTTTTAATACTCCTGAGTAGCATCCATGCAGGGTATAAATGAGCACAGACACCTGTGTTCTAGCGGAAGAATTTCCTCTATAGCAGACAGATCAGAGTGTGCAATACGATCACGAGAGCAGTGACAAGTGTGGGCAGCTGTCAAATTGCCTGAAGTTAATGAGAAACCCAACAATCCTTCCAGCTTTGCAATCCTCCAGTATCTGTGTCTGTCATCAAATCTGTCATGCTGATGTGCAGAATTTAGGAATAGTTACAGCCTGCGTGTGAAAGCGTGACTGCAGACATGTACTACTGTCCATACAGTTCATTACAAATCAGTTATAAAATGAAGGTGATCCTTCCTTTTGCCATAAATTCCTTAGCTGTTATTTCATTTAGTATTTTTAGTACTAGGAAAAGTTTATATGACACCTAACATGATGTGATCATCATGATACAGCTCAGTTACTGCACCTCCTAGACTAGTGGGATGGTTAGTCAGGTTACAAAAAGTCAATTAAGTTCAATACCCTGAAAACCTGCATATACAGGTGAAACTCGAATAATTTGAATATCGTGCGAAGTTCATTTATTTCACTAATGCAACTTAAAAGGTGAAACTAATATATGAGAGAGACTCATTACATGCAAAGCAAGATAGTTCAAGCCGTGATTTGTCATAATTGTGATGATTATGGCTTACAGCTCATGAAAACCCCAAGAACCCCAAATCCACAACCTCAAAAAAGTAGATTATTACATGCAATCAATAAAACAAGGATTGTACATAGAACAATATCGGACCTCTGAAAAGTACAAGCATGCATATGTACTCAGTACTTGGTTTGGGCCCCTTTTGCAGCACTTACTGCAATTACTTTTGCATGATATTCTAATTATTCGAGTTTCACCTGTACAGAGCACTATACCCACAGTTCATCCAGAAGAAGGTAAAATAAACCCTAAAGTTGCCCATACACCTATAGATTATCTGCAGATTTTCTATGGTCAGATGGAAAAAGTGCAACAGATTCCTCCATCTACGCTAAACTGTGTGGATGAAGGAATCTTCCGCTGGGCCAAGCTTCAGTATCTGGCTAGTCGGCCCCGCTGGCTCCCAAAATACCTGAACAATGCCGGCATCCAATCAGAGTGTTCACGCCAGCGGGGGGGCCGACTAGCAAGATACTGAAGCTTGGCCCAGCCGGAGATTCCTCCATCCACACAGTGTAGCGTAGATGGAGGAATCTGTTGCACGTTTTCCATCTGACCATAGAAAATTTGCAGATAATCTATAGGTTTATGGCCAACTTAATAAAGCATGGTCTAATTTGCTCGAACAGGGCCTTTCTGAACCCTCAAAGTATCCCCTTTGCCCTCTTTCCCCTTTGCCCTCTTTCCCCTTTGCCCTCTTTCCCCTTTGCCCTCTTTCCCCTTTGCCCTCTTTCCCCTTTGCCTACATATCCTACATATACTCCTCTCATGGTATGTGCTTGCCTGCGTCACTTCTTTGCAAAAAACAGGTTCTCTTTGATGGTGTAACGTTTGTTTTCTGCCTCCTGCAGGTACCATGGGGAGGGATATGAGGAAGGCTTTTCAGAAGGGAAACATGTTGGAGAATCGGAGGGTAAACGGTATGGTGCCGTACATGGGGCAAGAGCCGGATCAGAGGTAAGCTTCTCATCGTAGTCTAAACCTAGAACCAGCCCCTGCAGAGCAATGACTTGTTGATGACACTTCTGGGACTTGGAGGAGAGGAGGGCTTTCATAGATCAGTAATAGTAGCATACAACCAATGCATTCCTGAGCAGCAATGCGCTGTTACATTAACTAGAAATTTCATTTCATGTCAAAGGCATTCACAAGAAATAATACGTGAACTTTGAAATGACTTCAGATAGTCATTTCCTCAATTGCTGTCGGTCTTGTGACCGGTAGCTTTAGTGCTCTGACACCAAATATAGATACCTTGTCAGTACACCGTGTGCTGCTCATCCTTTAATTATAGCTCCTTCGTGTCAGGCGGTGTCTTTCCCAGCCTTGCTTTCATTGTAGCCCGGAGATTGAACTTTGTCTAGCCGCTTCTTCCACTGGCGGAATGACTTTTAGTTGAAACGTTTTCATTTCAGTAAACTTGCACAACACTTCAACCTGTTTTCAATGAAGTTTTGCCAGGAGTTAAAGGACAACTGTAACTTTAATACCGTCATCGTGTATGCTGTCTGTCTGGTAAAACGCCATACTACTTGTCCCAACAATCGTCATTGTGCAGCCTTGCCTGGCCCCGCACAGACTTTCCAAGGAAAATGTCTTGCCAGCACCTCTTCCTGCTGCGCGCACATGCTGTGGCTATGTTCATTTTATGGATGAGCTGTACATATGATGGGCTCCAGGTGCCTAGCGGAGTATGTCTCATTCATAGAAATCAATAGGACCACTGTACTCAAGATACAGTTGTCCCTGCGCAAATGCACTGTGGCTCAATTTAATTCCTATAGATGTGCCATGCTCATGATGTTCCTCAGCCACCTAGCGGAGTATGGCTCATCTGTATAAATCACCGGAGCCCCTGTATTTAAGGTACTGTTGTTCCTGCGCACATATACTGTGGCCCCCTTTATTCCTTTGCATGTGCCATGTTCATGATGGCCTCCAGCCACCTAGTGGAGTATGGCTCATCTGTAAAAATCAATGGGGCCACTGTACTTATGGTAACAGCTATCCCCGCACATGTGCGCTGTGGCCCCGTTTATTCCTGTGGATGTACCATGCTCATAATGGCCTCCAGCTGCCTAGTGGTGTATGACGTTTATGCATAGAAATCACTGGGGCCACTGTACGTAAGGTACTATTGTTCATGTGCAGGGGCACCGTGACCTATTCATTCCTGTGGGTGCCCCATGCTCACAATGGCTTACAGCCGCCTAGTGGATTAATGGTCATTCGTAGAAATCAATGGAGCTACTGTACTTAAGGTACTATTGTCCCTGCGCATGTGCACTGTGGCCACTTTAATGCCTATGGATGTGCCATGGCCATGATGGCCTCCAGCCACCTAGCAGAGTATGGCTCATCTTTGCATGCACGCTGTGGCCCCATTCATTCCTAAGGCAGTACCATGCATATAATGATCTCCAGCCACCTAGCAGGGCATGTTTCTCTCCAGGTGACTACCACGCGACTTAAGTCCGAGCGCTGTACTGCACATGGTCGAACTATCCAACCGAATGTAAATATGCTGCATTGCACAACCCTCTCTGTTCCTGCTACCGCTTAATTTATCAATTGTATTTACTTTTTAATTCTCCCTCGTATTGTATTATTTCTAAATCTGGTAAACGTGTAATATGCTTAACAGATCAGTCAGTAGACTTTATAATAATGTGCGTTGTCAGTGATTATTTGTTCTGTCTTTGATTTGTTTTTGTTTTTTTCCTCCAGTTGGGCTGTTATTTGGGATTTGCCTCTACGTGGCGACACCTTCTTACGCCGGGTTCAGATGATAAGCAAAGGTTTGTCTGTCTGTGCTGTTTTATATACATTGGGAGGGATTTATCAAAACTGTAGCAGACAAAATCTGGAGCAGTTGTCCAGAGCAGTTGTCCATGGCAACCAATCATCTTCTCTCTTCAGTTTCTTCAGTTAAGCTTGGAAAATAAAAGAGAGAAGCTGATTGGTTGCCATGAAAAGCTGCTCCAGATTTTGTCTGCTCCAGTTTTTATAAATTCCCCTCAATGTATAGCTAATATATCGATGGGATCTCTAAAGCTGAATGCCACGCAGATATAAAATACATAAATTATTGAAGCTCTGTATTTTATTAATACATCGTTACATTTATGTTTAGGGTTTCCTATTCATGCTGATTAACCAAGGCAGTGGGTGAAACCAGGACCCAGCTAAGTGAAGGAAAGGGGAAATAAGCAGCAGCATACATGATAAAAGCAGCAATCTACAACAAGTACATTACAGTTAAAAAGCTTTCACTTGGGCTTATTCTGAAGAAGTTTCGGTGAAGAAATCCCTGAAGATTTTGGACTCTGAAGGGGTGCGTATTAGGTGCTTCTTCTTACAATGCAATCTTGTTTTACAGCAAGAAGATTAAAACACTGGACTCCCTTATCAAAATGATTCAGAGTTTTCCCTGTGATGACCCATCAAGTGAGAAACTCCAGGAAGACATGGCAAAGATCCGTGGAAAGGTGAAACAGGTGAGTGGGGTGCTGTAGGTGAGTGGGGTGCTGTAGGTCAGTGTGGTATAGCAGGTCTGTGGGGTGCTGTAGGTCAATGATCCATGGAAAGGTGAAACAGGTCAGTGTGTAGCAGGTCAGTGGAGTGCTGTAGGTCAATGTGGTATATGTCAGTGGGTTGCTGTAGGCCGGTGTGCGACAGGTCAGTGGGGTCATGTAGGCCGTTGTGTAGCAGGTCACTGGGGTGCTGTAGGTCAGTGGAGTGCTGTAGGTTAGTGTCTTGCAAGTCAGTGGAGTGCTGTAGGTTAGTGTCTTGCAAGTCAGTGGAGTGCTGTAGGTCAGTGTCTAGCAAGTGAGTGGAGTGCTGTAGGTCAGTGTCTAGCAAGTCAGTGGAGTGCTGTAGGTCAGTGTCTAGCAAGTCAGTGGAGTGCTGTAGGTCAGTGGAGTGCTGTAGGCCAGTGTGTAGCAGGTCAGTGTGGTGCTGTAGGCCACTGTGATATAGCAGGTCAATGTGGTATAGTAGGCCACTGTGGTGCTGTATATCAGTGCAGGTCTATACGTCAGGGTGGTGCTGTAGGTCAGTGTGGTATAGCGGGTCAGTGTGGTTTAGGAGGTCAGTGCAGAGCTATACGTCAGTGTGGTTTAGGAGGTCAGTGCAGAGCTATACGTCAGTGTGGTTTAGGAGGTCAGTGTGCTGCTGTAGGTAACAATGATGGTAATCAGGCTGAGCTAGATGATGGTGTAGTAGAGATTTTTTTTCTTTTCCTCATGGGTGCCTCTGCTACAATATGTTTTGTTGAGGATCTTGCCTGACATACTCAGTCCACTGGAAGACCATCTGACACTTAACTCCGTGTTTTCTACATTTCTACATGTTTTATGATGCGATGAAGATGAATAACCAAGATCTGGGTTAAGTGCTCGTTTTGTCTAGGGGGCACAAATAATGCTGTTTTACTCACCTGATCCTCGGCCCAGCAGAGGTCAGTACTCGCCTCCACCTCCTCCGCTCCAGCTAAGCAATGTTCCTTAGCATCCGCAAGTCTAAAGCAAGTCAATTTACTTTAGAAGGGATGACATCAGCGGGCCTTAGACCGCTAGACCCCGGGAGAGAAGAGGCTTTGGGGACCGGTCAAGCAGCCCAGAGGGAGCTGGCTAAACCGAAGATCATGTAAGTAAATCTGCTTTATTTGAGCCCCCTAGACAAAATGACCACTTAACCCTTTGTAATGCAGGGGTAGCCTCACTGCAAGGGTCAGTTTGTGATTTCTTTAACTTTCGTAAGCAACAAGTCTAAAGCTGCCCATACACCTTGCGATCATCGGACAAAACTTTTTTTTGTATGGCGGCCCCATCCTGCCTCGTTTATCGCAAGGTTGGATCAGCGGTAATTAACAGAAAAGCATCTGGATGAAATGCGGTAATCGACCGCACGTATTTTCGTCTGCGCATGCACAGTGTAAATCGAACGAAGTTTGACGTACGAAAACGCCACCAACCTTGCGAAAATCGTACGATCGACCGAAGTTTTCTAACCTGCTGGTTAGTCAAAAGTCGATCGATTTGCACACTGTCCATCAACCTTACGAGTATCCGACGAAAACGCGTTCGCATACGAAAATCTGCCGATATTCGTAAGGTGTGTGGGCAGCTTTAGACTTATCCTGTTGTAGTATACACTGTCGCTGTGTGTCTGTCACATGAGGTTTTGTCACATAACAATGATTGACCCTCTGCAATATTTTTACAGGTTTGCTCCATGCTGAACATACAGCCTGATTTTACAATGCATTATGAAGGCTCTGGACTATCCTTTTGATATGGCAGCTGTCTTGCTGTGAATGTCTTACTGTGCCACGTGGAAAGAAGGGCTAGTCAGGTGTGTTCTGGAGTGCTATTATTGGGCCGGGACCAGAAGATGGGTCACTATGAGAAGAATTGCAAGTGATGCTTTAAGGCAAGGTTGTTTAGACTTGTCCTCAAATCCCACCAACAGTGCGTGCCTTCCAGGTAACCTCTAAATGCACAGGGTGGAGTATTTGGTATCACACCAATCCAATTAAACTATGCAGACATGTACAAACCATGCATTTTAGGCCGGGTCTTCACCATGGGTTTGGAAAACACTACTTTAATAAGAGCTATAGTGTGTTTTGAGTGAATACCCCTTTTGGAGTGGTTGTTATAACCAAAAAGATATTTTCTATGTCATTGTAACAGCTTGCAGATCATTCTGCCTCTGGTAGCTGTCAGTATAATATAGACAAGTGCTGAGATGAAAGCAGTTATGCCGAGACAATCTACTGGTTTTAGTTAGTCTGGTGTGACTGGTAGATTTTCATGCAGTGCTTGTGCAAAAAGTCTGGTCAGAACATTCGATAACGCCATCAGAGACTTGACGAACGTCATTCAAAATTTACAGGGTTATTCACAAAAGGGTGAAGAGTTTGGAGAAGGCAGGAGAAATGAACAATCTAGGACAGGGGTCAGCAACCTTAAACACTCAAAGAGCCATTTGGACCTGTTTCCCACAGAAAAGAAAACACCGGGAGCCACAAAACCCTTTTGACATCTAAAATGAAGATAACACGGCATATATAGTTTTTTACCCGCCTCCTTACTGAGAAGCCTGTTGGCAGTGCGGGGCCCCGGGACCCAGCACTGCCGCATATTCCACCAGGGGGCTGCCCAGGACCGGACCTCACTGCCCCCCCCCCCCCCCCACCCCCACACCCACACAGCCACAGGCCCCAGGGGTAGTTCCGCCCCTGGACAGGGAGCCGCAGCAGAGGGATGAAAGAGCCACAAATAGGCTCCGGAGCCGCAGGTTGCTGACCCCTGATCTAGGACAACATAGCTGAATTGGAGAATAATTCCTAATCAGCTATGTAGTCCTAGATTGTTTCCTTCTCCTGCCTTCTCCAAACTCTCCACCCTTTTGTGAATAACCCCGTTAGTTTGATTTTAACATTTGATTTTTGAAATGAATGGAGTTTCCTCGTACAAAAGCCACATTCACTGTTAGAATTTTGTTAATTTGAAGAAAAAAAAATCTTCCATCCCGCTCCTTCGATTTCTTTCATTACTAGGGTCGAAAATGATAGTCAATTTGACACCATGAGCTATTAGAAAATCGAACAAACATTCTAGAAATGACCATTGTCGAGCGATACTTCAATCCGTGTATACCCAGCTTCACTGAAGAGAGACAGGAGCAGTAAAGTAAAGCCATTTTGCAGTACTGCTGAGCTGGAAGCAAATGTCTACACATGTAATTAGCAAATATGGCTGCATCTGTATCTGCAAACAGAAACGAGTCTCTTCAAAACAATAATGTTAAATTATAAGCAAAATCCTTAATGGCCTATATGGTGACTCTGTCATTTAGCATTTACCCAGCAGAGTTATCAGTTGATCCTGTCAGTAGATCCATTATTTTCCCAGATCCTATAACAGACCAAAGTGTCCAGTGAAAGTGACATCAGGGTTGGGACAAACCGTATAACACTACTGGAGGGGCTTACAGTTGTCAGCTCTTATTGTCATGATTTAAGCAATTTTTGCCGAAAGGGCTTAAAATGTGTTCGCCTTCAGTGTTTGTCACATACTTGAAGTCTATCTAGCTGTAAGTGTCCATCTAAGGGCCGGTTCACACTAGTGGTTAATGCACTGTTTATTATGCGTTACCACAAATGCATTGGGCTCGGCTATTCTGGAATAGGAAATCAATGACAAAAGTTGAAAAAAATATTTTTTAAATGTAAAGTCGAAAAAAAAAATAATAAAGATTAAAAAAATGTAAACGTGGGCGGAGCTAGCAGTGACAGCTAGCTCGGCCCAACTGTTTCCTATTGGCTGGCACCTGCCAGAGTCTTCTAGCAGGTCTGGGCCAGTGAATAACAACTGTGCGGAGCACGCCGTGACGTCATGGCCAGCTCCACCCAGTTGTTATTGTTTAATGACAGTTCAGCGTCCCCAGGTCATTTGGGGATGCTGATCTGTCATTACAACTGGGCGGGTCTCACGGCTGCTCTGCCCAGCTGTCATTTGCGAGAAGTTCGGCTGGCTGTTCGCCCCTCTTCGGCTGTCACTTTGGCTCAGTCGAGCCTAAGCATATGCCTTCAGCTCGTCTGCCTTCGGGAGCTGTACGGGCTATTTGTGCCTTCGGGAGCTGTATGGGCTATCTTCGCCCCAAGGTATAAATGTGGAGCAGGAGTGGGCAAGAGGTTGGGGTAACTGCCCAAACATGGCAGTGCAAAAAATTGAATAAAAAACAAAAGTTGTACAAAAAAACAGAAAGCCAGTGTCATGGCATATACTTTGGGTGACTTCCTTTTTTCCCGTAGGTGGGTGCAGCTTGTTGATCGCTGTAGTGTCATATGAAATGACCTTCGAGTAAAACACCGTATGTGGAAGTGTGCTCCGTCCCAAAGACAGTGTCTAGGATGCAAAGTGAACACATGAAGGGCCTTGCCCTAAGTAGGCAGTAACTGCATTGCAGACAGGCAGCAGGTTTTCAAGCCTTCTTTTTGCGCGGCGGACTTTTTGATGGTGAAGATGTGGACGCAGGGGTGAAATCAGTTTGCAGTGTCAGGGCGTAAGCATGCGCCTCAGTTGCCGAAGTGAAGGATTTGTGATGACCCTCCGATGTAGAAATCCGAAGCACCGCTGGGTACGCCATATTGAATTTTATGCGGTGGGCCACTAGCAGCTGGCAGCTCTCATGGAATGCTTTCCTTTGCTTGGATAGGATGGCCGAATAATCAGCGAAGACCAGGAGTCTATGGCCATCTGCTATGAACTGACGATGAGAGCGATAAGCCAAAAGTATATCCTTTCTATCCGCGAAATCAAGGTACCTGACAATGACAGGTCTCGGCTTCTGCTGGTCTCGGGGTGGGCCGAGTCTGTGAGCCCTTTCTACTTTACATGGTGTTTTAAGGCCCAGCGCATGTGGTATAACTCGGGAGCAGAAGTGATGTAGCTCGCCTGGAGGTACCGATTCCGGGAGACCTATTACCCGCAGATTGTTTCGCCTCAGACGATTTTCAAGGTCATCTACCTTGTCTAGTAAGTACCCGACTTGTTTGTCAGATTCAACCCGTGACAACTGAGTGTCCCGTATGTGGTCTTCCAGTTCCCCCACCCTTTGTTCCACTGCTTGTATGCGGCCTGCCTGCGTGTCCAGGGCCTGATTTATTTTGCCCATGTGGTGCTGTATAGAGTCGGCGATAATCGCCATTAGATCCTTTTTCAGGTGCGCTGCCACCGCAGAAGCTAGTGCCTGGTAGTCTACCCCAGTGTCAGATGTTAGCGTGGGGGGCGCGCCTGTCTGCATGTCTTCTCTGGGCTCGCTCCGGTCCGCCATGTCGGGAGATTCACGTGGAGAGGTCTCGAGCGGAAGAATGTTCCGTCTAGTTGACTGCGGCCTCGATAAGAATTTGTCCATCATCCACTGATCGATCCCGGGTGATTCGGCTGCAGAAAGGACCGGGTGAGAGCGGTATTAGGATGTGTTCGTTAATTAGCGGGACGGAGCACTCTCGTACACCGCTACTCCATCGGGCGGAAGTCTGAAATATTTTTAATAAAAGGAAATATTGTGCTGTTGTCAGGGTTTCTTACCCTTCCTGGTCCTGTTGAGGTGCAGCATGTCTTCTGTTGCAGTGTCTCCAACACTGTTTATTCCTCTTTGGCAACCTCCTATGACCAAACCCGGACACATCATCATTCTGGAACTTCTAGCAAACTCCTGGCAACGTCCTGTCTCAGAGTGATGATGCAACACCAGCTCACTATTTAACCTTCGCCTTGTCCGTTTTGTCTCTGCCTATGCGTGTGTTCTGATCTACCAAGTGCTCTGCAGTTGTTCCTGTTCTCTGTGTATACCCCTGGCTCTGGCTGACTGATCTCCTGACTCCGGCTGCTGTTTCCGTTCACTCTGCTCTGTGTTCCCTGACCTAGTTCGGCTGACTACCCACTTTGGCACCTGACCTCTGGCTTGGCACTGATGACATCCTGGACTTCCTCTCTTGTTGTTTTTGTTTTGTTTTTTTTCCAATTTTCTTTGTTATTTTCAATAAACTTCTTTTTATTTTTTTAACTTGAACTTTAGCTTTCTGTCTGTTTTCTTGGCTCCCTGACAGCTGTGTTCTATAATGCCATTTACAGCTTAGGAAAAGATCACATTGTCTCTCACTTCCAGGTGCACTGTGGATATTTGACATCATTAGAGATTTTTAAGGGGCTATTATTTTCATTGAATTGACTTTTCGTGAGATAAAGGGATCAGCAGAAAGCAGAACACGGTTATGTCAGAAGAAAATATGGCTGCACCCATGTACATATCCAGTATAATCGCTAACTATACATATAAAAAGGGTTTTGAAAACATTAACCCTTTATTAAAGTCACATTTTCCCCCCAATGCTGCTTTAACTGCTTGAAGACCAGGTGTTTAGATCCCCTACCTGGCCAGGCCATTTTTCAGTGTTCAGCGACCGCATGGCGCGCCCGAGCGGGTGGATGTAACAGGACGTGTATACACGCCCAGTTACATCCAAGAAGCTCCCGGCAGGCCGTGTATACACAGCGGCTGGCCGGGAGGTAGTTAAGGACTTACCTTAAATGGGGCCTCTTGATCCGATCATCTTCTTTCCTGTAGTTTTCAGCAGTCCCTCGAGTTCTGGTGCCGGTCTCTGATCCAGCGCAGACTCCCGTCTCTTCCTGTCCTTCGGGGTCTGTCAACGTGCACGCTGTCGGCTGCGCATATTGGCTAACCCTGTGTCTCTCCTATTCTCCTGGCCGAAGATGTTTTTTTTTACTTGTTTAGTAACTTTTTTTATTTTATTTTTCTTATGTTTTTGCATATACAGGTGAAACTCGAATAATTAGAATATCGTGCAAAGTTAATTTATTTCACTAATGCAACTTAAAAATGCTAGCATAGATATATGCAAACAAAAATGAAGGTGTAATTGTACTTCAAAGCTATTTACAGTTAAAGGAAAACTATGGGGTCAGGGCTATTCCCCATAGTTCTCCTAAGGGTAACGGGAGGACACAAACTAGCGTCCTCCCGTCACCCTAAGACAGTCCCTCCCCTGTCACGGCTCTCAGGTTCTTGAAGTGAGCGACCGCCGGTATGTGTTCGCTCACTTCGATCTACTGAGCCGGCCTGTGACAGTCTCATTGTCACAGGTCGGCTAGAACTACGAGGATGAGTGAAAAGCACTCACCTCATAGTTCTCCTTTAGGCTGGGTTCACACCTAGGCGTATCGCATATGCGCGCTTGTCACGCGTTTTTACAGCGATTCGATGTAAAAAAAACGCGCGACAAACCTGCGTTTTCCAGGGGCTACCTGGCTGTATCCCAATGGATATGCGCAGCAAATACGCCCCAAAGAAGCTCCCGTACTTCTTTGGCCGTAGGGCGTTTTGCAGCGCGTTCCTACGCGCTGTAAAACGCCCAGGTGGGAACCATGCCCATAGGGAATCATTGGTTTTCACATGTTGAGCGTTTTACAGAGCGTAGGAACGCGCTGCAAAACGCCCAGGTGTGAACCAGGCCTAAATGAATCAATATAGTTAGATGTAAACCTGTTGCTGCATTACTTTTCTGCAGCCAGTAGATGTCACTATAGCATTACAGATCCTTATAAATGTTGCAACATATTGGGTGTCACCTACTGGTTCTGATTGATACTGCAGCTAGGATTGTATTAAGCATGCACGACACCAGGGAATATGGCCTGAAAGTACCATTTTTCTTATTAGTTCTTTTAAATGTTTTTTTATTGAGTATAAGCTTAAAATAATAGATATTATTTGTCAATCTATTTACTGCCAAATTTTTCAATGTTGTTTAGTATGGACAAATTATTTTCAAGTCCAAATGGAAGTCTTGCTTTTTATACTCATTATGGAGTCAGGCTGCATAACAAGTAAATAATGTTGCTTTTTACTAATATTATTACTATTGTTATGTGTTAAGTAAAACTGTAAAGCTGGCCACACACCTATAGATTATCTGCAGATGTTCTATGGTCAGATGGAAAAAATGCCACAGATTCCTCCATCTACGCTAAACTGTGCGGATGGAGGAATATCCCACTGGGCCAACCTTCAGTATCTTGCTAGTCGGCCCTTCTGGCTCTTTGGATGCAGGCATTGTTCAGGTATTTTAAGAGCCAGAAGGGCAGACTAGCAAGATACTGAAGCTTGGCCCAGCCGGAGATTCCTCCATCCGCACAGTGTAGCGTAGATAGAAGAATCTGTTGCACTTATTCCAACTGACCATAGAAAACCTGCAGATACTCTATAGGTGTGTGGCCAGCTTTGGAAGCTGCCCTGGACCACTGCTTTCACACAGGTAAAGCTGCATTCACTTTGAACGGCCAATCGTGTGCATGAGCAGAAAAAGAAACCGGATTTAAACTGCCTTTATTCTGTGAGCTAAGGCGACATTCACTAGTTATATAATTACTACTATTTAAAGGAGAAGTATGAGGTGAGTGCTTTTCACTCACCTCATAGTTCTAGCCGACCTGTGACAATGAGACTGTCACAGGTCAGCTCAGTAGATCGGGAAGTGAGCGAACACATACTGGTGTTCATTCACTTCTCGATCCTGTCACGGCTCTCTGCCGTGACAGGGGAGGGACTGGATTCCCCCCTCCCCTATCCACCAGCGCTGACTGGCGGAACGGACGGGGGAGGGGCGGGTACAGCTGGCTCTGCCTCTAGATAGGCAGAGCCAGCTGTCACTCACGCAGCTGGGCGGATCTCAACATCGATGTTGGGATCCGCTCCGGCTGCGGCGTCTCAGCATACCAAGAGCTGAAGCTCGCGGTATACTGAGCCTAAGGTGACGGGAGGACGCTAGTTTGTGTCCTCCCGTTACCCTAAGGAGAACTATGGGGAAAAGCCTTAACCCCATAGTTCTCCTTTTAAACAGTTCCCATGTGTGGCTCTGCCAGGCTAAATGTTTGCAGGAAATACAAACTATCTAAGCATCACTTGCAATAAACTGTCAGTGCAGTGGCTATGAGCAGGACAATAATGGTCACCTTGTAGCCCCTGATGGGGTATGTTCCTTTTGAGTCTATATATCCTGTTTTAAATATGGACCAACATGTTTTATAATGTAATACATTATATATAATAAAGAAAACAAAATGAAACCTTGAGATGGATAAAGCATTGACTTTACATTGCTGCAGTACACTAGTCTTCCCTAGTCCCTTTTATCAGTCATCTGGTGACTCTGGATTGTGCTTGCTTGTGATGCCGGAACAAACCCTGCAGGCACTTTGCTGTCGTCTCTGACATATAGAAAACCTAATTAATACAGTACGAAGTGGTGTCTCATTCCTACTAATCAGATTCAAGCCTGCCTTGGAAGTTTGTAAAAAAAAAACAGGTAGTTGGGCACTGGACCCTGGCATAGGTAAGTATCGTATGCCAGAGTCCTATGTGATGGAATGTAGAGGTTTACAATGGCATCTTTCTAGTGTACCATGGCCATGAGTCGGTCTCTAGTATAATGTCTTTGAGTTGATAGTGAAGGGGGTGCCATTATAATCTTACCATCCAGAAAGTGTTTTATTGGTCACAAAGGTGATTAAAAAAGCCAACACGTTTAGGAGTTTCAAAGAGCCCCTTCATCAGGGACACAATATAGCAAAGAATGGTTCAATCAGCATTGTACTTATAAATACAATAGTCATAAGCTAAAAGACAAATTCTTTGTTAACAACAAATACATTTATGTTTAACTTGTGTTATTAAATTCTTCTTTCAGTCTATGGCTATTAACTAAAAAGTCAGCAGCTAAAAGGAATGTAACTTTTGACTTTTAAAAAAACATACAATAACAAGCTCATGGAGTCCAATGTTGTCTACCTATAACCCAAAGTCTCCTCGTTTTGTTTTCTTCTACTGTTCCGCCATCTTGGATTTGGGAGCCAGCTGATTGATCAGAGTGACAATCGGCTCCCAAATCAAAGATGGCTGCTGAAGCATCACTGTGTATGCACGGGCCAGCAGACTGCGGGTAGAACTTCCTGAAGCCTCTTGGGATGTGTATCATGTATCCCACGAAGCTGATGGCATTGTGGACTGGCCAAGTGTATGTCATCCTCACCTAGGTGAGGAATAAGGAAAAAACAATATGGGAAAGGGGGGAGGATTATAATGATGGCAAATCTATGTCCTGGCCATACACAGATCAAATGTTCGCCATTTCGAGCTGAATTGACTGAAATTTGATGAATTAGTGGCCCTGCTGGCACCATCAGGCTCCACAAAGCAATGAATGAAGCCGTAAGTGACGGGCTTTTGGTCACTTCCGCTTTCAGTGCTGTTATTCCTGACCACAGTGCCTGGTGAAGAAGCTAATTAAGCAAGATCTGTGCATAATTGGCTTCAATGGAGTTCTTGATTAGCTTTCAATTGGCTTTTGTTAAAGGCCCCTTTCACACAGGTGTCTGTGCACTACGATCAGCAAGGGATCCGTGCACAGGTTTCCTGCTGATCAGAACCCATGTTAGAGCTATGGGCAGCCAGATATAAGTGGACATGTGTCCATTAACATGCAATTACCTCCAATCCTGTCACATTTTGGGTCTGAAAGAACGGAGAAGAACACAAACCTTCCTATTTTTTTAAAAACTACGCAGATTCGGGGGTAACGGAAAATTGTATACTTACCTATCTGTAATTTTCCTTTCCTGACGCCAATACATGGCAGCATACAATGGGCTGGGGGCGGAGCCATACCCATTGTATGCTGCCATGGATTGGCGTCAGGAAAGCGGAAAATTGCATACTTACCTATCTGTAATTTTCCTTTCCTGACGCCAATACAATGGGTATGGCTCCGCCCCCAGCCCATTGTATGTTGCCATGGATTGGCGTCAGGAAATCCCTTTACACCCGGCTGCCGCTAGAGATACATTGGGTTTCCGATCAGATCTGAGGACCTGATGAGACCAGCGATGTGAAAGGATAAGGAAGCATGGTGGAACATTGGCTGAACAGCGACTAAATCCAGCTTTACACTTTTAACTAGTGATGCACTGATACTGGTTTTTCGGTATGAGTACCGATACTTTGCCTTCGGTACTCGTCGATACAGAGAACTGATACTGGCCCTGCCGCTGGCATGGAGCCGGCATCCCGAGCAATCTGATTGCCCGAGAAGCTGGCTCCATGTTGTCTGTTGGCCTGATTTGTGCTTGGCCTGGGAAACTGGCTTCCCAGCGATTTCAGAATCGAGCCGGCTAATTAGGAAGCCGGGCGGTAAGTATTGACCCACCTCCCAGCTTCATGATTGGCCGGGAAGCCAGCTTTCTGGCCAATCAGCATCAAGCCGGCTGTTCGGCTGGCTCGATGCTGATTGGCTGGGAAGCTGGTTCCCCGGCCAATCAGGAAGCTGGGAGGCGGGTCATTACTTGCCTCCCAACTTCCTGATTGCACAGGAAGCTGGCTCCATGTTCCCCTACGGCACTGCCGGTCAGAGGAAATCTTCCTCTGACCAGAAGTTCCGGTATCGGGGAATCTATTGTAGCATTTGGCCGAGTACGAGTACTCGCTCAAATACTCTGTATCGGCACCAATACTAATATCAGTGTCGGTGCATCCCTACTTTTAACCCTCTAATCTCCACCTTCGACTCTCCCACTTCCTTCCCCCCTTTCAGAGTATGAATGACATTTTTTGTCCAAAGGTATAAGAATGACTAAAGGGTTCATTTATAATGGGCGTCTATATACCGGGCAAATGCCATCCACACAGCGCTAGTGCCCCTAGGTAGCGCTGATGAGTCATTCTTATACTTGTTAGCGCCATCTAGGGGAGCTAGTGCCATCCGTACGGCTTTCGGAACTCTTATAAATGAACCCCATAGCATTAACCTCCAGCGTCCCCCGAGCCGCACAGTACAATGAGCACCATTCACGCGGCAATAGTGCCCCTGAATGGCGCTGATGAGTCATTCCTATACTTGTTAGCGCCATCTAGGGGAGCTAGTGCCATCCGTACGGCTTTCGGAACTCTTATAAATGAACCCCATAGCGTTAACCTCCAGCGTCCCTGAAGCCGCACAGTACAATGAGCACCATTCACGTGGCAATAGTGCCCCTAGATGGCGCTGATGAGTCATTCCTTTACTTATTAGCGCCATCTAAGGGAGCTAGTGCCATCCGTACGGCATCCGAAACTCTTATAAATTAACCCCGTAGCATTAACCTCCAGCGTCCCCGGAGCCGCACAGTACAATGAGCACCATTCATGTGGCAATAGTGCCCCTAGGTGGCGCTGATGAGTCATTCCTATACTCGTTAGCGCCATCTAGAGGAGCTAGTGCCATCCGTACAGCATCCGCAACTGTTATAAATGAATCCCATAGCGTTAACCTCCAGCGTCCCCGGAGCCGCAAGGTACAATGAGCACCGCCAGCACTTTCTTGTGAATGTAAGAACTGTGAGTCAGCAAGCGTGTAATATTTAGGCTGCCATTGTTCCAGCGGAGGGCTTTGCGGCTATTGTCCAGTGTTGGTCCAGCTCACGTTTAGTGGACTGTGGGAACGGATTAGAGTTTCATGCTTTTTTTTTCTTCCCCCCTCTTGCAAAAACTCCTGATCAAAGGCATTCCACAGATGACAAAACACTGTATACTGTGTCACATGGCCTGACCAGACTGAACCAGCAGTAGTTTAAAAACACACGCTGCCATTGTTCCCCGTCCCCACCACCCCAAAGCCTGTACATCTTACAATATAATTGCAAGAAAAGTCCTCAGAGTTTGCAAGAAAGAGAAAAGAATCCTCCTGCTCCGAGATGACCAAGTAAGGGCTTGCAGCTGCCTTCAGCTTGATGAATATGTAGGGGGGAGAGAGAGAGAGAGAGTGAAGAGCAGAGTTACCAGCGATTGTCTCAGCAACAGATGGTATACTTTATGACATATGCAAAAGACGCGCTAGGCCCCTCGGACAGTAAAAGGAGGAGGTCACTTTTGAAAAACTTTCCGATAATCCTAGGGGGCCTCATTGTCCGAGTGTCACTTCGCGCTCCGCTTTATTTTATAAGCCTTTTTTTTTTTTTGTCATTTCATGCTGCCTGCATTTCAATTGAAACCGTTGGACTCATTGGAAGTTAAAATGTATCTAAAGCGATATAATAAAAGATACAAGACGTCTGTGTGTTCTTTACTTCAATCTTTGTATGATCCGGCATGAAACAATATCGGCACTTTGCCTGCTGTGACAAAGACCGGTCAGTGCTGCTCTCTCTCCTTGTGCAGGGTGACTGGTCTTGTCTCCGCCCCCTCCTGTAATAAAGACCGGTCACTGCTGCTCTCTATCCGTGTCCAGGGTGACAGGGTGACTGGTCTTGTCTCCGTCCCCTCCTGTAATAAGACCGGTCACTGCTGATCTCCTTGTGCTAGGTGACTGGTCTTGTCTCCGCCCCCCTCCTGTAATAAAGACCAGTCACTGCTGATCTCTCTCCTTGTGCAGGGTGACTGGTCTCGTCTCCGCCCCCCTCCTCTAGTTTTCTGCAGGCAGCCTGATGTGGGTGGGAAATGCTGGGATTTGTAGTTGAAGCAGAACTCCAGGGAAAACTGTTATTAACCCTTGCAGTGAATTAAAAATGTTATATTTAATATGAAATATTTAATATTCTTTTTATTTATATTT
>NW_017306431.1:583799-595789 GCF_000935625.1 Nanorana parkeri
CGTAGAACATTCGGAATCAGTTATATGTAACCGATATTAAATGATGTTGTAGCGATATCCAATCAGAAGGAGCGTCAGCCTGAAGAGTTACATTGTGGATATGTTGTGGTTGAAACTTTTCCCCCCTTTGTGTAGAGCACGATGCTGCCCCATAACCTCCGTCTTCCAGAGCTCAGGAGGAGGAAAACAAAAGAGACAAAAGAGGAAACCAGCAAAGCAAAGGCAGACAGGCCACAGGAAGAAACAAAAAACCTGATCCAGGGAAGTGCTGAGTCACATTGCGGATTTCAGGCCGAGTGAACTCGGAGATTCAGTCAAATACCGGGAAGAACTGGAGAAAGGAGAGGCAGGAGCCATCGCCAGGGACCGAGCCGAGCGCAGGTGTATTATTTAGACATGTGCGATTCATTTCGTTCTCAATCAAAATTCGGACATTCGGACACATCCCAATTTCTGAATCCCAATGTGTCCGAATCTGAATTTCCGTTTCCGAATTTCGTTCAAAAACTAAACTGAATCGCACATGTGACTTTTCTGGCCAATCAGATGTGTTTTTCAGTTTCATGCATCCGAATGGGTCTGAACACGAATTTTTGTTACGGCAACATGGGAGCCATATACAGTGTACACTGAGAGGCCAGATTATTATGACCACCTGACATTTGTAGGCAGATTAGCTATAATTTCGCGCTGAAGTTGCTAGAGGGCCAGACCATTATAATTCTCTACTAGTTGGATGATGCCATGGCTGTAATTATGTAGACAGAGTTCCAGCTCCAGGCATCTGCTGCCAAACTGCATATGGTAGCACTGGCATGCAAGGAGAAGGCCATACATGCAGGCCTTTTCTTTGGAAGGGCTGGTTAGAGTAATAGGCTGATATACACTGAGTGGCCAGATTATTATGACCACCTGACATTTGTAGGCAGATTAGCAAATTTTATTAGTCATAAAACAAGACAGCAAGTATAAAATAACAAGTATCTCCATTCTACAGGATAAGGAAACAGCAGAATTGAGCATTGTGTGTATGATGCATGCTAAGCAAGCAAACATAGCACAGCTGAGTGTTAAATCTTTCACATTTTTTTAACTCTTGTCACATTTTCATTTGTAGGAGTGATCACTAGATGTGCAAAATGGACTTTTGGTGAAAAATCATCCTGCACTAAGGTATAGACCTAAGTGGGCACCTTTCACAGCGGCTTAGCGGCTAGATTATCTATATAATGATTGCAATGTGGATTTTTTTTTTTCTCGTATAATATTATCTTTTATACAATTTCTTATATGATATTTTCCTATATTACATTTTCTTATATAAAATCTTCTTCTGTTATAATATGATTTCTCCTAGCTTGTTCCTTGACCTACCAGATGCTTCCAGCAGAGGGCGCTCGCCTCCATTGAACGATTGTCTTTTGTTGCCGCATACACCTGCCTAGTAACAGCTGAATATTTCTCGCTCATAAATAAAAGTAACCAGGCAAACTTTATGCATCAACATTATGTAATCCGCTGTTTTATGGAATGAATATGGCCTCTGTATTTTATGAAGCTGCTGTAAATTCACCGCGTAGCCTGCGAATATGTTTTCCTCTGTTGGCTCGTCATTGTGTATCTTATACATTCCAAAGTGACAAAGGGATTCAGTGGTGCCAAATAAAAGGCCTGCAACTTGCACATAAAGACCAGAAAGCTGGTGCACTAGAGTTGATTTAATGGGGTACTAAACATAGAGCATGTACGGTGCTCTCTTGTTATAACATCAGCATTGTAATAGGAATACGCACTGGAGTTGTTTCTGATAATACAATCCGGGGTGTAACTAGAAATCACAGGGCCCCATAGCAAAATGTTGTATGGGGCCCTGTGATTTCTAGATAAGTCCACCTGATAACCCAAACAGCCAACCTGAGGGTGACCCTGCAGAGCCCACCATAGACTCTCTATGGTGAGCTCTGCAGGGTCTCAGGTGGGCGGTCAAGCCCTCTTACCTGTCTGGCCGATCCTCTGTCCGCCTCCTTCTCCTCCTCGATTGCTTGCGGGCCCCGCCTCCTCCGTCACTGGGCCCACCTCCTCGATCGCCAGGCCCGCCACCCCATTGCTAAGACCTGCCTCCTCGATCGCTGGGCCCCGCCTCCTCCATCATTGCCGATGACGGGCCCAGCCACCTCCCCCGAAGCTGCTGGTTGTCATCGACTCACCAGCTGTGAGGAGGTGCGCGCCGCTGCATGTGTGAATGGCTGCGTGTTTCTCCTCACAGCCGCCAGTGACAGCCAGCAGCCTGAAATGCCATAGCGACCCAAGCGGCACGCACGGCATCAGGGGGATGTCCTGGCCGGGCCCCCTGTGCCCCGGGGCCCCATAGCAGCCGCCTGGGTCACTATGGTGATTGTTACACCACTGAATACAATCAAAGCTTTCTTGAAAAAACTCCCTTATTGGGCCCATTTACACCACATCCGGATCATTTACAGACCAGACCAGATTGTTTCCGGACCCAAAATGCATCCTAATGCATCCCTATGCTAGTTCTGGCCTCTGTTCACACCAGCGCAGACCGTTCCAGGAGGCCAGTCACACCATCAAGAGTGCACTCCAGTGCGTTCAGCCTCTGCAAAGCACTGGAACGTCTCACTTTGTTTTGGGGCAGGAAGGGGCGGTGCATTGAACTCAATGGCACCGCAGCCACGCCGTGGTGCAATCGCCGACACCCGAGCAATCTCACCCCGGGTGGGGGGGCGTGGCTTCCATTCAGTTCAATGCACCTCCAAGCCCCCTCCCGCCCCAAAACAAAGTGAGCTGGCTGGGTTGCATTCCAGAGGCCAAACGCACTGGAACACACTCTTGATGGTGGGACAGGGACCCCAAACCACACCAGAAAAATACTGCGTGTCTCATTTTGTCTGGTCTGGAATGCACTGGGACGCATTGAAACAGATCAAAAACCCATACAAACGCACTGGAACGCACCTAAAAGCCCATTTTAGGCCGGGTTCACACCTGGGTAAACTGCGACCGCGCAGCAATCATACACGATACCGCGCGGATTGCCGTGCGGTCACGGAGTCGCCCTCCTCCGTCGATCGCGCTGGTGGTGCCATTATTTTCTAATGGCACCCCAGTTGGCTTACATTAGATAGTAGTAGTAAGCAACATATATTTCAAGTTTGGCTAGCTGTCGCCTCTGGGAGTCATGCTGCCATGGACCATGTGGCCTAGTGAGAAATCCAACCCAAATCCCTGCAGGGTACTTATATCACAACCCGTTACCCTACATTACGAGGATAACACTACTGGGAAATATATCACTATGAATATAGTGGTCGAGAGCAAAAGGTCCCAGGAAGTCACACCCAGTGGCGGAACTATAGCCATAGCGACCCAGGCAGCCGCTATGGGGCCCATGGCAAAGGAGGGCTCGGCCAGCATGAGGAACAAAAGGCTCCCCCTGATGCTGTGCGGGCCGCCTGAGTCGCTATGGCATCGCAGGCTGCTGGCTGTCACTGGCCGCTGTGAGGAGGAACTGACAACCTGTCAGTGATCTGTGCAGCGCCGCGTTCCTCTTCACAGCCGCTGGTGACTCAGCGACAGCCAGCAGCTGCGGAGGAGGAGGCTGAGCCCGGCAGCGCAGGAGCAGGAGGCGGAACCCAGAGGTGGGCCCAGTGACGGAGGAGGCGGGGCCCGCAAGCAATCGAGGAGGAGAAGGAGGCGGACAGAGGATCGGCCAGACAGGTAAGATGGCTTGACCAGCCCACCTGAGACCCTGCAGAGCCCATTATAGAGAGTCTATGGTGGGCTCTGCAGGGTCACTCTCAGGTGGGCTGTTTGGGACCTCAGGTGGGCTCTGCAAGGGGCGTAACTAGAAATCAAAGAGCCCCATACAAAATTTTGCTATGCCCCCCTGGTCACACCAGCCCCGTAGAGTGGTACCGGGATCCATAAGAGGGCTGGACTCACACAGGGCGATCTCATGGATTCCTAGCAAAAGCCACAAAGAAGAAAAGTGCCAAAGGCAACATAGAGGAGGGGGAATTCACTGCGAGCCCGTTCAACAAACACCCCAATGTCTAGTTCTGTTGGGAAAAGGGACCTGATGGAAAACCTGCTTCTAAAAGGCACAATCTCCATTCACAAACCGTCCATGCTCTGCCTGCAGAGTGAAATATATCTGCATACATCTGCCTAGCAACTGAGCCAGCGCGCATTTGCAACTGTGCCTCCCAACATCCCAGCTGTTCAGGGACTTGTATTCAGAGCCCACACATTTCTGCTGGTGTGCCATTCACAAAGCCGGCAGCAGTATAAATAATGATGCATTCTTCCTCTGTGGGCTATCGGACAAGAATCCAGCTGTCACGTCCCAGGGGGATCATATATATGCATATATTTTTTTTTTTTGTAGGCTGCTTCATGATTGGTGATTGGTTTCTGTCCTCGGATCTCTTCCCTGCGCACTCCAACCCTAACCTCCTATCCACACAGCAAATAAACAACATTGGACTTTTGAAGTACCCCTAAATGCATCCATTCATGTTTTTCCTAAAAACAAATCTAAATGTTTAATTTACAAAAGATTCAACATCTTTCTTGTTCAGTGCTGGCATCCATACAATACACCTAATAACATTCAACATTTTGTCACGTATAATTGCATGGATATAACTCATAGGATAATCTCATCCTTTCATAGGTATATAGTGATTCATGCATATCCAGCGGTGCAATGGGAACAGAAGTTTCTACGCGTTTCGCAGCACAATAAGCCCGCTGTGAAATGCGTAGAGACATCTGTTGCTCATTAAAATGCTTGTGAAAAGATGATGTTTACGGTTCAGCAAAGGCTTTATTGCCCAGGACGGAATAATATACCGCGTACATTCAATACTAACGATTTTTGTTATTTGGGGCTTGTTCGCACCATTTTCAGACAAGATCTGAACACGTTTCTGCAAATGCGGTCATGCGTGTTTTTGATGCATTTTTAATTTTGTCTCAATTGACTTTCTAGTGTGTTCCAGTGCATTCTGCTGCTTCTGCTTGCGTTTTGTATGTGTTTGTTCTGGTGTGTTCCAGATTAGAGAAAATAGTGCATGCACAGTGGCGTCACAAGGGGGGGGTGGCCCGCACCCGGGTGTCACCATTGCAGGGGTGACACCAAAATGAATTACAGTCATTTTGGTGTCACCCCCCTCTAAAAAGTCGGGCACTCAGTCATGGACCCAGACAGTGTCAGGAGAGAGGAGGGGACGCGGCGGCATACCTCATCCCGCCAAGATGGCCACCGGCAGGTGTCAAGCAGATGGCCACGCATGCGTGATAACGTTATCTCGCATGCGCAAGGTGACATCACGCGCAATGACGACACGGCGGGGTGTCACCTGGTCTAGAGACGGCCTCGGGACGCCCCTGTGCATGCAGTACTTTTTAAAAAATGTTCTGAAACGGAATGCATTGATGTGAACTAACCTCACTTTTTACCATAGGAATGAATGGGGACAGACCGGGCCAGAAGACAAAAAACTTCTGGCCTGGATCTGGTCTGGGCATGGTGTGAATGGGCCCTTAAAGGGAGAATCACCATGTGAAAATAAAGGAAGCTAATGCAGCCAGCAGGTCTAAGGACTGGCAAGCGGAAATATCTCTAGGCTGCACTCATTTTTTCCCACACCAGGTGTATTAAAAAGAAACTCCTTTGATTCAGCCAAATCCTCCTTCAATGGTGTCTCAAACTCCCACCCTCCCAGACACTGCAGCTCACAGTGTTGTAGCAACACAGTCAGTAAAAAAACATA
The DNA here is from genome assembly GCF_000935625.1 of Nanorana parkeri. Lineage (NCBI taxonomy): Eukaryota > Metazoa > Chordata > Amphibia > Anura > Dicroglossidae > Nanorana > Nanorana parkeri. The sequence continues at coordinate 589,598 of NW_017306431.1, forward strand.
AAATGTGTCCCTTATTGCCACATTGTCATCTAATCTAAGTAACAGAAGCTGTCAAGTCACAGATAGGAAGGGGACCAGGGTGAGCTAAACTGCTGAATCACAGATAGGAGGGTGACCTGGGTGAGCTAAGCTGCCGAGTCACAGATAGGAGGAGGACCGGGGACAGCTGAGCTGCTGAGTAAAAAATAGGAAGGGGACCAGGGTGAGCGGAGCTGCTGAGTCACAGATAGGAAGGGGACCAGAGAGAGATGAGCTGCTGAGTCACAGCTAGGAGGGGGATCTGGGACAGCTGAGCTGCTAAGTCAAAAATAGGAAGGGGACCAGGGTGAACTGAGCTGCAAAGTCACAGTGAGGAGTGGGGCCAGGGTGAGCTGAGCTGCAAAGTCACAGCGAGGAGGGGGACCAGGGTGAGCTAAGCTGCTGAGTCACAGATAGGAGGGGGGCCGGGAGGGCTGACCTGCCAAGTCACTGATAGGAGGGGGCCAGGGTGAGCTGAGCTGCAAAGACACAGCGAGGAGGGGGACCAGGGTGAGCTAAGCTGCTGAGTCACAGATAGGAGGGGGGCCGGGAGGGCTGACCTGCCAAGTCACTGATAGGAGGGGGCCAGGGTGAGCTGAGCTGCTGAGTCACAGCTAGGAGTGGGGCCAGGGTGAGCTGAGCTGCAAAGTCACAGCGAGGAGGGGGGCCAGGGTGAGCTAAGCTGCTGAGTCACAGCGAGGAGGGGGGCCAGGGTGAGCTAAGCTGCTGAGTCACAGCGAGGAGGGGGGCCAGGGTGAGCTAAGCTGCTGAGTCACAGCGAGGAGGGGGGCCAGGGTGAGCTAAGCTGCTGAGTCACAGCGAGGAGGGGGGCCAGGGTGAGCTAAGCTGCTGAGTCACAGCGAGGAGGGGGGCCAGGGTGAGCTAAGCTGCTGAGTCACAGATAGGAGGGGGGCCGGGAGGGCTGACCTGCCAAGTCACTGATAGGAGGGGGACCAGGGTGAACTGAGCTGCTGAGTCACAGCTAGGAGTGGGGCCAGGGTGAGCTGAGCTGCAAAGTCACAGCGAGGAGGGGGACCAGGGTGAGCTAAGCTGCTGAGTCACAGCTAGGAGTGGGACCAGGGTGAGCTGAGCTGCAAAGTCACAGCGAGGAGGGGGACCAGGGTGAGCTAAGCTGCTGAGTCACAGATAGGAGGGGGACCGGGAGGGCTGACCTGCCAAGTCACTGCTAGGAGGGGGACCAGGGTGAACTGAGCTGCTGAGTCACAGCGAGGAGGGGGACCAGGGTGAACTAAGCTGCTGAGTCACTGCTAGGAGGGAGACCAGGTTAAACTGAGCTGCCGCATTATTGCTAGGAGGGGGACCAGGGTGAGATAAGCTGCTAAGTTACTACTACTTTTCTGACTTTGGGCCAAAGCCGTCTTCCAGAGCACAGCCCTACCTACCTGTTGTCCAATAACTCTTTACTGACCATTCAAACTTCTCTAATGTGGGAAGTAAATGCACATTATTCGCATAATTCAAATTTTTTGTCCTTTGTCGGCACATATAAATGCAGGACACCAGTCTGGCTCCAAGTACTGCGCCTTCCTCTCCCAGTCTGTGTAGCCGATTCATACAAGTCAAATTCAGGTATTGATGTTAGTTTCAGTAACAATACCTGTAGGAAGGATTGATTGGGATATTTGCATAGTGAATCCTTTACCAACATTTGCCCAGTATGATTTCAGATAAGCAAAATTCCAAGGGAGTCCTAGTGAGACTCCAAGGAACTGCCAGGACCAGTTCAGCAGGGAGGGAGTGACCACCTATTTGTTCCCCTTAGGGGGATGGGGGGAGGTTAGGAAGAGCCCAGTGTCCTCGGCATCAAGTGAATTCAGTGTCGGTTTTCACTAATTTGGCTTATTACATCGGATTAAATGTTCACCAAAGAATTTATAAATAGAGTGTTGGAAGCAGAAAAAAAAATGGACAATCGTAAGAATTTGAGCGACTCTGAAATGGGCCAAATTGTGATGGTTAGATGACTGGGTCAGAGCAACTCCAAAACTACAGCTCTTGTGGGATGCTCCTGGTTTGCAGCGGTCAGGACCGACCAAAAGTGGTTCCAAGGAAGGAAAACCGGTGAACCGGCATCAGGATCATGGGTGGCCAAGGATGTACGTGGGAAGCAAAGGCTGGCCCGTGTAGTCTGATCCAATAGAAGAGCCACTGTAGCTCATATTGCTGAGAAAGTGAATGCTGGTTCTGATAGAAAAGTGTCTGAACACACAGAGCATCGCAGTTTGTGGTGTATGGGGCTGCGTAGCTGCAGACCGGTCAGGGTGCTCATGCTCACTGCCAAAAGTGCTTACAGTGGGCATGCGATTATCAGAACTTGACCACAGAGACAGGGGCGGACTGACCATTCGGTCCGTCGGGCACTGCCCGAGGGCCTGCGGCCTTCAGGGGGCCCGTCACCCAGGGCCGAAACTAGTGCCACGGTGACGGGCGCCGCATAAGGTGGGGTCAATGGGGGGCCCAAAAAAATCATGTAGTTGGAAATTGATGGTTGTAATTATTCCTGCACTGCTCTACATATGCCTCTTCAGAGTTAGGACCCAGCTAACCATAAAGAGTGCGTTCCAGAGCGTTCGAGAGAATTGGAAGAAGGTGCCCTGGCCTGGCAAATCATGCTTTTTCTTCCACCATGTGGATGGCCGGGTGCGTGCATGTCGCTTACCTGTGGAAAATATGGCACCGGGATGCACTAAGGGAAGAACGCAAGCCGGCGGAGGCTGTCCGTTCTGCTGGGATAACACAGCATGCCACACTGCAAGAATGGTTTGATGAACACAATGCATTTGAGGTGTTGACCTGACCTCCAAATTCCCCAGATCTCAATCCCATCGAGCATCTGTGGGATGTGCTGGAAAAACAAGTCCGATCCATGGAGGCCGATCACCTCACAGGACGTAAAGGATCTGCTACTGACGGCTTGGTGCCAGATACCACAGCATACCTTCCGAAGGTAGGTGGAGTCCATATGTCAATGGGTCAGGGCTGACAGCACAAAGGGGACCTACTTCCAACAGTAAGCAGGTGGTTATAACGTTATGGCGGATCGGTGTGTATCGCAGCGTACCAGTTCTTGGCTATGGTGGCTGTAATAGTTTTAGCTTTCAGTTTTTCCTTTAAACTGGTGATCCGGCCATAACCAATGTGCTGCCTTTATGCAATGGAGCGATTTAGTGCGAATGTGCACAAATCATTAATGCAGTTCAAAGGGCAGTAACCCATAGTAGCCAATCAGCTTTCACCTTTGATCAGTCGAAACAAAACCTACTTATGAATTGCCTGCAACGGGATACTGCCCTTTGCCTTTAAAAAAGGAGAACTATGAGGTGAGCGATTTTCACTCATCCTCAAAGTTTGAGCCAACGTGTGACAATGAAACTGTCACACGTCGGCTCAATAGAACAGGAAGTGAGCAAACAGATAGTCGCTCGCTCACTTCTCGATCATGTCCCTTAGGGCTGCAACAACTAATCGACATAATCGATTATAATCGATTTTTGAAAAAGTTGTCAACTTTTTCAATAATCGATTAATCGGCTAAACCGATCAGTTGGCCCTGTTCACGGCTCTACACACGCTGCGCGCCACACCTCCTCCCCAACTCACGCTCACCGCTGCCAGACCCGCATCCACGCTCTACACGCTGCACCTCCTTCCCGCCTCACACTCACCGCCCACATCCACGATCGGCACAGGGACACGGTGTAGATGTAGTAAGGAGGAGATGTAGTAAGGAGGAGCAGGTGTGGGGGGATGACAACGGCAGATAGACAGGCCCGATCTCAGAAACAAGTTGCTGGAAGACTGTATAATTTTACACTTTTCATTTCACTATATTGCACGCCACACTTATTTTTTTTTAACTTTTCAAAAGATTATTGGTTTTCATTTTTTTTCATTTTTTCCTTCCACCGCTCCAAGCTTGCTCCTGTGATGGACTAATCTCAATACAAACTAGTAGTCCCATCACTGGAGCCATTTTTTAAAATGTATTTTATTGTTTATCCGATTAACCGATTAATCGAACCGAATAATCGGCTAACTAATCGATTTTGAAAATAATCGTTAGCTGCAGCTCTAATGTCCCTGCAGAGAGCAGCGAGTCACTCACGGCTCCCTGCAGGGATTCCCCCCCTCCCCTGTCCGATCTGGCGGAGCGGGTACAGCTGGCTCTGCCTCTAGACAGGCAGAGCCCGCTGTCACTCACGCAGCTGGATCTCGACAGTAATGTCGGGATCCGTCCCGGCTGCGGGGGTCTCAGTATATCGCAAGCTGTAGTTTGCGATATACTGAGCTTTGGGACACGGTAGGACGCTAGTTTATGTCCTCCCGTTACCCTTAGGAGAACCATGGGGAAAAACACTTACCCCATAGTTCTCCTTAACCTCTTGCCATCCGCCCGTTAAGAAAAAAACGGACGGACGGCTGACTCCTATCTGCGGGTTGCCGTCGCCAGGCGGCATTTTTTTCCTGCTCGCGCGCGCGCACGGGCAGGAAAGACCCGCTTGTTACTACAGCCGTTAACGGCTGTTTCACATACAACCGATCAGCGGCTCTATAGCCGCTGATCGGTTGTATGGCGTGAATTTCGGAGCCCCCCCCCGCGCGATCGCGGGTGCCGCCATCTCCCCCCTCCTGACCCCTCACCTTTAATCCCGGGATCCGCTGCCCCATCAGCGGCCCGGTACCGGCTCGGGAGGGCATCAGGAGGAGGAGGGAGGGAGATCAGCTCCTTGCTGTTCTCCCTCCGTAGTGTGAATGCAGAAGTGATGTGTATTACATCACTTCCGCATTCACCTGTCAGTCATCTGGCTCCTATGCCAGATAGAAGAAGCTGATGAAGCAAATCTGTGCTTCATCAGCTTCTTTTGGGGTCTCCAGGTGACATTAGGGGTCTAGGGACCCCTAATGTCTCCATAAAGAGGACCTGTCAGTGTACCTGTGCTATTATATAGGGGGATGGTATCCCCCTATATAATAGCAATAACAATAAGTGTAAAAAAAAAATCTATATAAATAAAAAAAGTTAAAAAAAATAAAAGTCACAAACAAAAAAAGTTTAAAAAAATAACAGGTCACAAATAAAAAAAAGTAAACCCCCCCCCCACAATGTTTAAGTCCCCCCACCTTCGTTTACGCACATTTAAACGTAAATATGCGTCGCATGCGCCAGCACGCGAAAATGACAATTGCGCTACACATGTTACATATCGCCGCGAACGTCGCAGTGAGAGCAATCATTTTAGGGCCATCAATCACTGATAACACTAAACTGATGAGCGTTAAAAGCTTTTAATGCGTCGCCTATGGCCAATTTTGGGTAATTTAGTTTTTTTGAGGTTTCGCGCGCGTGCGCAATTTTAAGGCTTGACATTTTAGTGTCTCTTTACCCGACTAGACCCCGTCTTTTATATTTTACCAAAAAATTGGGAAATTATAAATGTTTTAGAATTTAATATAGGGGAAACTGTTTTTTTTTTTTTTCAAATCTGTAATTTTTCCTTCATATATAGCGGAGCGGGTACAGCTGGCTCTGCCTCTAGACAGGCAGAGCCCGCTGTCACTCACGCAGCTGGATCTCGACAGTAATGTCGGGATCCGTCCCGGCTGCGGGGGTCTCAGTATATCGCAAGCTGTAGTTTGCGATATACTGAGCTTTGGGACACGGTAGGACGCTAGTTTATGTCCTCCCGTTACCCTTAGGAGAACCATGGGGAAAAGCCAGATGAAGACCATTCCCACACATTTTAAACTATCAACAACAAAAAAAGAGAAGGCAAGAAAAGGGTTTTATTTAAAATGCAATTTATTTCTAGATTTTACATTTGCATTATAGTTTCCATACAACTCATAGTTTGCGAGTAATGTGTGACATGCAGGTCTGGCGGTGACAATGTGCGTTTCAGACCAGCCATCATAAACAGACAAAAGAAAAAAAATGCAAAGATGAATTATTCTAAAATGACATTTGAGAAAACTCTAGTACATGAACCAACACCCGGCTTTGGCCTTTTAGGAGTTACAATGCTTAACAATATTTTTGTGCTTCCCAATTAACAAACAAAAACAGAACTGGGAGCCAAAGTTATCACATTTTGGTCCAGGAAAACAATTGGTACGGAGGATACGGACAGAAGAGTTTTTGAGGTAAAAAACAGC
>NW_017306431.1:595815-597057 GCF_000935625.1 Nanorana parkeri
CCCATAAAAATGGAGGTTTGTTAGATTTCTCACAAAAATTTGGATTTGTTTTAGCAGCGTGCAGAATCCAGCTAATCCGTTCTTCCGAATAAAAGCATTAGCCAGTTTGCCATTTTTTATTTTTAAATATTAGAAACAGGAAAAAAAAAAACTAAAAAAACACAACACCACACTTGGGAGTGCAGATTTAGCACCAAGCACTTCCCAGCCAGTTTCGCAGGAAAGGTCCGCTGCAAAACTGGGAGCACAATTTCCTAACCGCGAACCTCAAGCAACAAAAAAAAAAAAGGTCCTATCCAGTGGCGTAGCCTTTTTTTTTTTCTTTAAAAGTAACATCCTATAAACCGACATTAAGTTTTTCCCCCACTTAGGTGCAATGAAGGCCATTCGAGCAAATGTCATCATCATCAGTGTCACGAATATTCGTTAGCCCAGATATAGATAAAACATTGACTTCCTCCACTGTTGCCGATCCCAATAGGCCCCTTGGGATTATTGGCTCCCCTTGGGCTAGTCAATCCAACCAACCACAGAACATCCCTCGTAGTCACAAGGTTCTCTATAAAAAAACATAACTCCACTTTTGTGCACGTGTCTGGCAAAATTTCGGTAACCTTACCAAAATTTGTAACAGTTCCTAATCACGGTTTTCTCTTTTTATACCCGAAACCAGCTGAGATCTTGAGGCAGAAATTTTACTTGTTGCCGTGGTAGGACTAGAAAAGGTCATCTTTGTAAACATACCGCTAGATGGAAGGCAGATTCTGGTGGCAAGCAGCAAAATTTTGCATCTTCTGTTGACCAATGGACCCTTTAAAAAGGGCCGTGCATGCATAACGGAACAAAACAAGTAATGGTTTCCATATATAAAAGTTTATTATCTCACCTCCCTCTCTTACAATACCAACTGTGTACAAAAGGAGGAGTTATGATTCACGGTAAAGGTTATTCAAAAGACCGAGAACCATGCAGAAGGGTTAAGGCAAAAAGCTCATCCCACTGGTCACACTTCTCCCAACAAATAATTAACATCGAAGCAATAAAACCAACTTTGCATACACATTCCAATGCAAATGAGATCTCATCTGAAAATGTCTTTTTGCAAAACATACTACAAATAAAAGAATTCTGGAGTCCAACACAACTTGCAGGTCTATGAACTGGGACACTGAATGTGACATGAGGTATTGTGAAATAAGAACCTTTTTTTTTTTTTGGAATAGAGCAGTAAAAAATCACAAT
>NW_017306431.1:597462-606616 GCF_000935625.1 Nanorana parkeri
GTGAAATCTGTTTTTCTATTATATTATAATTAAAATAAAATTTAAATTTAGGAGAGGTTCAATGTGCAAATTTCGTATTTTTCTATTTTTTTGTGTGTGTTTTAGCTAAGAACAAAATAAAAGCGGGAGGAAACAACTCAAGACAACCAATTTCAAGTACGCCGCGTCCACGATTCATTTTACAGTGCTTCTCGTAGCGACAAAAAAAAAAAATTCCTTTTAACATTAACTTGAGATAAAGCCATAGATCTAACTTGCCCTTATGCGACGTTATAAAAACTTGAACACAGCGAACCCCCTTAAAAACAGGTTACGCTTCCTTTCACTAGAAGCGCGCCAAAAAGGGAATCTATGTGCTGTGTCATTGCAAAATAGGTCAAACCACACTTCTATTACCTGGATAGGTAGCCTGTGGCTTTCTGGCTGAAAAGGAAGTGCACTTGTCAACTGGGTATGGGCAGGGCCGGATTTACTCTCTTTGCTGCCCCAAATACCTGGTTCCTCAATGCGCCCCCCTGTATGCAGGCTGCATACAAGTCTTCTGGGCAACATCGCCGAGATCCCTTGTACAAAACAAGCGGCGGCTTCCCCGCTGTACATTTAGCTCGGCTTGTCCAAAGCTGAGCTAAATGTAGAAAACAGCCAGGCGCCCGCAACTGCATGTCACGGCCGTCGGGAGATAGGAATTCCACACCCCTGCCCCAAGGCCGGGCCTTGGTTGGCCTTGTGGAAAATCCGGCCCTGGTAATGGGAACCATTTTGGAAGCTGGTCCCCGCAAACGTCACCATTTCTTAGCGAATCCATAGGCTGCATCGTCACAATGGCCAACAGCATGACTGATTCACAGGTGCCTATTAACTCCCAGAATACTTCAAGCCACAGATTGCCCAAGCCAAGTTGAGTTTAAATAGTAGTTATCACTTGCCATGCCTTTCAAGATGCACAATACCAAAATAATCAATGTAGTCCCAAACCATTCCATTTTTTATGTTGATTCCCACATACAAAAACGTTTTTCCAAAAAAAACTATAATTAAAAAAAAAAACTTAAGGACCCAAAGTGCTTTGAAAATGGAATGGTTTTAGGATCCAGAACACATAACTAGGACAGTGGATTGAACTCGATCGTTTCAGGCTTGTATCCTTAGGGTGATACCAGTTTTTTTTGTTGTTTTTTTTTTTTAAACAAGAGGCAGCTACAAAAATACAAAGATTATAAAAATATAATATATTACGTTCACTATGTCCGTATCTCTTTATAATAGAGCACAAATATGGGCAGTAAACTAGAGCCTTTAGACAACGCAAGAAAAAAAAAAATAACTGGAAGCACCCTACAAGCCTCGAGTACAGACAATCCACATCGATAGATAAAATGATTAACATAGTAATGCACTATACTAAGATATACTATTGTATGGGTTACAATAACCATTTATAAAGTGAAGAGGATATAAAACTAGGAGGGGAAAAAAAAATGTAAAAGAGAGAATATAAAGTGACTACATGCAATAGCAAGCAGAATATAGAAACGCTTAGACTGCGCAAAAGCAATAGGTGTGTTTAAGAAAATATAGAAATGTTTGTTATTCCTCTAACTAGAAGCCTCTTCTACGTTAAAAATGGCTGTTTACACGCAAGGACACCGAATTTTTAGTACCTCCCCTGGAGACATTTGTCTTGTGTTAATGCCTATTTTTACAACATACAGACATAAAACACCTTTAATATAAAACTAGTTCATTAATGTCTTTAAAAAAAAAAAAATCCTTTTTTTTCTAGCACAACACCGGCAAAAGGTTTATGCAAATACTATTTTCTCTTTTTTGTGTTTTTTGTAGGAGTTTTTTGAGGTTATTATTTTAGGTCACAGGTATATAGGAGAAACAGCGAGTTTTTAACCCTCGCTTAGTACGCGTGTCCATAGGTTTGGCGCTCTCGTCTTTTTTTCTCTCATCCCTGGGGTGCGTGGGAGATATTCACGCTGCGGAACCTTTTCCACAGCCCAAGGCTCTGTACGAAAAAGGAAAAGCCAACTAAAAGTCTATACTGGATAAGCTCAATCCTCTGCTCAGATGTTCACATCCCGGACGTCGGTTGGGGTACAGGAAAGATCCGTATCCTCCACCCCGGACTTTGTGTCTGAGGTGATATTGATCTGTTGGGATGCTTGACGCAAACTTGACTCCAAAAGCAGCTCAATCTGTTCTTGGCAGGCCCGTAAACAGTCCTAGGGTAAGAAAGGGAAAAGGAGAACGGTTAGTAGTGTTTCAAAATTTTTTGCAGAGTTAGGTCAACCCTAGTTCAACCCCTGAAACCAAGAAAGGAGATCTGTCTACAATGTTCTAGTATACCCTGCAAATTAGGGATGCACCAATACTAGTATTGGTGCTGATACTGAGTATTTGGGGCGAGTACTCATACTCGCCCAATTGCTCCGATACCGGAACTTCCGGTCAGAGGAAATTTTCCTCTGACCGGCAGTGCTGTAGGGGACAAGGAGCCGACTTTCTGGGTAATCAGCAAGCCGGGTGGCGAGTAAAGACCTGCCTGCCGGCTTCCTGACTGGCTGGGAAGCCGGCTTCCCGGCCAATCACAATTGAGCCGGCCAAACATGGAGCCGGCTTCCCAGCAAATCGAAGCGGCCAAACATGAAGCTGGGTTCCCAGCCAATCGAGCTGGCAAAACATGGAGCTGGACAACATGTCATTACATGCCGCCTGGCTTCCTGACTGCCCAGGAAGCCAGCTCCATGCCAGTGGTAGCAACGGTATCTGTACTGGTATCGGCGAGTACCGAAAGCAAAATATCGGAACTCTTAACCAATACCGAAAAGCCAGCATTTGTGCATCACTACTGCAAACCATAGTAGCTAATGGCATCTTGCAGTATTATCCAACAGATGGTATCTCCATTGGAGACTTCAAGACTATCAAAAGTCTAATTCCTTCACAATTTCACCAAACATCTGCACTACACACTGGAAATTTCCCAAGTTGCATGCAGTAAGCCAAATAAGCTTAGTGATTTATAGGCTGAAGTTCAATCAATCTCATGATGGAGAGACAAATGAAGGCTGTAGTCAGCTATTTGCAGTCAGCTCTAATACCAACCCTTAGAGACAAGAGTGTTTTCAGTGGAGATGCTGCCACAGATTCCTATTCTGCTCTTTGAGGACTCATGCCAGGACGTATCCCAACAAGTAGTCCTCATCAACGGATTTTAATCAAGGCCTTGGGCTTCACTCTCGCTTCTATATTCCCGCAGGAACAAAAGGCTGATCACCTAGTAGTCCCTTCCAGAGTATCCAAAAATAGTTTATTCCTCTACTGCCAACCCTCTAAATGATCAAATGCCTTAGCAAGGTTGCAATTTCCTACTGAACTGATAAGCAAACATCTATGATCCTCACAAATGTATATGGTAAAGGAAAGAGGTTAATTGTAGCAAGGGCCACAGAAAGTACTCTATAAATGACCCTAAATGATATTTACCAAAGAGTTAATGAGAAGGAATAGATATGTGCCTAATGTGGAAAAACTATGGTCGTTCCAAGAAAGAACTGTTTTTCAGCTTGTGTACTTACTGATCAGAACTGGTCATTGGGTTGTTTTGTGGTGTTAATGAACATTTTTTATGTTTGGTTGAGTCATTGGCCAACGGACATCTGCTAGTGACGTTCGCGCAATAGGGACATCTCCTGAGCAATATCATTCTAATTCCTTTGAAATATTTAGCCCTCCTGAGAAAGAAAGCTTGTGTTGCATGCAGGGATTTTTTTTTAGCTTGCTGGTGGGTGGGTGGGGGATGTAACAATAAGGATGCCACATGGTTTTTAGAGCAATAAAGGTTTCTGTAGCTCTCCAACGTATGCCTTCAAAAGACGATGCACTCATTCAATAGAACATCTACTTACCGGGTCACATTTGATGACCTGTGATAAGAAGACTGTGAGGCACTGAGAGGATAGGATGCTGTCTGTGGTGCCCAAATTGAGACCCTGTATGGCGGCTGCTACGCTTCCTGCTGCGATCATAGATGGAGGATGTGATATGAACTTTACATCTGCAAAAAAAGGGAGAGCAAGAGCAGTTTAGAATACTGTAGATGAATTTGCCAGTCCAACATTAGAGTAAGATGGTACAACTGATAAACTGCTAGTTTCTCTAACCGAAGCAAGTGGTCAAACAGACAACCCACCGATTGTCCCGCTACCTGGTTTTAGGCAATTCTGGTCTAGATGGTCAGCAATAGTGTTTAATGAAATCTTTACCGAAAATATGGAGGCCACCAAGAGCAACCTCTCTCTAAAAATGCTAGTTGATTTACGGTCATGGGTGGTGGTCCAGTGCCTTCAGCACTTTAATTCCTGACCTAGGTCAAGTATGCAGATCAGAAATATTTTCTTCTCTCAGGCAGCTGGGCATCTAGCATTTTCACAAGGGCAGCAATGGCAGCCCTCATATTTCTCTCCGTACAGGTTTCCTTTAAACCTAAAAAGGGTGCTTGGATTGTATTCGCACATCTGCACTCCGCCTATAGCCAATAAATCTCTTTAGACTTGCCTAGGAATACTTTCATTTTGCTGATGCCTGAAGGAAATTATAAGTGGCCAAAATAAAGGAGAACACCCACAAGTGTGGCTACAGCAGGTCAGCATGACCATATTCTAATGAAATACTGATGGCAGAAGAACAAGATAGTTTACTTTGCAATTTTCTGGCTCAGTCTATTGCCTTGTTAAAAAAAAACTAAATACTTTACTTTATACAGTGGAACCTCGGTTCGCGAATGCTTCTATTTGCGAACAGGAAGTTCGGCAAAATGTTGCTTCCGTTCGCGAATTCCGCATCGGGTGACAAACAAAACCCGCAGCCTTCTTCCCTGCTCTGACACGTGGTCATGGCTTCCTCTAGTCAAGACTGCGGTCTGTTCAGTTTGATTCGGTTTGTAACAGATTCGGCTCGCGACCAGAATCGTGGAACCACTGTATTAGTATCATTAGGTCATATGCAAGCGAGGGCATGGCTCGAAACATGCAAGGATTACACAGTAAAAAAAAATGTTTTTTATTACTAGGAACAATAGTCCAGCTTGTTGAAGAGAAGAAAAAAAAAATGGTGGATAGCACTATTGGCCATGATCCCAAGGCTAAGCATGAATTGTACAAATAAACCCCTTGTTTATTACTTCTTTAGAACAAACAACGATAGGTGAATGAGGCCCCGTTTTACCATATTGAAGCTGCAGGAATGTAGCAAGATAAAGCACCATATGCTGAAGTCACGAGGACCTATAGTCTAGTGGCATCCAGACAACTGGAAGGCACCCACCCTTCCATGCCCCCTGCGCTGGGCACCGTAAAAGTCAGAACACTTTCCTGTAACACAATAGAGTCACTTTTGCTCCTTTGCACAAAAGAATTTGCTCTGTGCAGCTTTTCAAAGTGACCTGCCAATGCTCTCTCGCATATTACAGGCGCGGCTTCCAGGATTAAGGGGCTCAATTGTCTCGGGGGTTCCCGAAGTGACAGCGAGCAGTTAGTAATAAATATCTTAAGGCTTTCACAATCCGGCGCTTGCCTATTCTAACCCGAGCTCACACCTTCGAGATCCTTTGTAAGCGTCGAGCTGCCAGTCACTGGCGCCCATCCATCACGACAACAGAGGCTCAATGAAATGCGCCAGAGTCAGGCGGCACTCGGCTACATTTTGATGTGACACAATGGTGCCAGGACACTGGGACCCTGTCCAAGCTGCATTGCTGTAGGTCTATATAAAACCGGTCTTGTGGTTTTTGGAAAGGACAGACAGCCCATTAAGCAGCCGTGTCATTCTCTCCAGAGTAATCCATTTTTCTCTCTCCTCTTCAGACACACAAGGATACTTCCCTCTTGGCTTAGGAACATCAGCAGAAAAGCATTGTAGCTACACCGTTTTTGCATTTATCTATTGCTCACTTGATCACAAGATCAACCACACTCTGACAAATACATTCTGGAACGAGCATGCAGATCTGTAATTTCAATATACTGCATGCTTGTCCCAGGTCAGAAGCCCAAATCCCTTACACCGTGACAGCCAAGCAAATAGAATTTTCAGAGGAGATGCCAGCAATGGAAGCCTCCATATATTTTTCCCTCCACAGGTTTCATTTAAGGAACTACAAGCTCAACAAGCCTTGAAGAACATGAAGTTGGCCACTGATGCTAACAAATATACTCCTCTTTATTTATCATGCAGATCATCACCTACCAACAGTGGCCAGAACCCTCACCCAAAATACATGTCCAACACCCTTGTATCACACACACTCACACCACCAGGTTCCACCATAATCTTTTGCCCCTTACTGGAATGACAAAGTTGCTCATTGCCCATAAGGCGGGAGCTCAGTTTTTTTTTTTTTGTACTACATTAAAAATTAAAAGTTTCCCTGCTGTGAAAAACACTACACAGCCCAATCAAATCAGCCATGTAGTTTTCAGGCGATCATCCACCCTTAGATTGTTCAGCAATCCATCCGTACTTGTGGAATGCCAAGTGCCTATGTGTTCCCATCCTTGAACCCCTATACTCACTGGTCGACTTGTCAACATCAATGATGGGAGCAGGTCAGATTAGCTTTGGACTCCTACAGGTGAACAGGGCAGAAGGAAAGCTACAGTGGAGGGAAGTAGGGTTGTTATTGTGGTCTATCTACAGAACCCGTCACTTTAACCTTGGTGGGCAAAGTGACAGGTTCACTTTAACTCAGCTGATAACTGCAATCTGAAACTTGTTTGAATGCTTTTGGCTACAGCACATAACCTTTGCGTTCTAGAAAAAAAGCTGGCAGTCTTTAATTCATGGCCCTATTATGAGGTTTTGAAAAGTAGGTGAACACTTCCATCCCAGTCCATGCATTTTGAAAATTACACATAACAAGGACACTTGGAGCTCCTTTTGCAGGGACAGGATGGGACATTGCAGTTTAAAGAGCCGTCCCGTGCAGCATTGTTTGCAGAGTCATTTCCTAAGTTTGCTTTAGGAACCCGCTCTGAAGAATGGACTGTTGACATAAAGCTCTGGCAATTTCTTTGTGTTACTTGCTGTCTGCCTAGTTGCTCTCTGTCTGTTTGCTATTCCTTTAAATTTTTTTGGATGCAATAATAAAAAGGTACAGTTGGCTTCCTTAACCATTGGATACATATAAAAGATAGATAGTATAGACACATGTGATGGTATTTCAGAGCTGTTAAAACCATAACTCAGTACATGATGTTCAATGTCTCCTACCTATTGCTATATTGATTGATAGCCTTCACAACGTACAGTGATGGGCTTCCTCTAGGATGCCTTTATTATAGTTATGCCAAGACCAGATTTGTTTTATGTATTCTGGAAACAATTTGTTGCTAGTACAAACTACACTATATGGCCAAAAGTCTTGACACCTGACCATCACACCCATATGAGCTTGCTGGGCTTCCCATTTTAAAACCATAGGCATCATTGTGGTGTTGGCCCTCCCTTTGTGGCTGTAACAGCCTCCACTCTTCTGGGAAGGTTTTCCGCAAGATTTTGGAGAGTGTTTGTGGGAATTTGTGCCCATTTAGCCAGAAGGAGCATTTGTGAGGTCAGGTACTGATGTTGGGTAAGAAAACATAGTTGGCAAAACATGTTCCAATTCCTCCCAAAAAGGTGTTCGGTTACGGTCAAGGCCACTACAGTTTTTATCCACACCAAACTTGTTAAACCATGCCTTTATAGAGACCATGCTGGAACAGAAGGGCCTTCTCCGTATTGTTGTCACAAGGCTGGAAGCACACAATTGCCTAAAATGCCTTTATGGGCATCTACATATTTTTGGCCATATAGTGTACGCCCTTAAAGGTCTAATTCAACCCAACAAAACCAGGATACAAAATTAAATAGATAATAAAGTGGTTTAAACAAATTGGCTTCTTGCCTATTGACCTCTAACGAGGAGAGATTAGGTCAAAAACAAGACGCACTCCCCCCCCAAAAAAAAATCCACCACACCCACAGCAAAGTTTCATTAATAGGGTCCCCTCGAGCCGTCTACAGCCCATAACCGCTCCAGACAAGGAGCACGGCCAAGCTGTTTTGTTATATTCAGCAAGGAATAATCTGTGGCAGAGGCCACTAAATTTCAGCATATTAATCAAGGGGGCCTCTGGCCCTGCAGTTGGAGTGTGTCAGTATTGTCAGACTCCATTGCTTCATCTTGCGCCATTGAACGCTCTGGAACAAGAGAGAAGCTCTGAGATGAATTGAACCTGACACAGGCACAAAAGAGAAGGGGCCTACACACATCCCCGGCAGCCTATCTGAGACTTCATCCAAAAAGAATAAACAAGCTCGGCTATGATAAAGAATAGAGTGCCAGCCACCATGAAGGGACACAAAGCAGCACCCAGGCTGTGCAACCCTAAGGTGGGGAAGGAGAGGGAGGGGAGGCTTCCAATTTTTGTGAACACCCAATTCATCCCCCTCTTCCCGCCACCCCCCCTCTAAAAAGGAGCCGTTCAGTCCATCTGAGAGCAGAGGCTATGAATGAGAATCTTTTCATGCAGCCAAATCAAACTTGAAGACATCAATCACTGCAGGAAGAGACAACAGGCAGCGACTAGCCACCTAACGCATGCCAATTGTGTGCGCTGCCTGTTGCTCTACGGTGGTTCCCGCGTTTCTGTTTGGACAGCATGAACGACACAATCAACCAGCCTTTATTACAAGCATGCAGGCAGCAAGGTTAAAGACTACATTTTAATGGCACGTACCGCAATAGAAACAAATAATATGCGATAGCTTCACATTCTACAAGGTGGATTTGTAACTGGAAGTGCTCCAGATTCCTGGATAGGGTCATAAGATTCCCATCCCTGTATAGATAACTCACAGACACCAGTTTCAAAGTAAACTCATCCACACTGCAAGCTGAAGCTGGGCTTTATAAATCCTAGTAGCCAATGTGCCCAAGAATGGCGCCTAACCATTGTATGCTTTTCCTACTACGGACAATGGAAGCACGTGTCCGGTGGCTTTTTGAAATGCCTCTTGGCTTCTAAATTCTATCAACAGCCTATTCCTAGCTTGAGAATTCTGTGGCAGGATTACGCACACGTTAAAACACAGATGACCAGGGATA
>NW_017306431.1:606664-611572 GCF_000935625.1 Nanorana parkeri
ACTACCAACTACTGACAAAAAGAATAGTTTTCCCCAAACAGAAATAACTCCCAAGCTGTGTAAAGTTTCCCACACCAAAAGTAGGCTATTGCCTCTTTTAACCGATATGGAATTACAGTTTATGCAGGTCCAATGTTCACTTCACCCACACAGCAGATCTGACCTGCTGATATGAACTGTCCCAGAAGCCTGGCTCCTTCTGCCAAGGGTATATGCTTTTCTGTCTGTGACATAACACAAATAAATCTGTGGTTGCTGCCCAGTGGAAAGAAACAAATACCTGACACCAAACCACTCAAGTTACATTGGAGGGCAATATTCCAACATCAGAAAGCCCAAGTGTACCATATGCAATGGCTGAGCCACACAAAACGCTCAACTAGGGCAACATCTTTTACAAAGATGGGAATTAAAGGATAATCTATTAAGCACAAGTGATAAATAACTTGTCCACGTGTACAATGAGGGTTGCCCAACATGTACACAAATACATGGAACACTGAACGCCATCTAGGACAACCACCATCTCCTAAATGTTTCTGTAGACTTCCCCATAGATTTGGCACAGATAAGCTCCTGAGCTCAGGGGTAGACAAATGAATATGGAATTCAGGAACCTGTCTGTCCAATCCAGATTTTATTTAGGAGTCAGTTCCATTGAGAACAACTAGAGAAAACCTCAAAAGGTTGGAAGCCAGCTGTAATTTTGGAATTTGTCCAGCCCTGTCCCAAGAATTTACCAGCTAGGTTAAAACACATGCCGTGGCTGGTAACGTGGTAGACTTGACTGTTGGGCATGCAGCCCCTGATTGTATGAAGCGAAGCCAAGCCCAAATTAGGGACAATTCTACAACAAACTTAATAGAAAGGTTGGAACTTTAAAATGATAACCTTTCTGCTTTGATTGATGGCCAACATGGTACGTGAACAAGTAGCGCAAAGCAAATGAGCATTCACAAATTCCAAAAAGACTTCAAAGCTCTTTGGCAGCTGGAGGCCATAGGCTGCCCAGACCTGTATATTAAAGAACTGCAGATGAATCAGTTTCTAAAAGATTTAAAAAAAGGAATCTGGACCACATTTTTTGGCATCACCTTAGAATTGTCAAAAGCTAAAAAAGGAGGAAGCAGTTTGCTCAAGAGAAAACCCTTCCAAGTGATCATATACAGACAGAGTTGAATACTAAATCTAAACCACAAAGAACAACGAGGTTGTGCACATTACAGTAACCTATAGCAATAAAGTAACACAAGGAATCCATATAGAAAAGCTAGGTGGTTTCTGCGTTGATGCATATTGCATTAGACCTGTTGCCCTATCGATATCTAGAAAGATCTATTATACAGCGCATTGCTGGGAAATGCGGGGACGTACGGGGAAAGAGAAAGCAAGGTATGCACCTTAGCTTTACACTACATGGAAACAGATCAAAGTACCGGAATCTCAACAAGCCGGCAACCTTTGAACGGTTCCACATTCAGCAGGTTCACCGGTCAGAACAACACAAAAACAGGTCACACGGCTGGCCGGGGCAAGGCACGATAACAGCACATCCCCCAAAAAGCTCCAGGGCACGCCATGCAAACCTGCAGCCCTCACAGGGTTAACACAAGCACCCAGGAAGAATCTAATCTCAACTGCACATCATTGGACACATCCAGCCCTATTAGGCTGATTGTAACTGACATAGATTTTGGCACCCAGTGTCTCGCAGTCTCAAAACATGTTTTGTTACATTCCAAGGGGGATAATTTGTGACCGGTTTGTCACTGCAATCGTAGACCTGAATTGTACTCAAGAGCTTCACAGCGTGCAAATCATTAACAGAGTCATTTAACAAGGGGATAAAGATTTTAAAATTTAGAGGGGGGCACCTGCTTATAGCACTGCTCAGCAGAGAGTATATGGTATATATGGGTCATGTATCATCAATAGAGCTTATAGGGTCAATCCACACTCAACTGTTCCATTTCATAAGGTCTCGTTGCATTAGGGCAGCACATGCATTATGAATGGGCCACCAATGCACCATGAAAAAAAGCATGCATGACCCTTTAACGCATTGCATCACAATGCACCATATATGCAATGGACTCCAGTCTACCATGAGTTAGGATGCCAATAATAACCAAATGGCACCGCAATGCACATAGCCATGTTTGGCACAAGTGTGAGTAAGCTCTAAGTGAAGGTGAAATAGGTCACAATCATATCTGCTAGAGATCAGGTGTCAGCGTGCGTCAAGATCAATGACAAATGTTTATGGCAACAACATAAATGGCCACAAATGCATTTCAACACAGAGCAATAACCAGACAATCTACTGAGCAAAGACCCAACTGCTGCCATGGCAGACCAAATGGCCTGGAGGAGAGGAGGCCCTAGCTATATCCTGGGTACGACACACAATAGTTTACCCAGATGAGAGTGGAGCTTGGTCAACGCATGGTAAAATCAACGACTCCAGAATCTAGTAACCCCTATCAAACAGCTATCGATGTGAAGGTGCCCAAAAAGCTCCCTACCCTATTATACAGGATTTATATAGCACCAACAGTTTGCACAGCGCTTTACAATATAGACTAGTAATGCTGCAATAGTGGTGGGGAAAGGGTTGCAAGTTTCTTGTGTTCTCTCACTACTGGGGTCCTGTTGATACCATAGTTTTGCGTTTAACGCACTTTACCTTGCATTTAGTGCAACACTATGATGTGAATGGGCCCTTAAAGCTGCACCTATGCATTATAACGCCAGCAGCTTCAGCATTTGAAAGTTTCAGCATGCCCCCGACAGCTGAGGCCTGCAGTTCCACCAAAGCTGGACATGCTCAGGTATCTCTTGGCACATGCAGCCCTTCTTCCAACCTTCCCGAAGTCATACACACGTCATCTGTAAAGTTGCATAATAAAACGCACCTTGAAGCCCCCTCTAGCTTAACCCTCCGTTTTGTCCTTAGATCCTTTTGATATACCCACTAGATTAATGTGCGGTTTTCCCCAGCCACGACCTTCCCCCTAATCGTGCCTCCAGCATAAGGCACAAAGCATTAGCTGTGCAACTAGCAGAGATGTCAGCGGAAGACGTCAGCAGTGGGTGTCAGTTTCACCACCGGCGCTGGGAAAGTGTGACCGCACAGAGGCCCAGGCGCTGACCATTAGCACACAATGACATGCTTGGCTGAGCTGACAACTCTCAGTGACTGGGAACGGGGATGGGGGATGTAGGGGGTGGGGAGTGTTACAACATGGCTTGTTTATCCAGCACACAATGTGTGGCATCCCTGCTGGTAAACAAAAGCGCCACAATGCCATCCTGGTGCCAATTACATCCAATTAAATAAATCAGCGTGGACCACCTAAAATAAAAAGGGCTGCCGTCTGTGCACTTAGAGGGACTGAAGATCTGATTAAATATATGATTTAAGATTAGAAAATATTTAGGGCTGGTAATGATTAAAATGTTCGTGTTCGATTAAGCAAACATTTTTTTTAATCGATTAAATTATAACGCACATACAGATCCAACTACATTGGCCTTTACACAAAAGCACAGCAATGAAGTAATAAAATGAACTCAGATCACACTAATCCAGCACGTTATAAATCTCACGTGCCCCACTCAATATGGCCGCCGCTTGAGTGGGGCAACTCAGAATAACGTGCTGGATTAGTGTGATCCTAGTTCATTTTATTACTTCATTGCTGTGCTGTATGTGTATAGGATAATGCCTTGGCTGGCGCTCGTGCAGAAAGTTCCTTGGGCCCAAGTGGCTCCGTCGGCTAACGAAGGGGGGAGGAGTCCGGTGACATCACCAGACTCCACCCCCTTCCCTTCGTTAGTCGTCACGGACATCGACGTCGGGACTCCCGGAAGCCGGCGGAGAGATGAGTGTTTTCATTAGCGATCAAAATTATTTTAATCGATCAAAAAGTTTAACGATTAAATCGAGAAATTCATCTTTAATTTCCACAGCCCTAAAAATATTTCCTTTGCCTTAGTGGTGTGGGAGCACTCAGTTTTGATGCCAATCCACCATCAGCTCGAGAGGCAATCCCCTGTGACCTAGCAGGCACCCCGTCTCCCCTATGACCTAGCAGGCACCCCTATGTCCTATGCTGCAACAGGCACCCGAGTCCACATGATCTGTGCAAGCACCTGATTCAAGTTTCAGTTGCCCACTAATATGGCACACTGCAGTTCTAGTACTTGGGCACATGGAGGCGTGCTATTGGACAACATGTGTCCTGTGCAAGACTGGGGCATCTCGCCAACTTGTCAGGCGGCAAGGTCCTTGATAACCCATCTGGCATCACACTGTGCTCCCCATAACCTAAGCATTCTAGGTTCACTAGCTTGATCAGAAAAGTAAAAAAAAAATGCACTTAAACAAAACAAACCTTCAGAAACCATCAGATTTGGTCTGGTCTCTATTCCATCCTTATTAGGGCCTTGGTACCTCAGAGCATGCGGGGGGAGGGGGGAATGGAAAAATGATAAACTTTTTAATCTTAAAATTTGCTCCATGGCATAAACTTACCTTTTCCAGGCCATTTTTTTTTTTAACCCCCCAAAAAGCCAGTAATCCACATTGTAACATGAGGGGGGGTTAAATGGGTCATTGGGTGCTTTACAGTAAGAGTGGTTATAGAAGGGTGGGCACCAGCTACAGGGGGGCATTTTCCAGAACAAGCCCTATAACACCCGTACCTGTAGCGCAGAGAGCCACAAAAGTCTGGGCGTGTTTGCGGATGATTTGCTTGGTGTCCTCAGTCAGTGACATTTTGTTAAGAAAATGTTCAATAAAGTCGTGAGGGGTGACAGAAGCCATGTCCCATTTCAGCTTATTCAGGATTACCAGCTCCATTAACTGCGGGAGGAAAGAGAAAGAGAAGAGGGGGGGGGGGGGAC
>NW_017306431.1:611639-621478 GCF_000935625.1 Nanorana parkeri
GGGGGGGGGAACAAAAAAAACCAAATGGTCAGAACGCGTCACATGTCAGCAAAGACGTTAAATGGCTACAGAGCAGAAATTGTACACACAAGGGCAATACATGCACGCTGATAACAATATCGTGATAACTGACAAAGATGTCCACAGAACCTATTTTGCTTAAGTTGTTATCCTCCGGCTGATAAGATAAGTAGTCAAAGAAGCGCTATCAGCCCCTCTGGCAGCTAGTCAAGTGCTGATGACATGAATAAGGAGAATTCAGTTACCAGACACATCAGCTGGAACGTCCAACTCAAAAAAAAAAAAAAAGATCGGTTGCAAGCAAATTCTTAAGTAGAGCCAGTTTCATATACAGTGGCTTCCCATGAAATTTTTGCAATACTCCTTTTCCATTGTGGGTCATGCACTTAGAAATCTATACCACCCAATTGGCATGAGCTCAACATGGTCAGTTCTCAAGCTCAAGGCGCACATACAATCTGATTGTACAATCTGTAGTGCAAGGGCCTGCCTGTTTGCATACAAATGGATAGCATACATTAGGTAGGTTCTTCTATTATAGCTTTGATAAACCTAAAAAGTTGATTGTACTGTATTGGACGATCAGATTGTAGCATGTGCAGTGAACCTCAAGGCAGGGCCGGACAAATTAAAAAAGAAAAATTAAATTAGGAGTTCAGGCGCTCCACTGAAAACTAGAGAAAACCTCAAGTTAGGCGCCAGCTTAAAATTTTTAAAGGAACATTGGCAACCTGGGGAATGAGATTTGTCCTAAGAATGCCCATGTGGCTCTCTTTCCTACCCTCAAGTTCCAATTGGGCTGTATACATATTCTCTGGCCAGATTGTAGCATGCATGGTGACCCTAATGATGCACATGTGGCTCTCTGTCCTACCCTGAAGTTCCAATTGGGCTGTTTAAATATTTTATGGCCAGATTGTAGCATGCATGGTGACCCTTAATGTTGCTTATATGTTTCTCTGTCCAAGCCCTGAAGTTCCAACTGGGATGTATAAATATTCTATGGCCAGCTTGTACCAAGCATGGTGACCCTTATTGGGTATTATAGGGTTCTCTGTCCAACCCTCAAGTCCAAACTGGGCTGTACAAATATTGTGCAGTCACATGTAGCAAGCATGGTGACCCTTAATGGTGCTTACATAGTCCTTTGTCCAAACCCTGACCCTAGTGCTTATGTGGCCAAACCCTTAAGTCCCAGTTAGGGCTGAACTGGAACGGAACTAAAGAAAGTAAATCTGCGCTCCTAACTAACCCCTACTACCTAAAGCTGCTGGTAAAACAACTTCAATCAATATATGAAAATAAAGTTCAAAGTGCACTTTTTTTTTCTTCATAAATTGGAATTATAATGGGCAACATGAACCAGCGAGTGGATTTTGCAGCTGCTGTGCAACTACAAGTCCCAGCCACCCCTGACAGCTAATAGCCAGCAAGGCACGCTTGGATCTGCAGTTCTACAACATCTGGAAACCAGCAGACTCCCCCAGCAGTGCAGATCAGTTACCATCCAGCGTTTACCCCATTTCACCACTGGGGGGCGCCAGATACAAAGTTAACGCCACTGCATGTGTTAGCAGCATGCTGTATAATGTTACATTGTTCAGGATTTCATAGGAAATTGCATGAAGCTTCCCCCCCCCTCCCAATAAAAGTTTGCAAGAAGCATGGTGACACACTGCAAATACCTGCCGCAAGAATTTACAGAGGTCACACAGCACTTTTTTTTATCTCCAACTCCAGGCAGACGCTCCAATAACAGAACAGACACCAAATACATCAATTTGCAGGGGGGGGCAAATAAACAGATGTGCAGGCCTGCGATTGAATCCATTATGTACAGTAAACAGGAAATTACCAGCAATTCCTCTGGTCTGATGGAATTATCTGTGTAAATACAAAGTTTTTCCGCCGTTAAAGGGATGGTCTCCTTCATTTTGGACGCTAAAAACATGCACGTCGCCCCAAGGAGTTGCAATCTGCTCTTCTTCAGGGGCTCCACGGACAGAAAGCGATCCAGATAGTTCATGGCAAGGGGGAAGACTTCCTCTTCACACTTCTGTTCCTCGCAGACCTGGGGGGGGGGAGAGAGAAGAAAGGCGAGTTACTAAAAAGGGTTCGAGATAAGATGGCAAATAATAATAATCCAAATCAACAGCACAGGATGGGATTGCAAGTCTAATCCAGAATACTAAAAATTATGGATACATATATACACACTTTCTGGAAGAGCATGCAACTTAAATCCATCTATAAAATGCATGCTGTTGCAGGAAGGGGAGATGCATCGTTTTTGCATGTATTGGATGAATGGCAGGGGTCTGCAGACCATGCATCATCCCTGGCCACCCGTGGTAGCCATTGCCCCATTCATTTCCAGTTCCCAGTGTGCTGGTTTTGGGGGGTCCCGGTATTAGAAGGTCCTCCTCTGTAAATAGAGACATGTCCCCCCTTTCTGTGATCTAATGCATGTTGCGGATTGATATATTGTTTTTGAGGGGTGCCCCCTGTAAGTCAGGGTGTCTCCATAGACGAACCTCCAGCATCCATGTGGCCACGATCTTCCTCATGTACGGGAGGATCTCCTTCTGGACACATTTGAAGTAGTTGGCGGACGGGCAGCAAGTTTCCTCGGCTTTCAGCATGGTTGTCAGGACCCGCTCGGTCAGCAGGTTCCGGTCCAGATGGGCTCTCCGGATCGTGTCCACCTCGCAGCACAGCAGCTCCATGGTGCAGGTTGTTCCCCGGGCTGGAGCCTGTGCTGTGTCCCCGGAGCCGGAGGAGGAGATGAAATGAGGGAAATGAGAGAAAGAGAAAGACGAGCCGAGGCCAGGCGCAGCTTAAACAGAGCCCATAGTCCGTCCTCCCCGACAATGAGCCCGGCCCGGGGGAGGAGGCACCGCAGGAGCTTCAATGATTGAGATATTCTGCCGCTGTGCCCAGACAAAGCATGTGTGTGCCATTGTGTGTGCCGGGACACGGGCTGTGCCTGAGGGAGGGGGTGCAATGTAGGGGGGGCACAATACTGCCACATGAGGGTACAACATTGCAACGTGAGGGGTCCAAGAGGGCACAATACTACCACGTGACATGGCATAGGGGCACAATGCTGCAATGTGAGGGGTCCATAGGGGTGCAAATTGAGGGGGCATAGGGGCACAATACTACCACAAAAGGGGGCCTATGGGTACAACACTGCAACGTAAGGGGGCACAATGCTGCAAGGTGAGGGTTCATGGGGGCACAATACTACCACGTGAGGGGACATGGGGGCACAATGCTGCAACGTGGGGGTACAACACTGCAATGTGAGGGAGCATAGGGGCACAATGCTGCAATGTTAGGGGTGCAATGTGAGGGGACATAGGGGCACAATGCTGCAATGTGAGGGGGCTATAGGGAAGACATTACAATCATAATACAAATCAAGACAAGATGGTAAGGGCCCTCCTTACCATCTTGATTTGTATTGTGATTGTAATGTCTTCCCTATATTGTAAAGCACTGGCAAACTGTTGGCGCTATATAAATCCTGTATAATAATAATATAGGGGCACAATGCTGCAATGTGAGGGGGCATAGGGGCGCAATGCTGCAATGTGAGGGGGCCGTAGAGGCACAATGCTGCAATGTGAGGTGGCCATAGGGGCACAATCCTACAATGTGAGGGGCCATAGGGACACAGTACTGAGTGTGAGGGGGCCATAGGGGCACAATGCTGCAATGTAAGGTGGTCATAGGGGCACAATACTGCAATGTGAGGGATCATGGGGGCACAATGCTGCAATGTGAGGGATCATGGGGGCACAATGCTGCAATGTGAGGGATCATGGGGGCACAATGCTGTAATGTGAGGGATCATGGGGGCACAATGCTGTAATGTGAGGGATCATGGGGGCACAATGCTGTAATGTGAGGTGGCCATAGGGGCACAATCCTACAATGTGAGGGGCCATAGGGACACAGTACTGAGTGTGAGGGGGCCATAGGGGCACAATGCTGCAATGTAAGGTGGTCATAGGGGCACAATACTGCAATGTGAGGGATCATGGGGGCACAATGCTGCAATGTGAGGGATCATGGGGGCACAATGCTGTAATGTGAGGGGTCATGGGACACAATGCTGCAATGTGAGGGGGCCTTGGAAGCCAGGGGCACAGTACTGCAATGAGAGGGGGCCATGGATGCCAGGGGCACAATGCGAGAGGCCATAGGGGCACAATGCTGCAATTTGAGGGGTCATGTGTGCTCTGGAGTGCAATCTGAAGTATCATAGTTACATAAGTTAAGAAAGAGACACAAGTCCATTAATATTGGATATGTCTAAGATGTTCTGCACCAAAACAAGGTTCAATCTGCAAACCACATTGAGAGTAGCCCCTTTCATATACCTGCTGGAAGAATCTTCCATGTAACATGTGCAAGCATTGCAGGTTCACTACACTTCATATATTCCAGTAGTGTGCAAGTGCAATACGGTTCACAAGGCAGAATAAAACATGGGGACATGCCGTGCGCAAGACCTGTAGGTGTAAAACCTGAAGGTGTGATGAATGGTATTCACAATGATTTTAAGGTGGAATGAATCATTTGAACTTGTAAAGTGTTGTTAGGCAATCCCAGTGGACCATGATCCAATCCCAAGAGGCATGATCTAATCCCAGTGGACCATGATCCAATCCCAATGGACCATGATCCAATCCCAATGGACCATGATCTAACCCCAAGAGGCATGATCTAATCCCAGTGGACCATTATTCAATCCCAGTGGACCATGATTTAATCCCAGTGGACCATGATACAATCCCAGTGGACCATGATACAATCCCAGTGGACCATGATTTAATTCCAGTGGACCATGATCCAATCCCAATGGGCCATCAACCAATCCCAATGGACCATGATCTAAACCCAATGTACCATGATCCAATCCCAGTGGACCATGGTCCTGCCACAGCATGAGCTGTGAACTTTCTCAGCAGCATGTGTTGCAGGTCCTGCCCTTTTTGCGCCCTTGTCCTCCTGAAGCACCCAAGGCAGACTCCTCTTCTGCTTACCCCTTGACCCGGCTGTTGTCTCTATAATTAAGCCCACTAATTGAGAGTGAAACAAATAAATAAGAGTGAAATAAGAGCCAGGTAGGGCGTGCAATGACGTTGATTGCACTTAAAGATAATTTTGGGGTGCGGTGTCCCTTGAGTGGTTTTCTGCCTTATCTCCCAAGTGGTGCCAGCCAACAGGACAGGAAGTGAGGGTAGATCTCCCCTATGGGGACACACAAGGCAATACGAAATTCAAATGCTTCCCTGCTATATAATACTAATATATAATATAGAATTAATGCTTGTTAGAGAGTAAAGCTGGCCATGCACTTGGCTAAACAGCATAGATGGGCGAATCTTCCCTGTCAAGCTGTAGTATTCTGGCAGCCGGTGTTCTGTCAAGAATGCCAACCCAGTCGAATTTGCCGACCTGGCCATCTGCGCTTGCGCACACACCGGGATTGACGAGAAAACAGCCATTTATTTACAAAGTATTTATTTCTAATTGTTAATTTTGACCGTTCATTATATGCCATCCGTGGCTGTAAAGGATGAATGGCTTTTTATGCACATTCACAATAAATTGCTTACGATATTATTTGTGAATGTGCATAAAATGCCATCCATCCTTTACAGCCACGGATGGCATATTATGAACGGTCACAATTAACAATTAGAAATAAATACTTTGTAAATAAATGGCTGTTTTCTCGTTCATCCCGGTGTGTGCGCAAGCGCAGATGGTTACGTCGGCAAATTCAACTGGGTCGGCATTCTCGACAGAACATTGGCACCTGCAGCCGAGAGAGTCCCCGGACTGACCGCTTCTGATTGTCACTGTTTGGCCTTAATTTCTGGCCCGACTCCAACAAAAGTCATTAAAAAAAAGGAGAAAGTGACTTAAAGGAGAACTATGAGGTGAGTTCTTTTCACTCACCTCATAGTTCTAGCCGACCTGTGACAATGAGACTGTCACAGGTCGGCTCAGTAGATCGGGAGGTGAGCGAACACATACCGTCGATCGCTCATCTCTCGATCCTGTCACGGCTCTCTGCCGTGACAGGGGAGGGGCTGGATTCCCCCCTCCCCGCTCCAATCCCCCAGCGCTGACTGGCGGAACGGACAGGGGAGGGGGCGGGTACAGCTGGCTCTGCCTCTAGATAGGCAGAGCCAGCTGTCAGTCACGCAGCTGGGCGGATCCCGACACAATTGTCGGGATCCGCTTCAGCTGCGGCGTCTCAGTATACCGCGAGCTACAGCTCGTGGTATACTGAGCCTAGGGTGACGGGAGGATGCTCGTTTGTGTCCTCCCGTTACCCTAAGGAGAACTATGGGGAAAAGTCTTAACCCCATAGTTCTCCTTTAAGTTGAAGGAAGTGGTGCTGGCAGGGCCATATGCACCTTGAAATTCAAGCAATGTATAGCCAGCTTTAGCAATAAATAGTAAAGCAGAAAAACTCCCTTTACATTCCGGGGTGTGTATACACCATGTACAGTGTAAATCTAAGGGGCGGAGAACAAGTCAGAAACATGCAGGACAAAGGGCACGTCCTTTAAAAATGCTGTGTTCATATACTGAATATACCTGTGTACTGTGCATATTTCTTCCCCCTACGATGATGTACTAGGAGGTAGACCCAGAGTTCAAGGAAGTACAGGCAGATGGATTCATCTGCCCTTAGTGAAAATGGCCGCCTTAAGAAGAATGGGGAGGAAAGGAAAACAAGGAATGCAAAGAATAAAAAGCCGGCAATTATCTAGAAGTATCTGTGTGTAGATTGTCATTACTAAACATTTCTAAAGGTGACTTTTTAAAATCATTTTTAAAGAAGAACTCCAGTTTTTTAACAAGGTTACCCCGCTCTGAAAATGTTAACTGCTCGTTTTTCTATAGGGGGTCATCACACGGTGACGAGGGAGCATGGAGCCGGCTTCCCAGCCAATCAGGAAGCCGGGTGCCGTGTAATGACTCAGTTCCCAGGTTCTTGATTGGTCAAGAAGCTGGCCAAACAGGAAGCCAGGCGGCGAGTCATTAACCCCCGGCTTCTTGATTGGCCAGAAAGCCGGCTCCATGCTTCCTCGGTGCATCCCTAATATATATAAATAAATATACATGTTTCATTTTAGACCCTAGATAAAAATGAGCACGTACTGCTTGCAGTGCAGTGGTGTCCCCATTGCAAGGGTTGACTTTTAGGTTCCTGGAGTTCCTGTTTATTCCCACGCTTTACTGCTAATATGCTTTATCTGCTTAAAGTTGGCGCCAGTTTGGTAGGCATAAGCTGCTGTTATTTCTGATTGGTTGTTTGGAGTAGGGCCGGCCATACGCGGCTCAGATTTCACCCCGCCAGCCTCCATCTGGTACCTGCATTATCACTTTTGGGTGCACTGGCCCTTTAAAAATATATTTTTTTGATATTAAATTAAAATGACTAAGTTTTATCTTGCGCGGGTCACAATGCGAATCTCCAACAGCTGCACGCAGGCGCATATTTTCACTGGTATTATTTTGTTTTTGCGTGCAAGCTTTGTGAAGTGAGAGTGCGGTTGCAGAGTAGGAAGTTTTTACTTCCTGTTTTCTTTTTCTTTTTTTTGTGAATGAGACAGAGAGAGCTGTTTTAATATCCCTGTGAGAACTGCGCAGATCCCCAACCGCAGTAACTGCAACGGAAGCTGAAACTCCGCTACCCGCAGACTGCGCTGCCATCGCCCACGACTTGGAAAGGCTGGCAGGTTTGTGCAGCTCGCACAGAGAAGACAGCTCGCCGCCGAACACATCCCCATAGGTGCCACTCCGGTACACACCCTGCTGAAATATTTGCAATTTACACAAGGCATTATAGAGCTCGGAGATAGAGGCCGGACTGCCAGCTCAGCTGCACCTTCGACCGACTCCCACACCTGGCAGGTCGTCCCTGTACTTTGCAGAGCGGTCGCTTAAAGTCGATGTAAACCTTTAGGCCTCATTCACGCGAGAAAAGGCCGGCACGTACAGCTCTGCGCTGCGTGCACGGCCGTATCAGGCAGCTCCTGGGAAGGACAGGTGCTGTGTGTGATTAGTACGCAGCCCCTGTCCCTCTCTATGGGAAGATGTGGCCATACGCCGCCCTATGCTCACCCCAAGTGCAGGTCCGTACGAGTACGGGTGTCCCGGCTCGGACGCAGACAGGAATCCATCCTGTCAGCGTACAAGTACGGACACCCATACGGACGTGCAGGGCGGGTGAGCATATGGCCGTGTATTCCCATAGTGAGGGACAGGGGCTGCGTACTAATCACACGCAGCACCTGTCCTTCCCCGGAGCTGCCCGATACGGCCGTGCACGCAGCACAGAGCTGTACGCGCCGGCCTTTTCTCGTGTGAATGAGGCCTAAAGGTGGCCATACAACTTACAATTATCGTTCAACTTTTTTTGTCTCGTCATCACACCCGTGTTTAATTTCTGCACAAAAACCCCATCATGCACCAGACCAATGTAGATTTCGATAATTGTTTGTCAGCAGTACTAACTGGCCGAATTTCGTCGATGAACACATTTTCATTTGCGCATGTGCAGTGTTAATGTTGCGATTTTTGTTTTATGAAAGCGCCACTAATCCATCGATTTTTGTCCATTTCAACAAAAGTTTTCTAGTCTGCCCGTTCAACCAAATTCAGCCAGCTGCACAGTAATTGCGACCGTGCACTTCCCATCAACTGGCCGATTATCGTGTGAAAAACGGATCATATGGGCATCTTCAGGGCGGGTTCACACCGACGTTGCCCAACGTAAAGACCAGGCAAAAAGCGTTGCATTGCAACACGCTTGCATTGGTTTGCATTGCAGTAAAATGAATCTTGTTATTGTTTCACAGCACGTAACAATGTGCTGCAGCACATAAAATGAACATAGAATAAAAAACATGTAATAAATAATAATAAAAAAATTGAAATAATTAATTTATGGCTGGTTCACACCACATGGCAGCACATGGTACATAATGCGTGTGATTATTAATAATTATTTTATTATTCATTGTTTTTATTTTTATTCACTTTTTTATTATTATTATTTTTATTTTCCAGTTTTATATAGTGCCAGTTTCCACAGCTCTTTACAAAATAAAGGGAGACAGTGCAGTTACAATATAATTCAATACAGGCACGTGAGAGCTTACAATCTAAAATTCACTAAAGCCCTATGTATAATGAACAATGAATATTATTTTAATATAATACTTGATTTTTTTTTTTGTCCTCTCATCTCAGCATTGCTGCTTTCTCAAAGCCACTTCCGGTCTACATGCACCCCTGCAATGGTGTTTCTACAGGCAGGTTTCCTGATGGTGACAACAATGAACCATGCCTTTGTAATGTGTGTTGACACAGTCACTTGTAGTCTCCACCGGCAGCCTACGTGGCAGCATGACAGCGCATTTGACAATGCAATTGGGAGACAGGGACAGAGTGTTGTCACCCCTATAACAGGAAGTGCCTGAACAAGCATGATTCATGGCGGGATCACCGGGGATGATTTGAATGAAACATACTTTGGAAATGTTGATAGCCGGTTCACACACTTTATTAATAGGATTCCACTGAAAAATGTGTGAAAGTTGTGTGAATCCTGGGTAAAATATGTATCAATAGACCCCTTACATATTAAAGGCCATATGAGATTTTAGTGATTGGGTTTACACCCATTGTAGGGTACAGGATCTGTATAGTGCCAACAATCTGTGTAGCGCCTTACAATATAAAGGGAAACAGTACAATTAAAGAGGGGGGGGGGGGCTGCA
>NW_017306431.1:621534-649037 GCF_000935625.1 Nanorana parkeri
AAGAAAACATTGCAATGTAAGAGGGGGGGGGGGCTGCAAAGAAGAGCTTACAATCTAAAACATCTTTCAAGAAATCTTTTAATGAAAGCTTTTCTGGGACACAGAGGCCGCCGTTGCTGGTGCTAGTTGCTTGCCTGTCAGGCTGATCCCCCATAGTGGATGATCTAGAAGATGTATGCGGATAGGGACTTTCACATGTGGCCTGGAATGTGACAGAGGGTGAGCATAGGGGCCCATTCACACCAGGGCCATGCATTCATTGTATAGTTCCATACAAGTAACACACGGTACCGTGCAATGCACCTACCCTTGTGTTAACAGTGTGGGAGGTGCGTTGCTTCGCCAGTCATTTCATTGGCACCCCAATCGCACCTCCCGACTGCAATGCGATCAAATGTATCGCAATACCGTGCATTATACGGCATGATTGGGAAAAGTAGTGCATGCTAAAGGCAGGAATGGCAGCCCCCATATTTCTCCTATGGGAAGGTTAACTTAAACATTTAGCCATCCCTGCCCCCGAAAGGAGATTACGGCCTATAGTCTCTGCACACTCAGACACACACAATTGTGGAAGGCAATTAGCTTACCAGCAAGTTTTTGGCTTGTGGGAGGTAGATTACATGAACATACTAAGAACATGCAGACTCCATGCAGCACCAACCAAACCTCGGAGCCAAGCTGTTATAAAAAAAGTTCTTTCTGTCAATGATTTTTATATAAAGTAAATGGGAAGAACAGACAATTGCTTATGACAATATCCAGCTAGCATGTTCACAGCTGTTCCTCTATCATTACCAGCGAACATATGTCATACGGAGCATTTATTCTGTGGCTGATTTTTGCATGTTAAACAAGATGCTGATTTTGTCGCCTGATTGGGAAATAACAGTGGAAGGAATAAGTTGTTTCATGAACTGCCGCATGGCATTGTACATTTGTGCTGGCCATGTATGGATCGAATTGCGGCTGTTTCCTGCTAAATCAGCCAAAATTCCATTCACGAGTGGCTCTACCGGCACCAAACGGCTGATTTTTTTAATGTTGCGCAGACGGTGTTGCTGACAGAACTACCCACGGGCGCAGACTGTTAGATTTTAGAAGCCAGCAGGCGGGATTCCACCGTCCACGCTCCTTAGAGGGATGGGGGAACTGACTGAATTTTCTCATTCAGCTCATGGGTCTGAACAAGAAAAATGTTAAGGTGTATGGCCAGCTTCAGTTACTGTTATGCTGGGCATATGCGGGCAATTTCTGCAATCACGCTGCTGGCCACAGACAGCTCAAACTGCGGCTGATTCCCGGTGAACTGGCCAAGACTCAAGCTGTGGGGGGGGGGCGCATGTGTCCTATCAGATGCAATCACAGAGCCACTGTATTCAAGCAGCTGCGGGTGCCATGGCTGCTGAATACTAGGGATTCACCGATACCAATAGTATTATCGGTATCAGTGCCGATACCGAGTATTTGGGCGAGTAGTCGTACTCGCACAAGTGCTCCAATGCCTAGCCCGATACCTGGTAACTTCCGGTATAAGGAAGCAGGGCAGCGAATCATTACACGTTGCCCGGCTTCCTGATTGTCGTCACTTGGTGATGAGGGAGCATGGAGCCGGCTTCCCAGCTAATCAGGAAACCAGGCACCGTTTAATGATTGGTTGGGAAGCTGGCCAATCAGGAAGCTGGATGGCGAGTCATTACACGCCCCCTGGCTTCCTGATTAGCCAGAAAGCCGACTCCATGCTCCCTCATCACCTGGTGATGAGGGAGCATGGAGATGGCTAGTCGGGAAGCCGGGCGGCAAGTCTTTACACGCCGACTGGCTTCTTTAATGGGACTTCTGGTATCAGTATTCGGTATCGACGAGTACCGAAAAGTAAATATCGGCACTCGTACTTGATACCAAAAAAACGGTATCGGTGCATCCCTACTGAATACAATACCTGGCAGTGGAGATACCTTCATCCATGCTGCTAGCGTGGATAGGGGAGTCAGTTGATTTTCTCTTGTTCAGCCCACAGACTGATCGAGAGATATTCAAGCTGTCTATGGCGGCCTTTAGGTCTCATTCACATGGGCATGCACATCGTTATGGGTGTGCATGCCCATGCAGAGACCATCTCCAGCAAGGGACAGGTACACTGTGTAATTGCATGAAGCCACCTATATATTCCTATGGGAGGACGCAGGTGCCCGCATTTGTGAACACACTGTCCCTTCTGGGAGCAGGTCTCTGCATGGGCGTGCACGACATATGGATGTGCACGCCCATGTGAGTGAGCCCTTAGGCTGGGTCCACGCAGATGATTTTTGCTAACGCAACCACGCGATTTATCGGTTGCACGTAGTAGTAATTGTGAAAGTATAAAGAAACAAATTGCGTGCTGACCGCCTTTGGCAGATGCGCCCAAGTGGTAATAGGGTGGCTTAGTGTGCTGTGCCAGGAAATAGGGGTCCCGATGCAGCGAGGTTTTCTTAATAGGGTCTTTTATTTAAATGATTAAAACACCAAAAACACGTTTCGTGAGTCCAAGTCACTTCCTCAGATATTTATTTATTATTGGTATTTATATAGCGCCGACTATTTACACAGCGCTTTATACGGTGGACATTTCAGCAGCTGGGCATGCAGTCCGCAGCGAGAAGGAGTAGCGATCGATTGCTTACATTTGCAGCATTGTGCTTTCATTAATCGATACAATGTCCTACACTGCATTGTCCCCTTTCTGTAACAATTGTTAGCCAATGGCGATCGCTTGATCACACGCTATGAGCGGAAACCTGCCGTGTCTACGTGTCTTTAAAGTGACAAAAATATCTGCATAGGAAACATTTACACAATTCCGAGAATGTGGTTACAGAGTTGCATCATGCAGGCTCGTGCAAAAGTTTTTTTTCGGCACTGTAATGACCGGTCTAAGCAGAACAATGCATATTAGGAGAAGGCAAGCTAGAGATAAAGCTGGCTATCAAGGTATAATCTGGTTATCAGGGTGTGAGCACAGCAGCCTCCCCCCCCCCTGTGTGTGGTCAGCCCTCTGTGTGATCACATACTACAATAATGAGGGGAACTCCCTATAATGAACAACTGTTCTTTGAAGAGTCATCACTCTGGGAGCCAATGGGAAAGCAGATCTGTTACCAGGCAGATCTAAGAAGTTGGGGCAGTGACTGCAGAAGTTTTCAGCAAACAGGCTTAGCAAAAGGTTACACATAGGCAGAATAGTTCAGATGTTAATTTGTTTTCTCTTTACACAATGAGATCCTTATGACCAGGGCTAAGGTGTGTGCAAAGGTGTTTGTGTTGAAAAAGGGGGGTTATGCAAAGCCTGATTTGTTTTATTCGGACCAGGAAACTATTTACTTGATTTCCCGACCGAATGAAAACTTTATATTTCTGTGCTGTTGAAATGCGGTTCAATCGTCTAAAAGAATGCGGCGCAAAAATATTTTTTTGTCATCAAATATTTTCAGATCTCATGCAAGGAAATACCTTTAAAATGTGAAAAATGTGAATTCAGTTGAAGCAAAAGGGTCATATATTTTTTGGGGAGACCTTTTGCATTTTAGCCATCCAATGTAGCCCAATAAAGTGTGCGTTACGTTAAGGAAGCCCGTTCATAATGTCAACACACACAAAAGACTCACATGACCCTTTTTTTTGTGTTAAATGTGCTGCGGTGCATTTTGTGTTGCACTCTATTTAGACAATGTGTTGGGGTGCAGTTTACAATATGAGGCGGTGCCATTTGTGTTGCACTCTATTTAGACAATGTGTTGGGGTGCAGTTTACAATGTGCTGCGGTGCCATTTGTGTTGCACTCTATTGTACAATGCGCTGGAGTATAGTTCACAATGTGCTGCGGTGCATTTTGTGTTGCACTCTATTATACAACGTGTTGGAGTGTAATTTACAAAGTGCTGCAGTGCCATTTGTGTTGCACTCTATTGTACAATGTGTTGGGGTGCAGTTTACAAAGTGCTGCAGTGAATTTTGTGTTGCATTCTATTGTATAATGTGTTGGAGTGCAGTTCACATTGTGCTGCGGTGCATTTTGTGTTGCACTGTACTGAAATGTGCTGGGGTGCCGTTCACAATGTGCAGAGTGCACTCCAATCAGTTATAATAGAATGCCTTGTGTAATGGCCGCCAACCCATCGGCATCCGCAGGGTTGGCGGCATATTTCACAATGAATGGCACCATAATGCACTGCACATAGAGCGGTTGTGTTGCTGTGTGTTTTGGTAACATGCATTGCCACAATGCACAAGTGTGAATGGGCCCTAAATCTTTACTAAAAAAGTGCCTGCTTACCACTTGCATTAGAAAAGGCATTTATAAGGACTCATACACAAGGCCGCCTGGGACCAAACAACACAAATTTAGGGCATATTTTCCCAGCCGGGAACCCCAGGTACTTCGTACAGCCGCCCATAGAAACCAATGGTTAAAATATGCTGGATTTGTGCAAATGTGCACGGACGCACAACCCTGAATGCAGACTATCTGGCGGCTCCAGCAGTTTCCCATGTGCACACTGAGCACAAGGAGTCTCTCGCTCGGCACCGCTGCCATTCAGAGGACGCCCTGTATTTTTTTCAGTGAATATGAGGTGTTCTCTGAATGGACGAGGTCGGGAGGAGGGGAGGATGATGTCTCAATCTACACCTCATCCAATCAGAAAACACCTTCTAATTCAATTTTAAAAATACGGGGCGTTCGCTGAATAGCAGCTGTACTGAGCAAGCGACTCCCTGTGCTCTGTGTTCCAGAGGGGAAGATGCTGGAGCCGCAGCCGGAAGACCACAGCCATTACTGGAGATCAGCTATTATTATACAGGATTTATATGGCGCCAACAGTTTGCGCAGCGCTTTACAATATAGGGCAGACATTTCAATCACAATACAATTCAAGACAAGATGGTAAGGAGGGCCCTGCCTATGGATATTTACATTGAGCTAAGCTGGACCAATGCAAGTCTCCATAGAAGATCATTCTCAGAGTTCCACTTTAACCTAAATGTGCAAATAAGTTTAAAAAGGTGGACTACTGGACTGCAGCCCCCATATCTGCCGTCTCTTACCCCACAGAAGTATGGAGCCATATAGCTCCATAAGCACAAGCACTTACTTAACTGTATTCCATCTGCTGGCTCTGACACTATATCATTTTTCTTGCTGCCTCTGTTAGGATGACAGCGGCCTAGATGCACCGGGTTTGACTCCCAGAGGACAATGCATGCTGGGATTTGTAGTCTTACCCCAGCTTGAGCCCCAAGGTTACCTACGCTTCTATTTTAGTCTTTCTTGCACTTTAAAAGCTCAGCTCTCGAAAAACAGGAGTCGCGGCACTTCCCTTTAAATTTCCTTTGAACACCCACTTTATGGTACCACCATTGTACAAGGATAAAATAATTAAAGAGTGAACTATTCACTGCAGGTGTATAGCAGCCTCTCTGGCGTGTCAGACGAGTCTTCTTCCTGCTTTGTGGCAGGATTCTTACCGAGGGTTTGGCCATGCTATGTGCTGCAGGCACTGACCTTGGATTATAACTCGTCTTGCTGCGACTTGCTGCCCTTAGGTTCTCCTGTCTTAATGCTGCTTTTTCAGCAATGTGCCGACCTTGGTCATACCTTCTTTAGGTGCTGCGTGTGGCATGCTGACAGCCTCTGGTTTTGCCTGTTTTAAAGGGGTTCTAAAGTCCCATCATATCCTCTCCTGTTATAACATCAGCATTGTAATAGGAATGCATATTAGAGTTGTTTTTGATAATTTAGACAGTAAGCTCTCAGGGGCAGGGCCCTCCTTACCATCTTGTCTTGAATTGTATTGTAATTCTAATGTCTCCCTTATATTGTAAAGCGCTGAGCAAACTGTTGGCGCTATATAAATACTATGTAATAATAATAATGCAATCAAACCTTACTTGAAAAAACCTTTTATGTAGTGAGTGCTGCCTTCCGTCTGCCCATCACTTCCAACAACTTCCTGGATCCCCAGTGTGCTTTGCGTCTCTTTCCCTGCTGCTTGGTGTGATGCAATCTCCATTTCTCAAGACTCCATAACCCATCATGCATTGCTTCCAGCAAGCAATGATGATGTTAAATTGCTCAGACGTTGAGTTTTAGTTCAGGCAGCCGGCTACACTACTATGTCATATATCGGTATGCCCAGTTGTATAACTACAGCCATAGCATCCCAGGTGGCTGCTTGGGGCCTGGGGGTGGAAGGGGGCCCCATTAAGTTGTTGAGGCAAATAAAACATAGAACCTGTGAAAATAACACAGTACTGATAACTCTAATCCCCTGTAAAGTCTGCAGGGTAGAGATGAGAGGGGTATTTGGGATCTTGGCATCATTACTCACAGCTCAGGGAGGGGTCGGCGTTTTATTTCAGTTTAGTTCCCCTTAAAACTGAACTCCAGGCACAGCAACTTTCATTTAAATATATTCACAGCAGGCTCCACCCACTACTGGCTGTCTGCAGGAGGGGGCAGAGACAAGACCAGTCACCCTGCACAAGGAGAGAGAGCAGTAGTGACCGGTCTTTATTACAGGAGGGGGCAGAGACAAGACCAGTCACCATGCACAAGGAGAGAGAGCAGCAGTGAGCGGTCTTTATTACAGGAAGTTCCAAGTGTCACACTGGATTACTGCACAGATCTGGAAGAAATGCACAAAGCTCACCAAGATTCAAGGAAGCATACACAGGACTCTTGTATTTAGACAATATTTGCTTATCCGGGAGTTCTGCTTTAAATAAGTGCAAGGTTCACTTTGAAGAAGGAGGGGCTTATTGGTAAAAAAAAAAAAAAAATCAGTAATCACGGCAGAAATCATTTCCAGGGACAAATCTGCAAAACCCGGGACTAACGTGGATATTCGCGCAAAAATGTAATAAGTTTGAGAAGGAGCGCTTGTTACTAAGTATACAGTCGGCACAGGCAGCGTCCAGTAATTGATGGTCCTGTGCAGTGTGGTCACCATTGCCTCTGCCATGAAGGTTTCACTATCCTAGTCATTACAGGAGCACGGAACATTCCACGCATTCCTTGCTGTGTCTCCACTGCTGGAACAAGTTCACATGGGCCCCCCCCCCCCATGTCACTTCCTGCGTCTTCCAATAGGTGGCAGCAGCCTGTACAGCATTCACATGGGAGAGCTGAACCATCCATGGGAAGAGCACACACACAGAGGAATGCACACAATGAAAGTCAGGCATACCTGTTCAAGGAACCATGCCACTTGACTCCTCGGCAGAAAATATCTCTGCCATTCAGACAGCTTGTTCAAATAAATAGAAAGACTGTGAACAGGAAAGATTTTAAAAACAGGATGTCTTGCTGCACTCCTAACCAGAGTAACCCCAAGATGTGAACCCCAAGGTGTATTGGATGGCAATGTGCCATTAAAATGGATCATTGACTAACAAAAACTGGTGTGCTGGTGACATTATTCCTTTATTCCAGGAAAGATTTTAGTCACCGCGCTCTGTTTACTCTTATTGTTTATCAGCAAAGCCTCATAACCAAATGTTTACGTACCAGATAAAAGATCCGGGGTGGGGAAACGACAAGCCGAGTGCGTAGCTGGGTAATTATTTGACGAGCAACATTGACTTTCCGGGGGGGGAATGAAACAAAAAATGTAGGGAAAAGGTCGGCCAATCTGATAATTTGATGTCACTTTGTTTCAGCATTTGTTGTTGTTACTTTGTTTACACTGTAGCATTGTAATATGCAGAAGAAAACAATGGAAGATACACGTGGAATCTTATTATCTGTGGCATTGAATCTAAAACTGTTGCAGATTATCCCTCATTTCCTGCCTGGCAAGACGTTGTCCTCAAAACAGGAAGTGAGGGCAAATTGCTCTATTGGAGCCCTGGGTAGCAGTAAAACCTGGCATTTAAACCTTTCCCTATTCGATCCAAATCCCAAAAAGAAAAGCTCTGGGTATAGATTACATTAATACTTGCTGAGTCTGCGCTGATCCAGAACAAGCATGCAAGTGAAGAGCAATAAAGTCCAGGTCAGTTACCTCTACAGTCCTGAAATACCAAAACAGCCAACCACCAAGAGAAATGAGCGATGGAAGCCTAAATATTTCTGTCAGTACAGGCTTCATGAAAGAAAGAGAAAGAAAGAAAGAAAGAAAAGAGAGAAGGACATAGAGGAAGAAAGAAGGAAAGAAAAGGAAAGAGAGAGAGAGAGAAAGTAGGAAAGAGAAAGAAGAAAATAAATAAAGAGAGAGCGAAGGAAAGAGAGGAATAAAGAAGGAAAGAATTAGAGAAAGAAAAGGGAAAGAAAATGAAAAAAGAGAGAGAGAAAGATGGAAAGAAGAAAAGAAATAGAGAGAGAGAAGGAAATAGAGGAACAAAGACGGAAAGAGAAATTAAAAAGGAAAGAGAGAAAGAAAGAGAAGGAAAAGAAAGAAAACGGAAAAGAAAGAAAACTAAAAAGAAAGAAAGATGGAAAAAGAAAGAAGGAATGAGAGAAAGAAGTAAAGAGAAAAAGAAAGAAGAAAAAAGGAAGGAAGGAGAAAAAAAGAGAGAGAAATTAAGAAAAAAAAAAAGATGGAAAAAGAAAGAAGGAATGCAAGAAAAAAGGAGAGAAGGAAATAGAGAAAGAAAGACGGAAAGAGACATAAATAAAGAAGGAAAGAGAAAAAGATATACAGAAAGAAGGAAGGAGAGAAAGAAAGAAAGATGGAAAGGGAAAGAAGGATGGAGAGAGAAAGAAAAGCTGACAGGTCCTCTTTATTACAGTGATTTTTGTTCCTTTTACATAATAATATTATTCCGTCTTCCGTCCAGCATATAATATGACAGCATTCAGTGTGTTTAGTTCAGCATTTTAGCTGTTTATTTTGCTGGGCATTACTGCAAGTGTTCAGTGCGGTGATGTGACTCATGTTTCAGCAATGTCAAGTTACAAAGTACTCCGCTTTAGTAAAAGCAAGCAATGTGTTTGCTCAGATAAAGGCAAGATTATTGTTTCTTCTCAAGTTAACATTTTACTTCAATATACACATTTTGTTTATTGAAACAGAACCATCTGTAGACAATGCGAGGGTGGGAACATTCTTAAAGTTTAATGTCAGACAGCTAATAAAAAGAAAGCATATTAAGAAATCACAATTTAATAAAGCGATTTATTTATGGACCCACTGAAGTTATTTTTGAACACAGCATAAGTACCCAAATTTGTCTTTTTATTAGCCTTACGTAATCTCCTGCACAGAGAGCGGTGCTACATCTAAACTGGGAGCTTACTGGGAGAAAAGAGCTGATGATTTTTATCAGTGTGCTGATGGGCCTTCATTGCTCAAGGCAGCTGACTTGGGGAGGATGAGTGACCAAGTTTTATTGCT
Source organism: Nanorana parkeri (assembly GCF_000935625.1). Lineage (NCBI taxonomy): Eukaryota > Metazoa > Chordata > Amphibia > Anura > Dicroglossidae > Nanorana > Nanorana parkeri. Next base: position 630,909 of record NW_017306431.1, read on the forward strand.
TAACTGCAGAAGAGATAAAGTGAGGTCACCAAGCTGGCTATGCTATCAGGTAGGGGTGCCTGGATCAGCAGACTGACTGAGAAGAATTACATACCTATCCAGGAATGGTTGAGAAGATTAAAATGAAACCAAAGGAGTGGGAAAGTGTGATAACCTTTGTCGGGATTTTATCTCTTTCTTTATGATCCTTCTGGACAGAATTCCCTTCATGTCCTACTCAGGTGGCCACACAAGATGTGAACACAAAAAGGAACACATTGAAGAAGGAACTGGAGTTTCTGTGCTCACTCAAATCACCCGAGTCAGGAAAGCTCACTGGCAACGCATAAGGCCAGGTTCACACCTGGGCATTCCGTGACCGCGTGGCAATCTTGCACGATGTCGCGCGGTCACGGAGTCGGCCACCACTGACGATCGCGCTGGTGGTGCCATTATTTTCTAAAGGCACCCGAGTCGCGCCGGACGGATCGCACGTTTCCTGCCTCGATTCCGCCCATAACACCGAACACGATCACGGCTAAAACAGCCACGCATCGTGTGTCGGAAATAAAAGGTACATGTACCTTTTTTCTGCGATTGCCGCACGGATGTATCCCATTGAAATCAATGGGGCCGCGCGGCAATTGCTGTGTGCAATTCTGCACGACCGCTCGGTCCCGGGATGCGCATCCCGGATCGCCCAGGTCTGCACCGGCCCTGAGGGATAAGGCTTTGATTGGACTCAAGATACTCTAACTAGATTTGATAAAGAGATCTCCTTCAGGCGCCATACACACCTAAGCGTATTGTCGGGTGTCAATCAGCGTGACAAAACGCTAAATGCCAGGAATCCCATTCAGTTTTATGGCCCCTGTTCGCACCTGGGCGTTTTGTCGCAAAGCAGAAATCTGCCTGTCGCCCGAAATACCACATGAGCTACTTTGGGGCAGATTCCGCGCGATACGGCCGTGCACGCAGCACGGATCTCTACGGGCCGGCTGTTAGTCGTGTGAATGAGGCCTTAGGGACATTTGAATGGGTTACGGTAATGTGCAGGTTTTCTTGTAATGTTCTGTTACATTGCTGTGGCCATTCACTTCGCGTTTCATATAAACTTGTTAATATTAATGCTTGTGTCGTGTCGTTGCTGTAGGTGGGGAGTGAAGAGTACGTTGGGCTTCAACCCAGTCAAGAAACACTAATATAAATAACCTTATTTATAAATAAACAGGTTAAAATAACCATCACACCATTTTTCGGGGCGGGTACCATTTTGACTGCAGAATTCCTTTTAAAAGTTCTAAAAATGCAGTTAGGCACCAAAAAGAGTCATTTTTAGATTGTAAGCTCTCACGGGCGGGGCCTCCTAACCACTATGTCTTCATTTGTATTGTATCTGTATTGTCTTCTTGATATTGTAAAGCGCTGCGCAAACTGTTGGCGCTATAAAAAAATTGTTTATATACCACACTGTTTTTGCTTCTTTATACTGGTCAGTGGTAGATCATTTGTTCCTATGCTGTGGAGTTTATTGCACACATAGAGTTAAACAACTTCCAGAGAAGGAGCCAGGAGAATTGTAATGTGTGCATGACTCTGTCCGACTGCTTTTACATTGTGTGTTTAATTCTGAGCTATGCGTCTGGAGATGCTACTGTGTCAGACGCTATCACAACATGCAGCGGGGAGAGGCAGGGTGGTAGTATAAATACGCTTCCTCATGGTACAGTAAGCCGTTTTTGTGAAATGAAGAAATGTATCAAGGGAACATCTGAGTGCAGCCATAGTAGCTTATGTGATTGACCTTGCAAGGGCCAGGAGGTAGAGGGGACCTAGTGCAGCAATAAAACGAGAGCCTGAATGCTTCCCACACTCTGTGCATAGCTGTATAGGCTGGACGTGTTTACCATCCAATAGTAGTGGGCCAACGCCAAGAAGAAAGAGGAAATGGGATGCAAAATCTGCAGTTTGTGTTAGCTCCCTGGTTCCCTATCTATCTATTCATATCCTATCTATCTATCTATCTGTCTGTCTGTCTGTCTGTCTGTCTGTCTGTCTGTCTGTCTGCCTGTCTAGTAATCCCAGCATGGGTAGATGCTGGTGAGCTGTATCACACACTGTCCTCGTATCCCTCCGTGTCTCTAGCAACAGTATCTGCTCACTAGAGTTCCCATCTCTTGCGCTTTTTGCACACAGAACATAGACATAGAATTTACACTTTCTCTGAGACTACATTAAAGAAATAAACAGTGTTACAGAGTGCAGGGCTCAGGAGTATGCAATGTACAGCAAATGTTGCAGGGGTCAGGAGTATGTAATGTACAGCACATGTTACAGAGGGCAGGGGTAATGAGTATGTAATGTACAGCACATGTTACAGAGTGCAGGGTTTAGGAGTATGCAATGTACAGCACATGTTACAGAGTGCAGGGGTCAGGAGTATGCAATGTACAGCAAATGTTGCAGGGGTCAGGAGTATGTAATGTACAGCACATGTTACAGAGGGCAGGGGTAATGATGAGTATGTAATGTACAGCACATGTTACAGAGGGCAGGGGTCAGGAGTATGTAATGTACAGCACATGTTACAGAGGGCAGGGGTCAGGAGTATGTAATGTACAGCACATTTTACAGAGTGCAGGGGTCAGGAGTATGTAATGTACAGCACATGTACGGAGTGCAGGGGTCAGGAGTATGCAATGTACAGCACATGTTACGGAGTGCAGGGTCAGGAGTATGTAATGTACGGCACATGCTACAGAGTGCAGGGGTCAGGAGTATGTAATGTACAGCACATGTTACGGGGTGCAGGGGTCAGGAGTATGTCATGTACAGCACGTGTTACAGAGCGCAGGGTCAGGAGTATGTAATGTACAGCACGTGTTACAGAGTGCGGGGTCAGGAGTATGCAATGAAAAGCACAGGTCAAAGAGTGCAGGGGTCAGGAGTATGCAATGTAAAGCACAGGTTACAGAGTGCAGGGTCAGGAGTATGCAATGTACAGCACATGTTACGGAGTGCAGGGTCAGGATTATGTAATGTACGGCACATGCTACAGAGTGCAGGGGTCAGGAGTATGCAATGAAAAGCACAGGTCAAAGAGTGCAGGGGTCAGGAGTATGCAATGTAAAGCACAGGTTACAGAGTGCAGGGTCAGGAGTATGCAATGTACAGCACATGTTACGGAGTGCAGTGTCAGGATTATGTAATGTACGGCACATGCTACAGAGTGCAGGGGTCAGGAGTATGTAATGTACAGCACATGTTACGGGGTGCAGGGGTCAGGAGTATGTCATGTACAGCACATGTTACAGAGTGCATGGTCAGGAGTATGTCATGTACAGCACGTGTTACAGAGTGCAGGGGTCAGGAGTATGCAATGTAAAGCACAGGTTACAGAGTGCAGAGTCAGGAGTATGCAATGTACAGCACATGTTACTGAGTGCAGGTGTCAGGAGTATGTAATGTACAGCACATTTTACAGAGTGCTGGGGTCAGAAGTATGCAATGTACAGCACATGTTATAGAGTGCAGGGGTCAGGAGTATGCAATATAAAGCATAGGCTACAGAGTGCAGGGTCAGGAGTATGCAATGTACAGCACATGTTACGGAGTGCAGGGGTCAGGAGTATGTAATGTACAGCACGTGTTACAGAGTGCAGGGGTCAGGAGTATGCAATGTAAAGCACAGGTTACAGAGTGCAGGGTCAGGAGTATGCAATGTACAGCACATGTTACAGAGTGCAGGGGTCAGGAGTATGCAATGTACAGCACATGTTGCAGGGGTCAGGAGTATGTAATGTACAGCACATGTTACAGAGGGCAGGGGTCATGATGAGTATGTAATGTACAGCACATGTTACAGAGGGCAGGGGTCAGGAGTATGTAATGTACAGCACATTTTACAGAGTGCAGGGGTCAGGAGTATGTAATGTACAGCACATGTACGGAGTGCAGGGGTCAGGAGTATGCAATGTACAGCACATGTTACGGAGTGCAGGGTCAGGAGTATGTAATGTACGGCACATGCTACAGAGTGCAGGGGTCAGGAGTATGTAATGTACAGCACATGTTACGGGGTGCAGGGGTCAGGAGTATGTCATGTACAGCACATGTTACAGAGTGCAGGGTCAGGAGTATGTAATGTACAGCACGTGTTACAGAGTGCGGGGTCAGGAGTATGCAATGAAAAGCACAGGTCAAAGAGTGCAGGGGTCAGGAGTATGCAATGTAAAGCACAGGTTACAGAGTGCAGGGTCAGGAGTATGCAATGTACAGCACATGTTACGGAGTGCAGTGTCAGGATTATGTAATGTACGGCACATGCTACAGAGTGCAGGGGTCAGGAGTATGTAATGTACAGCACATGTTACGGGGTGCAGGGGTCAGGAGTATGTCATGTACAGCACATGTTACAGAGTGCATGGTCAGGAGTATGTCATGTACAGCACGTGTTACAGAGTGCAGGGGTCAGGAGTATGCAATGTAAAGCACAGGTTACAGAGTGCAGAGTCAGGAGTATGCAATGTACAGCACATGTTACTGAGTGCAGGTGTCAGGAGTATGTAATGTACAGCACATTTTACAGAGTGCTGGGGTCAGAAGTATGCAATGTACAGCACATGTTATAGAGTGCAGGGGTCAGGAGTATGCAATATAAAGCATAGGCTACAGAGTGCAGGGTCAGGAGTATGCAATGTACAGCACATGTTACGGAGTGCAGTGGTCAGGAGTATGTAATGTACAGCACGTGTTACAGAGTGCAGGGGTCAGGAGTATGCAATGTAAAGCACAGGTTACAGAGTGCAGGGTCAGGAGTATGCAATGTACAGCACATGTTACAGAGTGCAGGGGTATGCAATGTACAGCACATGTTACATAGTGCAGGGGTCAGGAGTACGCAATGTACAGCACATGTTACAGAGTGCAGTGGTCAGTAGTATGCAATGTACAGCACAGCAGTATTCTGTGCCTATATGTAGTGTAGCATTATAATATCATAATCCAAGGTGCACAATTGGGAGACAGGGACAGAGCGTTGTCTCTCTACAACAGGAAGTGCCTGAACAAAGACCTTCACGAGGTCACCAGATATTATTTTAATTAAAACTGCAGATTTAAAAACATCTAAATGACTCTTGTCAATTTCATTAACCAGTTGCAGCTTTCGCAAGACTTTAGTGATTTGGTTTATATCCTGTACACTTGGATAATGTTGTTGCTTCTATGTGTTATGTAGAATGAGTACTATTTCACATACAGTATGTACAGAATATAATAGACATTGTGAAGATAATCAGGAACAATGAATGTGAAAGTTCTTTCTCCTTTAAGGTTTTTTTTTTCTTTGGAAGACACGCTGAGGACTAGATCTGTGAATTTCTCATGGATTCCTCCCTGGCTTAAGGCTAACACACTATTTATACTTTTTTTTACAGGCTTGATAATACACAACACCCTGAGATAAGAGTATGTGTGCTACAAATTAAACTGTCACTCATTCCTTGAGATATGCGGTTGAATGTTGCTGTTCTTGTATACCTGTCATTGAAAAATCACACATCGGCATAAATCAGCAGGGCAATGCCGGCATTACCAAATGACATTAATATTTTCTAAGAAGTAGATTAAATTTTTTTGCCATTATTAAAAAACAACTTAGGCAAAGGTCACAGGTCGTCTGGCTTCATGCCTATGTAGTTGCATTTTGTTGATAAACTAGGAAAGGACCAAACGTTCTGATTTAATCGTGCTTTGTTCAATGCATTGGGCTAAGAAATAGATGGCGGCCTGTCAGTTGTGCCTTTTGGGCCTACCTAGGTATGATGGCAATATGGAAAACCAAATCCAGCCTAATCTTTTCTTCCTTGTATAAAGGGTGGAAGGGCTTTTCTTTATCTGTGGCCCAGTTAGGGAGATTTCCCTTTACTCTCTGTTCTAGTTATTAGTGCAACAGGAAGGGACAAAGCTGTGCAGGTCTTCATCTGGCAGTGCTATTGCAATGAACTTAGAGGTTGAATTTCTCCACAGCGCCTGCAGCTACAGTGGTCAGGGCTTGTTTTAAAGCTCATTTCATACTTGTTAAAAGTTACCTATGGTCAAAAGCCTAAATTAAATCTGTATTTCTATATTGAAGTTCTATCCCACTCCTAATAACTATATTGATCTAGAAGTTTGTTAACTTACTTAATAAAGATGCCCATAGGGTGTACTTTCTCCACATTCACTCTCTGCCCCAGTGTTTAGTGCCACCTAAATGGATACTGCACATGTCTTCACCTGGCAGTGCTTTTGCATCGAACTTTGAGGTTCAATCTCTCCACAGCACCTGCAGCTACAGTGGTCAGTTAGAGCTTGTTTTAAAGCGCATTTAATACTAGTTAGGTTGCCCTTACTCTCTATCCCAGTTATCAGTGCAACAGAAAGGGACAAAGCTGCACAGGTCTTCATCTGGCAGTGCTTTTGCATTGAACTTTGAGGTTGAATGGCTCAATGGCGTATAAAGCTACAGTGGTCAGGGGAGGGCTTGTTTTTAAAACTCATTTAATACTTGTTAAAGGGTATCTATGATCAAAAAACCTAAATATGTATTTCTAGATTGATTTTTTTCATAAGTTCTCTCCCTCTTCTAATAACCATATTGATCTAGAAGTTTGTAAACTTATTGAAGATGCCCATAGGGGATTTGTTCAATAAGTTTTGCATGCATTATCAAAAACAAGTCTAGTATGTAATCCTATTATAATTCTGATGTTATAACAGGAGAGGATATGCTGGGACTTTATAACTCCTTTAAGAATATTCAGATACATTAATGTCCACGCACTGGTCACAGGTCCACCCTAAGGATCGAGTTTATTTCAGTGGGTAATGTGTCTCAAGTAGCAGATGGAATGGGAGCCCATTGCTTCAGCACTGCCCTCATAGTTTTAATTCACTGCTGCCCATAGAGATAATACATCCTTCCATTCCTAAGAGAAGAAGCTAGTTTCTGTATGACCCAGACACACTGAGAGGCAGAGGAGCAGACATGTGTTAGAACAGAGAATCATCAGCCCACGTCCTGGGAATGCAATGGGAAAATTCACAGAGCAACCTCTCCCATCACAGCTATTTCATGAGTGAGAGGCTACAATACAAAATTATGAAATATGACTAAAACAGCAAACAGCATTCAGTTGGGGTTCCTGGAAAGCTCAGAAGTTTCAGCCAATGTCAGTGGATGCTTCCAAACTGCGCTTCTATGCTTTTAATTTAGTGATGATAATTATAAATTTTCCCTTCTGAATAAAATCACATTATTCCATGTTTGTGGCTACTATATAGTCTAATCAAAGCTCGTTACTGGACTGTCTCCAAACCAAAATTCCCATATCCATATAATGATAATGTAAGCTACCAAAGAAAGAGCCTTCTACATAGTGCTGCTGATGGTGTACGGCTTATGAAGAGGCTAAGATTCTTTGTATTCCTAACTGGCTGAAACATAACCCAGGAGGTAGGAGGTAGGTAGGTGAGATCTCTGCGCTGAGTTGCTGGGTATGCACCCCTGCTGTATCGATCATGAGGGGTTGTCTGTTAGATTTTTTTATTATCTATTTTGTATTATGGAGAATGCAATAGGAGAAGCAAGAACACGTTGAGGTGGCAGGAACACCAAAACTACTAGCTGGACAGGAACAGATTTGTGTCTGTTGTGGAAATCATGTGGAAAGCCTTCGCCAAGGAGTGGAGACTATTATAGCTGCAAAGGGGGTGACGAGGGTGGGACAAATCCACATTGATGCCTATAGTTTTAGAACAGGATTTCTTATAGGTGTGGGTTGGGATCCCATAATGGAATTGTATGGAATCATAAGTGTGATGGTCGGGTGCCCACAAATAAAGTGGCATACATTCAACTTCTACATGGCCAAAAAGTACATACATTCATATTATAGAAGAAGGGAGACATAGATAGATAGATAGATAGATAGATAGATAGATAGATAGATAGATAGATAGATAGATAGATAGATCGGGGACCAGGGAGCTAACACAAACTGTATGTTTTGCATCCCATTTCCTCTTTCTTCTTGGCATTGGCCCACTTGTATTGGATGGTAAACACGGCCAGCCTATACAGGTGTGTACAGGGTGTGGGAAGCATTCAGGCTCTTGTTTTTTTTTTTTCTGTACTAGGTAGATACAGAGAGGCGAATAGATGAATTGAATGATGGAGAGATAGATAAAGACAGAGACATTAATAGATAAAAGCCAAGATGGAGAAATCAGAAGATGGATAGAGAGATAGCTAGATAGATAGATAGATAGATAGATAGATAGAAGGATGGAGAGATAAAGAGATAGATAGGCAGACAGACAGATAGATAGATAGAAGGATGGAGAGATAAAGAGATAGATAGGCAGACAGACAGATAGATAGATAGAAGGATGGAGAGATAAAGAGATAGATAGACAGACAGCTAGATAGATAAACAGATAGAATCTGAATAGGGTTTTACATTTGCCTGGAGTCCTTATTTAGGATAAATGTAATTGCACCCAGACATCACTAATTGGTTCTCATGTCACAGATGCAGATAAGTACGTGGGTGGCTGTTTACATAGATGAGTAGCAGTTTGGCCTCGCCATTGAAGTGAACTGGCCCTTAAAGGACAAGCATCCCTGTTTGGCGCAATGTGGGGGGCAAATGCACCCGTGTGAACCAGGCCTATACAGGACAGCTCTGGAGACAGAAAATCTCTATGTCCTGTGAATGCCGATGTGCCAGAATACACTTCTAGGAACCTTTGTTATGAGGAACACTAAACCGATCCCCGTCACAGAGATTTCTCTGTAAGCGGAATACGTCCTGAGCCGTCACTCTCATTTCTCAGTGGAATTTCTCTTCTGCTCTACACGGCCCAGGGTGCCGGCCATCCTCTATTGTCTCCTCTGATTACATTTTCCCATGTATTTTGAAACCCTTATTAATAATCACCATTAGCTGCAGTTATGAGACAGGTCGAAGTCTCAGATAACTGAAGAGAGAACTTGAAGTTTCTCATGGTCAGAGGGCAACAATTTCCCTCCGCTGAGAAGAATCCGGATCTCGATTGTAAGATACAGAACAATTGCTAGGCTCGGCAGCATTTTTTTAAAAATATCTTTATAAGAACAGTGCAAGAATTAGATGTGTTCTGATGGCTGTTATGACTGGTGTGTTTGATGCACCAGCCATGTCTCTCTAAAGTTTCTTCCTGTGGAATACTAACTTTGCATTTGCTTTTTGAGGAATATGCAATATACACACACTGTACATTTCACTATTATGATTGTTGTCCTTATATTTGTCTTACTTTGGTTAGTTTCCACTTCTGTCTATTAATATCATTTTTTTTGTAGTTAGAAACATTTGCTTTAGCAAGCTGTATATGTTTTCCACCACCATGTTTTTTTCTGCAGTGTGTAAACCATATGATTACATTTCTCTTACGCTTTTCTTTCTCTTTTACTGTACTTTGCAGGCGAATACTGAAGCAACGCATACAAGAAATTTAAGTGAACCTGTGGCCAGGATATGGACATTCAAGTTTTTTACTGAATTTTCAAACAAGCCATCACTGACCTTTGTAGCTGCAGGTACTATGGAGCAATTTAACCTCAAAGTAAACAGCAGAGGCACTGAAACAGTTCAAGTGCTGAGCAGTTTCCCAAGGCTCCAATTCAGAAGTTAGAAGGCTGCTAACTCATTGCTGAAAGCGGAAGCCAGGTGAGCTCAGCTGCTGAGTCAATGCTGAGAAGGGGAGCTCAGCTGCTTAGTCACTGCCTGGAGGTAAAGCTAGGGGAGCTGAGATGTTGAAGGAACCAACTCAAGTTTTAAGTCAAGTTCACTGCTGTAAACTGAATTGCTCCACAGTGTTCACAGGTTCAGGTGACATTGTTGAAGAATAAACTTACATTACAGTTCAGTAGATGGCACCACCATCTACTGTTGCTTCACCCCCCTGAAAGTCCTGTGCAGACCCCCAGCCACCATATGGCAGCATCCCAGGTCTCCCATACCCAGAAATACCAGTTTTTGGGGTTTTGTTCATGTAATGAAGTTGCAGATCAGAGCGACAAGGGAAATTTTGACAAGGAGCACTTTAAGGTGCCTGCACCCACCTTTGTGTGTCACTTTAAAGGTCAACATTTAAAGAGATTTATGAGATCATCTCCGGTGCTCCCACACCATTCTGGTCACCTCCTGGCACTCCTCTCCTTACACTACAGACCCTACCACCCAGCAGGCTCCTCCTCCCTGCTCCTATTGGAAACAATGATTTGTGCTCCAACGGCCATGGCCCAACCTCCAGGCATCCTGTTGGCAGGCTGTGCCTGTAGTCCAGGCCTCCCTGCTCGCCTCCCATTGGCCTGTGATTTGTTGGCATGCCTGATTTGAACCTCTAATAGAATTCCCACATGGCTCACTAGCTGCCAATATTGTACCAAAATTCTGAACTGCATGTTATCTGACCCTTGCCTGATTACTAAACATGTCTCTTACCTGCCGCCTGGACCAATCCTTTCCTGTCTACTAACCATGTTTCTTTCCTGCCGCATAGACTGACCCTTGCCTGTTAACTGACAATGTTACTAGCCTGTCTCTTACCTGCCGCCTGGATCAATCCTTTCCTGTTTACTAACCATGTTTCTTTCCTGCCGCATAGACTGACCCTTGCCTGTTAACTGACAATGTTACTAGCCTGCTGCCAAGACCAACCTCTTTCCAGCCAAGGCACCTGTATCTGCCATGCTCTGCAAACATCTGTATCTTCCCGAATCCCAGGTAGCCTTATTCTACTTTTACACAGACTCTTGTGCTAATTGACCAGAAAATATAGCAGTGTATAATAGTTCCTGCAACCAAGATGGCTGGCTTGTCTTAAAGTGACATTAAAGTCAAAAAATGTTTTCCCTCCCCCCAATGTAAATGTTAGCACTTACCTTAAATGATGTCTCTTTTTCCGATCTTCCTCTTCTTTCCCCATGTTTTCATCTGTCCCTCCAGCGGTGTGATGTCACTCCGATGCAGCGCTGACTGCTCTGTCTCTCCGATCCAGCGGTGTCTGCAGGCGGGTGCACGCGTCCATAGACTTACCTTGCGTCTCTGCTCGTCCCCGGCCGAGAATCGGAACTGCGCATGCGTCCGCCCCAAGATCCTTTGCGGCCGTACGAGCAGTTCCTGATTCTTGGCGCGGGAAGGAGCGGCGATAACGAGGTAAGTTTAAAAGGATTTTAAGCGTTTTTTTTTTTGTTTTTTTTACACTTCTTGCCTATATCTACTGCATGCTAGCAGTAGATATAGGCAAAAAAAACGGAGGGTTTAGAACCCCTTTAAGGGAACAGAGGCTTCTGAAGCAACATTTGCCAGCCATATTCTCTGACCACTTCCACAGAAGCGAGCATTACATTATAACAGGCCCACAATACAAGGATATCTTTAAACCAGGCACAATTGTTAGCTGATGCCTTATAGCTTTTTTCACCAGGAAATGTATCTGCTCAAGTGGCAAGTCGCCCTGGATCTTCTGGACCTAAGATTGATTTGGCTGACTGCTTTTCTGGGGACTGTAGTTAGTTTTCCAATTTCTATTTCCGACTTCGCCCATGCTCTTCGGGCTCAGCAGGTCCACATTATTGTCTTCTACTTACAGGATTTTTCTCAGGTTTGGACATTCAGTTTGTCTCTGTCTGAACCAGCCTTGTCCAGTGCGGATGTCTTCTTCCAGAACCTCGGGCCTGGTTTATGATGATCTAGATCAGGCTCACACCACTGAATCTAACTTATGGGCTCTTTGGCAAGGCAAAAGGACTGTTTTCCAATACTGCTTGAAATTTTGTAGGTGTACACCTACCCAGGTTGGAAGAACCTTGCCCTATTTAGCCAATTTAGGTTGGATCTGTCTGACACTTTCAAAGACTCCCTTGTGCATTAAACTGCTCATCAGTCTCTGGAATGAAGGCAAGATAGCTGAAAGAAGAATGGAATGCTTTGCCTCCCTATCTCCTATACCTATTCAGTGATGTTTCCTACTTGGCCACCTCTAGAATTTGAGGAGCCATTGCAACTAGGAGCCATGCATCTCTCCCTGGAGGAAAAGCAACATGGGTGTACCCTGGGCTTGAGTCTTTATTGTGGAGGAAAAGGGCACCGTGCCTCTAATTCCCTGAACAAGCCAGGAAACGCCAGCATCTAGAGGGGTGTAGGGCAGACACTCTAATCCAATGATTTACTAGCCCCAGCAGCAATAGACTCTTCTTACTTGCCTAAGTCTATTTTAATGTCAGGTTCCAAAACCATCTTGGCCTTTCTGGATTCATCTTGTTGCCCAGCTTTGATCAAAGTCCTTGGCATTTCACTTAGGACTGTTTTATAACCCCTAAGCTTTACCTTACTGTAGGGGCATTACATCTTAAAAAAAAAATCCTACCCCATCATCCTTGGGTTTCATTGGTATATCCGGACTTTGTGGATGTTTTCTGCTTCAGTCCTGCTTCCTCACAACATATATAACTGCCCTATTGACCTCCTGCCCAGTTCTAACCTTCCTAAAGGTAGAGTCCATCTATTATCGGTCCAGGAACCTTTGGCCATAAAGTCTTATATTAAAGAAAATTACAGAAAGGGTTTATTCACCCCTCCCCCTTTTCCTTCAGGATTCTATTTTTGTTGAGAAAAAGAATGAAACATTACACCCCTGCATTGATTTTTAGGGCTTTAAACAAGATAAAGGTCCCTAATAAATACCTATTGCCTCTTATCACGGAACTAAGTAATAGGTTTCAAAGGGCATGCAGTTTTTCTAGGTTGGATCTCAGAGCGGCCTACAGTTTTGTGAGAATTTGTGAGTGTGATAAGTGGAAGACCACCTTCAATACCAGAGACAGCAGTGATAAGTATTTGGTCATGTCATTTGGCCTTAGAAATGCATTGGCAGTTTTCCAAGAATTCATTAACAATGTTTTCCACAATTTCCTAGGCAAATTTTAATTGTCTAATTAGACGATATTCTTATTTTCTCCTCCTCACTCTCTAAAGACGTTAAGCACATCCTCCTGGTCTAGACTTTGAGAAAAATTTCTGTACATCAAGCTAGCCTAGTGCACATTCCGAAGTCACAGTCCGAAGATTTGTTTTTAGGCTTCCTTATCAGGGATTTTGGGATGGCCATGGACCCAGCAAAAGTCCAGGCCAGTCTACAATTAACTCCTTCTTCTTCCCTAAAGACCTCCCAGTGCTTCATTGGATTCTCCAGTTTCTATAGGAAACTCATATTTCATTTTTCTGTCATTATTTCTTCCCTTTCTGAACTCACCAAATGTGGCAGATGAGGCCAACCTGATTTACAAAGCTATTTTGGCCTTTGAAGCTTTGAACTTATACCACCACTCCAGTCTTCACCTATCCTATTCCAACTCTAACTTTTGAGGTTAAAGTCAACACAAAGCAAAACAGAGCGCCTCCATCGTGTAAAAAGTCATTTATTCAAATGGCAACACAGCTGAAATTGTACTCACAAGAAGGATCGATCAGTAAAAGCATGTAAGATGATGCAATGGGAATCTCTGGCAGCGGGAGTCTCACAGAATGAAACCGATCAAACGTCCTCTGCCCCTGTGAGTTCGAACGGTCTAACGCGTTTCAGGGGCACGCCCCCTTCATCAGCACCTGAATACATTTGGAGGAGGACGTTTGATCGGTTTCATTCTGTGAGACTCCCGCTGCCAGAGATTCCCATTGCATCATCTTACATGCTTTTACTGATCGATCCTTCTTGTGAGTACAATTTCAGCTCTGTTGCCGTTTGAATAAATGACTTTTTACACGATGGAGGCACTCTGTTTTGCTTTGTATTTCCCAGATCGAAGGTCATTTTGACCGGTGGGAGCTGCCTCATCTGTGTTTCTACTAAACGTCCAAATTGGCCATTCTCTCGTAACCGGCGGCGCCGGTATTTGCTTGGCTGTTAAAGTCAACACCTCTGAGCTAGAAAAGTCTTATCCAAAAAGACCTGTCCTTAGAATCTACTTCAATCATGTGCAATTTTCTCTAGGAAATGTTCACCTGCTGAGGTGAATCATGACATATACCAACAAGGATCTACTGGCGATCACATCGGCCTTGGAAGCGCGGTGTCACTGGTTGGAGGAGGCATGCCATACATTTGTCGTATATACTGACTATATGATTCTTCCATATATCAAGATGGCCAAAAGCACAGTGGCGTAGTGGTTAGCGCTTTTGCCTTGCAGTATTGGGGATCCCTGGTTCAAATCCTGGCCAGGTCACTATCTGCTATGAGTTTGCATGTTCTCCCTGTGCTTGCGAGGGTTTCCTCCGGGTACTCCAGTTTCCTCCCGCACTCCAAAGACATGCTGGTAGGTTAATTGGCTCCTGTCTAAACTGGCCCTTGTATGTATGCATGTGAGATAGGGACCTTAGACTGGAAGCTCCTTGAGGGCAGGGACTGATGTGAATGTGTCACTATGTAAAGTGCTGTGTAAATTGTCGGCGCTATTTAAATGCCAGTAATAAAAAGACTGAACTCCAGGCAACAAGCCCGATAGTTACTATTCCACACATGGTTCGACTCCCAGATTACTTATTGTCCCGCAGCACAAAACACCAAGGGTAGTTTTAAACCCTGTTCCGAGGACTGCCAGAAGATCCTGCCTCTGTTGGTTGTGGTCACTTTCTTTCAGTGGATCTGTCAACCTCCAATTTGCAGGCCCAAATGTTATCTCCTAAGGACTTCCCACCTGGAAAGCTGTTTGTGCCACCTAAGGTTCTGTCTGTGGCCCTTAAAAGTAAAACTTCTGGTCATCATGGTATCAAGAAGACTCACTCCATAGTGTCATGGGACCTGCGGTGGTCCACTGTTGGTGAGGATATTGTTCTTTTTGTGAACTCCTGTGAAGTCTTTGCTTATTCTAAATCTCCTAGGACCAGGCCTGCTGGTTACTTATTATCGTTACCCATTCCTACTCACCCCTGCCATAGATTTTATCATGGATCTCCCTTTATCTCAGAATAATACCACCATCTGAATCATCGCTGATTGTTTTAGTAAGATGGCACATTTTGTACCTCTCTCCAAGCTCCCTATTGCCAGCCAGCTCCCTTCACTCTTCATGATGACATTTTTTAGTACCTGTGGCTTTCCAATTAATATTGTCCCTGATCATTGCTCTCAATTTTGTCCAAGTTTTGGAATTCCCTTTTTTCTTGGTATCAGTGTCTCTTTTTTGCCTGCATATCATCTCCAGACAAAAGGTCAGATCAAATGCCCAACCAATCTTTGTAAAATATTCTCAGATTTTTCATCTATAATAACCAAATGGAATGGGCCTCTTTTCTACCTTAGGCTAAGTTTTGATAATCAGACTCATTTATCCTCTGGTTGCTTGCCCTTCTTCGGTGTCTACAGACTATACCCCAGAGCATGTTCCTTCTCCAATCTGTAATCCACTGTTTCACAGGCTGTATTCGTCATACAGAATTTTGTTCATGTTTGGGCCAAAGTCCAAGACAGTCTCGCCTCCACTACACAGAAGACTGCCATTGATCGCTGTCAAATAAATCCTCCTTGTTTCAGAGCAGGTCCATACTTCTGACTTTCCAGCAGAAACATTGCCCATATGGTTCCATCTCAAAAGCAGGTTCCCAAATTCATTGGTCCATAGAGAAACATCCAGAGGATTAACCCAGTATTTATTTGTCTCCGATTGCCATTCAATATGTGGATATGTAATGCTTTTCATATATCCTTTCTTAAGCTGCTTAATCCATACTGTCCGCATAAGAATTTGAAGTTTAGTAAAATCATCGACTCCCAAAGAATCAGAAATTCTTTAGCGGACTTGGACCACTGGAAAGGATATGGACCCGAAGACCCTTGTTAGGTACCGGCCACCCATATACGTACTGATATTCTAGTAAAGCCTTCTGTCTCTAACATCCTACCAGACCAGCTCTTAAGGGTCCAATAGCTCCTCTTCTGGTCGACGTCCCTGATTTTTGTTGGTATTCTTTGTCTAATGCTGCATGGAATGCCAACTCATATATCCATTACTGAACAATCAGGTGACCCATAGTTTTTTTCAGTGTGCTTAAGTGACAAGACTTTAAGACCCAAGAGGTGCTACAAGTAAAATAAAAATGTATAAACATTCCTTAGTTTTCTTCCAGGCCAACCCCAGGCCACACCGCACATCTATAGTAAATAAAAACATTTGATTTATTTAACAGATTGGGCATGAATCAACATCAGGCAACTGACTTAGGTCTTTTATTTAGAAACGATGAGGGAAATAACTCTTCAAACTTGGAGTGAACCTGAAACGTATATAATCCTCAGAACAAAAATGTAATTTTCCTTTTTCGTTTGTTTTTCCTTTATTTTTAATTCTGCCAGTAGCACACTTCCTGTCCTACGGAGGCAATGCTCACTCAACATGCTGTATCTTAGGCTGAGCAGCATTGTCGCTTTGGGGCTGGAAGTATCTTGGGACTACAGAACACCTTCCTGTCTCCTCATCTCCATAACATGGGGAGTTCTGGAGTTCACAGAGAGAAATGAGAACCATGCTTTCAGTTGGCAGAGATCAAATGACGATATCAGCCCAGTAGATTTCTGGCAGGATCAATAGGTATTTTTTTCACTTATCAAACAAATATAATTAAACACTTTCAATTGTATGTTTAACAGACCAAATGGGAGCGAATGAGAGAAATTAATTGTTTATTGGGTTTACATGCACTTTAATACCTAGAATGTTCTCTTCCAAACTGCAAACCTGAAAGATAAGCACATCCACAGCAGCAGATCAGCATACCAGCGGTGGATATCATTCGCACAGCATAAAGTGCCCCTACATGGTTTGAGGAGTATAGGAAACTTCTATACTCTTCAGCGCCATCTATACACTGGGTGGAAGTTTTATAAATAAAACCATTAAATTGTATGTGAAGGTTGGTTTTGAATAGAGTGGAATAGGTATAGACTAGGGATGCACAGATACTTTTCGAGTACCAGTGCAGATACTTTTCATGAGAACTACCAGGGTTGCAGCGGTTGCGACTGGTACCGGGCTCTGGCACTCCACCACTGTCCTGAAATCATTAGTCTGTATTGTTTTAGAAAAACTGTCACATGACAATAAACAAAAATGTATCAGTACTCGTACTTGGAAGTACTCGGCAAGTACCAGTACTCGTACTCGCAAAACTGGTATCTTTGCATCCCTTTATTTATATTTATAAAAACAAAATCGTACATTAAAACAGAGATGTACAAATCCCAGGAGCTCCGTGTGCTCCTTACAAATGACAGCTGCCTCCTAATTTTTGCATTTTTCTCCAGTGTAGTCTTGGAGCTCAAAAGTATCGGTACGTGTACTCGTACCGAGTACTGTACTTGGTATCTGTGCAACCCTAGTATAGACCCTCTGTCAGGTCTTTCTGTGTGCTTCCTGTGTTCTAAATGGGGAAATGTAACCATCTATGACCATTGTCACCGAAACAGAGAGTGATGGAAAGGCAACATTTTAGAGTTGGCACCAGAGCAAGCAGTTAGGCAGAATCCTGTAATTCGGACATCTATTCCTATAATAGCACTCTTAGATAGGAATTCTCTTCCGTTTTTCAATATATACTGCACTTGTGTTCACATCCTATCAATTTCCTCGATTTACATTATTTTACATTTTTCAGCAATCTTTGATATGTGATACTGGGAAGAATTGCAGGCTTACATGATTCAACCTTTCTCAGAGACAGTAAAGAATTTGCAATGAGAAGAGCTGCAAAGAACCTGCCTGCGCAATCACATGGCTCAGAATTTGGCATTCCCAGAAATCTAGAAAACAAAGCAGTTGTAAGCACTGAGGTGGCATAGCATTCATCTCCACACAGCTAGCTCCTCATGTATCTCTTGCCCCCTCCCTTTTAGATTGTAAGCCCTCATGGGCAGGGCCCTCCTTACCATCTTGTCTTCAATTGTATTGTGATTGTAATGTCTTCCTTATATTGTAAAGCGCTGCACAAACTCTTGGCGCTATATAAATCCTATATAATAATAATATTATTATTATTATTATTTAGGATTTATATGGTGCCTACG
>NW_017306431.1:652848-703730 GCF_000935625.1 Nanorana parkeri
ATAATAATAATATTATTATTATTATTATATAGGATTTATATGGTGCCTACGGTTTGCTCAATGCTTTACAATATAAGGAAGACATTACAGTTACAATACAAATCAAGACGGTAAGGAGGGCCCAATGCCACAATGAAAACCAGAATTATTGGGCAGGTTGAGTTTGTTGAATGTGTACATTTTAAGGCTTCATTTGTAAAGTATACCTTGTGGAATTTTTTTCTTCTGTGACCAGCAATTTAACTTCCATGAATTTTCCCGAATGGTTCCAGTTGAAAATTTGCACTGACTCCTTTTCAGCAAGGTCAGCTGTCAATAGTGTTTTTTGATTATCACACCAAAAAGCAACGTGTCCACCCCATATATGCCCCATGCTTTTGATGTCCTGCTTTTCCTTTATATTCTGAATAAAGTCAGGGATTATGACATTGGCTAAAAAGGACACACAGACAGTTTCCTCAGTGACCAGAAAGGATTCTCAGTGAATTAGACCTTTCTCAGCCTTGGGGGGGGGGTTCCACAAAAGATCTTGAAAAAAATAAAAGCATGGAGCGATTGTCTTGTTTCGTGATCCTGGAAAGGGAAGAGGTCTTTAGAGCAGGGAGACCAACACTGAGCATGACCTGACACCGCAGGAGGAAGACAATAAAGGGCCAAGGAGACTAACGAGAGGAAAAACACAGACAAAGGGTGGCACAGCCAGCCCTCAGCCGGACCACGCAGACTGCAGAGCTGCAACATTAACTGCCTCAGACATGTGAAGAACAAGTCAGGCGGAAAGAACCTGAAGCTTCCTTATGAAGCATTGTGCCACATTATCTCTAAGATTTACCCATGGCTCCACAAAGACGTTGGATGAACGAGGCTGGCTCCCTAAATGAAGAAAAATAACGATTAAATAATTGGAACGTGGAAAGGAGGGGCAAGGGGGAAAGTTCATTAACCATCTGCCTCCTTGTGTTCTGGGCAAGAAAGGAAAAGAAAGGAAGATAAACTGCTTAAACACTTTGCTTGCAAGGCGGGTGTGCGATATCCTTTTAGTAGAAACACGTTAGCTAAGAAGTGATCACTTTAGAGAGAACATAAAGCATCACATATGGCAGGAAAGTGCAAAACGTGGGTCCTTACCTGGAAAATAGTGATGTCAGTGCTACAGTTAGAGAGTAGTGATATCACTGCTTATAATAACTTAAAATATATCTAAAGCCAAAACCTCTCCTTTAATTTTTGCATAGCGTAGGGAATAGTTCAGGCCCAACTGAACTGTATCAGCTAAATACACTGCAGGTGCATCAAAACAAAAGGTATACACAGTCTAAGGCTGGGTTCACACCTAGGCGTATCAAATATGCGCATTTGTTACACGTTTCGTGGCGCGCGTTTTTACTGTGATTCACGGTAAAAAGAACGCACGACAAACGTGCGTTTCCGAGGGATACCTGGCTGTATCCCAATGGATACACGCGACAAATACGTCCCAAAGAAGCTCCTGTACTTCTTTAGGTGTAGGGCGTTTTGCAGCGCGTTCCTAAAACGCCCAGGTGGGAACCATGCCCAAAGGGCAATCATTGGTTTTCACATGTTGAGCGTTTTACAGACCGTAGGAACGCGCTGTTAAACGCCCAGGTGTGAACCAGGCCTTACAGTCTGATTTCTTTAAAAAAAACAGCCACAGCCTGAGTAGGAGTACCTGTCAGAATTCTGCTGAAAAGGGCCTTGCTCTCTATGTGGAAGCAGTGGTTTCTCTGCAGAGGCCCAACACTTCCCTGCTGAGTTTCAGATAGATCTATCCAATAAGCATGGAGCATGAGCTTTTCCTGATTGCAGAGCTATAGGTCTAACTCAGAAGGGGGTGCGCCAGGCCTCTGCAGAGAGACCCTTGCTTCCACATAGAGGGAAAGAGTCCTTTACAGCATGGTGTAATTTTGGTTTGGAGTTCCCCTTTAAACCAAGAGGCTTAATTATATCAATTGCTGATAATTGTAATATATTTGGAGAGCAGTAAAGCTACAGTACCTGCGTCATGTGCCCCAGTGAAAATATTCTGTGATGGAATGTATATATTGTAGTGTGATCAAACTACATGTGGAAAAGAGCTCCTTGTATAACTTCATAAAATAAGGCCAAAAGAGTTAAAACATTGGTGGTGACATCCTACTTACTAGAAATAGGGATATTCAGATACCAGGTACCGTACTCGGTACAAGTACAAGTACAGATACTTTTCCAGCTCCAAGACTAGACTGAAGAAAAATTAAAAAGTTAGGAGGCAGCTGCCATTTGTAAAGAGCACACGGAGCTCCTGGGACTTGTACATCTCTGTTTTAATGTATGATTTTGTTTTTTATAAATATATATTAGTACTGATACATTTTTGTTTATTGTCATGTGACAGTTTTTCTAAAGCAATACAGACTAATGATTTCAGGACAGTGGTGGAGCGCCAGAGCCACGTCCCAGCTGCAACCCTGGTAGTTCTTGTGAAAATGCCAACTATCAGCACTGGTATCTGACCTGGGATCTGAACATCTATAATTGCATATTGCATTGTGTAATATTACCTTCAATTGTTGAATAAATGGATATATGAGTCAGACATTTTTTTGGGAATCTTTGACGCCTTGTTAGAATGTGTATCTTGAGCTTCAAAGATGAGGCCCTTTGCCTTTCATGTCTATAAATTGTCTGACATGTTGGGTGTATGTATGTTGAAATGAGTAGTGTTTAACATATGACTCAGCTATCTCTGTTTTGGCAGCACTTTCAACAATTGTGCACTAATAAGAGAGAAGGTTCTTAACAAGGTGGTCATTGCCTTGACCAAATACGCTATATGGCCACAATTATGTGGAAACCTGACCATCACACCCATATGAGCTTGTTGGACATCCCATTCCAAACTCATTGAAATCAATGTGCAGTTGCCCCTTCTTTGCAGCTGTAGTAGCCCCCACTTTTCTGGGAATGTTTTTCACAGGAAAACCTATGTATCTTTGGTAATTTTTGCCTATTCAGCCACAAGAGAATTGTAAGGTCAGGTACTGATTTTGGATGAGAACACCTGGCTTGAAATTGGTGTTCCAATGAATCCTAAAGGTTGAGGTTGAGGCCACTCCGTTCCACCTCACCAAGACAATCCTATTGTCATGTCTTCAAGTGAAGAATTGTGAAATAGGTACAACTAAAGGCTCCTATATGACAGTCTAAACAAGTACCAAATCTAGTTACTTTGTGATTCCCAAACCTCCTAAAGGACACTACCTCTCACAGTAAAGTTTACTAAACAAGTACAAAGTTAACAGCAATAATGCAAAACAGGTTTAGGGTGGCAAAATATGCACACACTGCAGAATAAGGAAAAACAGACTGATAGTAGCAAACAACACGCATACACTGCATGTCTGATTATAAAAGCTGCATAAACCGGGACTCTTCAAGGCAAAGCTTCTGTGACTTAACCAAGGAAACATGTGGCTACATAGGTTAGTCTCTTTAAGACTCCATAACAGCAGAGAGTCAAGCTGAGAAGCACTACGTCAATAAGACAGTACAGAACACAGTTGCTTGCAGTTGTCCTCATAAACAACTTCCCTCACAGTGAAGTCCAAGGGATTTCTGGTAACACAGGTGAACAGCTGGAAGGATACAATGACAAAGGGCCACCTCACTGGACATTGAGTGATAGCAATCAGGGAAGGGCTCCCCACAGTAGCTAGAACTTTCGGAGAAGCTGCATGTTTTTAGGCTCTTGCCCAGTTGGCCACACCCTGGTTCTGACAGTAGAGGGCCTCTCATCTGGCTGCAGATCACTTGACCAGCTATCTCTGCTTCATAAGGTGTGGCCACTCTGAGCTGAGCAGGACAATGAGGAATTTATACTACCTGGGGGTTGTGGTGAATAGAGTGGCCTGTACCTGCTTCTGAGCATGGCGAATACATTGGCCTTCCACTACAGCAACTCTGCTTTAAATTCAGGAGCAGTGCAGCATCATTGTCACACCATCACAGGAAGGGTTGAGGTTTGGTGGACTTCACTAGCAGGATCAATGGGTATTTGTGGGACTTTGCAGGGAATTTAGAGAAAAACAGATGCATTTATGATTAAGTGCTGCTGCACATTTTTTTTTTTCAATGGGAAGCCATTGTTCTACTTTAGCATGACCCAAGTAATTGATAATGGTAGCTTTTCTCTTCCGTTTTCTCATAGAGATGTAATTTCACAGTGCTCCAGAATTAGAAACACTCCCGATAGCTGATAAACAAGCAATGCTGGTTTTTCCACAATGACAAAGAGACGGAAGGAACCAAGTAGTCCTAAACCTGCATGCCATGCTGAGGTTGCTATAGGCCCCTAGGACCCATATGTGGTTGCAATTACTTATACCTCTATGGCTAGATCGATGTTTTCATAGCATTGTTTTCTTTCTTTTTTTCTCTTATCTTATGGTGGAGAACAAGATTCAAAATAATAATTTCTGTATTACTAATTTGTACTGCTTTGTGTAAAACTAAATTTTTGCAAAACTTTAGGTGCTATAATACTTAGCGCCTGAATGTACGTACTATTGCAAATTAGTCATACGTGTTTTGATGTAGTTATTTGGTCATCTGTCAATACAGTCAATTTTTAGGTAATTAAAGGGGCTGATTTATAAAAGTGTTTGCCCAACATATTATTAGGCAAACGCTCTTTGCAGGGCATTACTGCCACTAGATGGAGCCGAGCAGCATATTTCCTATATTCAGCTCCATCTAGTAGCAGTAATGCCATGCAAATGTTGTTTGCCCGGCTATATGTTGGGCAAACGCTTTATAAATCAGCCCCTTAAAGTGGAACTGAAAATAAAACTGCCTGAAGATAGAGGTTTTTGGCAGAAGAGTCTCTTTTTCCTAACACTTTTTTTTCTTGAGTGAGCACTGCCTGTGATGCAATTCAGTTTGGTCCATTCTCTGTATCTGTAAGATGCTATAAATAGAACTTGGTAACGGATAATGGAACTCTGACGCACATGAGTTACAGCCCCACTGATTGACAAGTGGGCAGCAAGGAAGGTGAGAGAAGTGGCAAAGACGATGACAGTGGCAGCAATAGTATGGCGACAGGGATCACGGAGCTGAAGGGGGGCAAACCTAGTACGTATATTGTGCATACATGCGCATTATAGAAGGAGCTCCTGCACAGTAAAGTCTTGAACATTTATTACTTGAGCTTCAAAGCTGAATCAAATTCAAACCTTTTTGCTGAGGTTCAACAAATATTTTGCATTAGGATAAAGTGAAGTGAAAGAGTCAAAGCCTTAAAGTGGTGTGGTATTTGGTACCAAGTTAGGCTATATGGCCAAAGGCTTGTGGATGCCTGACCATCACATCCACTATATGGCCGGAGTATGTGGACCCAAACTGTGGTTTTCAAGTGTTTCTAGTGAAGGTTACTTCTATTACTACAGCATGCAAAGCCTTTTTAGACAATTGTACATTTTCAGCCTTGTGGCAACAGTTTGGCGTAGACCTTTTCTGGTTTAGCATGACTGCCCTGTACACAATGCCAGCTCCATTAAGACTTCGTTTGACAAGTTTGGCGCTGACGAATTAAAGTGGCCTGCACACAGCTCTGACCTCATCCCTAACTAAACCCCAGAACAAATCCTCCTCTTCTCCATAACATAGGAGAGAGGTGTTCTGTAGTCCACATAGATAGCCAGTAACAATGCCAACACAGGCAGAGAGCACGCCAAGTTATCAGCTCAAAATATTTCTGCCAAGATCATCAGGGACTTTTTGCACAAAACACTTTCAATTGCATTTTTAACAGACTTAAGGGAAGCAAATAAATTAATTGTTGAGGTTTACATAAAATGTAACAACACGTGCACATTTGTACTAAATATCTAACTGCTGTCTCAAACATATTGCAAGCTAAGGTAAAAGAAGGTGTTATGTTCTGATGGGGGTAGTTACAGAAGATAAGGGTCCAGCTGTTTCCATACATCTGAGTCTATGGTGTTTGAGTTTGGTCCTTAAAGATTGACTTTTGATCATAATCCAGGAAGAGTTATTGTCTGCTAGATTAGACATGGTCAGCATGTGACTCCCTCACATGTGGATGTAGACTTGCAAGATACATATAAACCAAAGCCCAGCAGGGAAGGCTCAGCCCCTAGTCTCCTAACAAATGGCAAGCTGCATAATACCTGTGCAAGTGTAAATGTGCATGTCAGTGCTGTTTTGCACATCCTTGACCACGTTTCCATTTTACCAGGTGGGCAGAGAAAGGAGAAGGAATGATCTCAATTTAATTGCACTATAATTAGCAAATTGTTAAAGTGGAGAGCAGTATAGCTCGGTTGTTGTTATGTGAGATTATACCCCCGGGGAAACTAACCAGGCTCTGGTATGACCTAAACAATAGAAATCGTTTTGCTATCTTGTGCAGATACCTGGGATGTTAATGATTCAATTACCATTCTTAACTACTAATAATATGAACAGCAGTGGCCCTCACTGTGGACAAGCTTTAAGGTACTCGTGTCAATTTCCTGCCCCAAGTCATCCTTCAAATGCAAATTAGCTCCTGCTGCTTTGTTGCCTATCCTGAAACGTAAAAATGTTTAAAGACCAGTATTTTTTTTTTTTAGGAAAACAAGCTCAGAATAAAAAAAAAACAAAACATTTTTTGAATGAGCCAATTAAAACAAACTAGACTGAAGAGCCAATAGGGTCAAGGGTGAATCAATGACCAAAAGCTATATACTGAATGTGCATATCGAAGAAACACTAATAATTGTCCGTTTGTAGTAGTTTGTCCATTTAAAAATATAGACCTTATTTGTTTGAAAACTGTTTTTACTGAGGTACAGCTATGTGCCAAAACCAGTAGTTTTGAGTACTGGCATACTGGCATTGTTTGCCTTTTGGCATATAAGGGTTGGTATTCAGCACAGAGGTTTCTGGTACAGGAGATGTGAGTATGCAAACAAGGGGTTACATTTACATAAAGGAGGGTTAATGTGAAAGGTATAGTAGGGATACACTCTAAGGTTTTAGTTTAGGGGTTATAGTGTAAGGTTAGGTTTAAAGGGCAAGTCCATCCATAACCTATTTATCAATCTTTAATATGCAGAGGAAACCATGACAATTTCTATTGAGTTTAGTTTCCAGGTCCTACTGTGTTCATTATGAAGGGTCCCAATCTCCCTGCTGGATCTTTTTATGTGTTTGATATGATGGAGAATGTAACAGGAGAAGCTCACACATAACGTTAAGTGGAAGCACCAAAACTCCCTGGAGGACAGAAACAGATTCTGGAATAATGTCAGGAAGGTCTTGCTGTTGGAATACCTAAAGTACATAAGAACCTAGGAGCAATCTGTACAGATTTACCTTTAATAGGTTGGGCTAAGCTCTAATGACATGACGCTGCTCTTTGCAGCATTCACAGCCTTTGCTTACTGCAAGTGGGTTGGATGACACTGGTCTTTCAACCTGTAAGAGGAGTAACATTGGATCTTAGGGTGGTACATCTGCAGGGGATAGCACCAGAGATAGATTATTGCAGCAAGAGCTGCTATTATTGCTTTAGTGATGGGCAATGAACATAAAAATGAAAATTAATCTGAAGTTCTTCTTAAAGGTTCAAACTTAGGGGTTAGGATTAAATTTGAAGTGGATTAATATTAAGAATTAGATTATGGGGTTAGCCTTAGTTTTATAGATGTTTAGGCCAACATTTCTCATCCTTTTTTCAGTCACTGCACCCTTTAAACATATGAAAAATCTTGAGGCACCCCAGTCTAAAATGTAAAAACATAAATGTAAAAATTACAAATATTATGTGTAGCTCCTCCAAAAATCGTATCCTAGATAGGGGTCTGGTATGGACTTTAATAGAGGACCCCATTTAAAAAAAAAATAAAAAAAATAACAGTTCCCATTTTTCCCGTCAGAAGACCCCCTTTCCCATCAGAAGCCCACCTTTCACATCAGAGTCCCCGTGGGTTAGCTTAATGCATTTTCATGATGCTGGTGGAAGCCTGCACCATGGAAATGCATAACACTGTGTGAAAATCTGAAGGAACCCATGACAAAGCTAGAAGGCACCTCATGGTGACACGACACCCTGGTGAGTCCAGTGTTGGTTGAAGTCACTGGCATATTGTTTTATTTTCAAAAGTTTTTATTATTTTCATTGAGGCATATACAATGACCATCTACATACTACAATGTAACAGAACAACATAAAACAAAAGACAAAAAGACAGTCTTCAGGATTCCTTATTATTCCATCTCTAGTATCTTGTCTCAATTGTCGACACAAGCCTACCGTTTTTTATTTCGGCTCAAGCTGGCCCCCTGCCCAGCTTCCCGCTCCAAACTTCGGCCTTAGCGGAACTATTCCTATTTTACCCCCTGAAGATATACCTATGTCCCATCTGGTCATCTTGGGGTTTAGCAGTCGCTCGACCGATGGTCAAAAACCCAGGGACTTGTCGACTATTCTTACCAAAAGCTTGTGTAAGAACAGTCGAGACCAGATTGCTAGGTTATCCCTATTATAGTGCCTTACAAAACCTAAAGACATAATAAAAACAAAAACAAGAAGCAAAAACGACGACACAACAAAAAAAAACAAAAAACAATGTGGCTATTTAGCAACTGTTGTAATAGGTTTTAGTTTTGAACATATTAACATTTTTCTGGTCGGGGTGGGCTAGGGCTCGCCTTCGCTCCCTTCCTCTCATACTCCTACAGGGTTTAAGTGATCTATTTTGTCTCTAAGGGCCTTTGTGGGGTTGTGCTTATGTATATTCGTCAAGGCCCTTACTTCCTTCTCTAACTTGGAGATATGAGAGGTTCGCTGGCGTTTCTCACGCGTCGCAATGGAGATAAAGTGCCCTCTTAAGGTGGCCTTATGTGCCTCCCAGTTGGTGATGGACGAGGACACTGAAGGGGTGTTACCCCCGCAAAAACCATGCCAGAGGCTGGGGGCAGAGAGGGACGCGAGGGACGCTGACGTTGAAGTCACGCTGAAGCTAGTCACCCAGCCAGATAAATCTGTGAACAGGCGCTGCAAGAGATAAGGTACAGAGGGGGCATTAACATCTTCAGTACTGGCAGTTGGGAAGCCAATAATATAACTATACTATAACTATAATATAGTGGTTTCTGCTGATTATTGGGGAAAAGTCCACTAAACATCTTAGAGACTATGAGCTTCTTTTTTGGTTTCTTTTTTTCCCTCTCCTCCCCCTCTGTTTTTGCTTATACATTGTGCGTTGTGTTAAACTGAAAGGCAGGATAAAATCAAGGAAACAGAACAAATATTGAAAGAATTATCAGCCTCTAAATATTGGGAATCATGAAAGCAGCTTCAGCGATCAATAGATCTCAATGGCCGGGAGAGGGCCTAAAAAATCTAAATTCACTAGTCACTGGCATATTGATACGTTAATTTTGTATTAAACATGAGTTTGATAGACTCCTTTTTAGTGTGATAACACTTTTTTTCAGGTCTCCATCATGTTCACATGTTCCTGGGAGCAAACAATCGCACAACTAAATTAAAGCACAACAAAGTACCATGACACAATTTCGGACCGCTTTCCGATGGAAATATACACCAAGCAATAATCATCCTCATTACCAGAGCCAGATCATTCACAAGGGAACCTAGGAGGATGTTCTGGGGGATCCAACAACATCCTTCATGCTCCCATGGTAAACCAGGGGCATAGGAATTGGTAAAGGCTGTGCACCTGCCTGTCACTTTACTCGAAGGCAGATTGTGCCTGCCATGCCAGTACTTACAAAGCAAATGGGATGGCTTTGTGCCTATTGCAATCCTTATCAATGTCAATCAAAGAAATAAGAGGGGGGCGGGTAAGCTGCTACCCTGCCTGGGGCCCCATTCTGCCTCAATGGTCTCTGGTAAGCGTACCAATATTGAAATCAATTTCAACTGATATGAGTTTGAAAATACATACATCTCAGGTTACCATCCCTTACTTAATGTGACTCTAAACTAAAGAGTTAAATCTTACAAATACATTCAGGTACCTTAACTATTAACAAAAATGTATATTATTTGTGTTTCACTCGGCTTTAGATCCTCAAATCATCTCTGAATTGGTGCTGACACTGTCCTTCCTTCTGGAGGGGGGCTACTTTTGTTCCCCGTGGTCCTTGTGTGTGTTGTAAGGTAGTCACTGCTCCAAGCTCACTCCCATGATGGACTACAATCTCACGTTTAGTTCTCTAATTTGTATTGAGGTTGTAGTCCATCATGGGAGTGAGCTTGGAGCAGTGACTACCTTACAACACACACAAGGACCACGGGGAACAAAAGTAGCCCCCCTCCAGAAGGAAGGACAGTGTCAGCACCAATTCAGAGATAATTTGAGGAGCTACAGCCGACTGACACACAAATAAGATACATTGTTGTTAATAGGATACTTGAATGCATTTTTAAGATTTAACTCCTGAGTTTAGTGTCCCTTTAATTACTACAATGGAGCATGCTTGGGGTATTTGATCCACCTGTAGACAGTCTTTGCACCTAAGGAAAAGTTCATGCTAGCGGTAACAGGAACAGAAAAAAAATCCAAAGAAAAGGTTGTTTTGTTTGTCTGATACTTGTTTAATTTAAGATTTCTTCAAAAAGGTTTGATGAATGTAAACAGAGAAGCTTGCTATAGTTACGGAACAGTACATCACAGTAAACTTTGCACAAACACGAGTGAATGTGAAAGGATGTTTAAAAGAGGCAAATAGACAAAATAAAACTGTAGTATGGCTAAAATTAAAGACAAACTCAGGTCTCCAAAGCGATAATCTCTAAAGATCAGCACGGTTCATTAAATGACAAACATTTCCAAGAAATAAAAATTTTTCTTAAGCAAAGCAGAACTCCGGGCAAATGAAATCAGTGGGGCTACCACCTACCCCCGCCTTGCAAGGGTTAAGCGCTCATTTTGCCTAGGGAGCTAAAATAACAGTTATACTCACCCGAACTGCGATCCCTGCTTGCTCCTACAGCGCTCCCTGCAGCCTCACTCCCCCTCCTCTCCAGCAGTCTAAGGTACAGTGAGTCATCATGTGCTATACAGTGTATTGAACATGAGGACACCTGTCTCTTCCTCCACTCCAGCAATGGTTTTTCTCTTGGCGTCCTCATGTTCAATACACTGTATAGCACATGATGACTCACTGTATAGCACATGATGACTCACTTAGACTGCTGCAGAGGAGGGGGAGTGATGCTGAAGGGACCGGCCTAAGAGCCAGCTGGGATCACGATTCGGGTGAGTATAACTTTTTTCTTTAGCTTCCTGAGCAAAGTTCTGCTTTAAGTTTAAATTACGTGTGTGTTTTTTTGCCTTTCCCATTGCTGTTTACAATTTCACATACACTGAGTGGCCAGATTATTATGACCACCTGACGTTTGTAGGCAAATTAGCTATAATTTTGCGCTGAAGTTGCTAGAGGGCCAGACCATTATAAATAGGGAAGCAGGTTGTTTACCACGACAGTAGACGGGATTTTTTTCTGAAGATACGGGGAAACAACGCGATTTAACAGCCTTTGAACGTGGGATGTATGTTGGCGCTCTGAGCCATGGAGCGAGTATCAGCAAAACAGCAGAATTTGCTAACTTTTCAAGAGCAGCTGTTGTTAAAGTGTTTAATGACTGGACTGTCAGCTAAAATCTGGGTCTGAACGTGCGAATTGTGGCCGTCAGCGACTAGTCAATGTTAGGGCAGAACGGAGAGTGGCAAGACTGGTACAAGACAACAGAAGGGCAACAGTGCAGTGTCAGATTCCTCGCATCACCTTTCAACATCTCGTGGAGTCACGAGATGTTCTACTGCTATTAGTAATTGTGTATAATTTATATAAACTCACAGGTGTTTTATTTTTAGAGCAGTAGGTGGCTTAGTACTTCTGGTGCCATGTACTAAGAAGACCTCGCTTGTTGCTAAACTTGGCTTTGACCCTTGACCTTCAATACTGTCTGCCCTCTGACCTGTTCCTGAATTACGACCATCAATATTGTCTACAGCCATTTGACCTGTGCCTACTTGCTTACCCTGACATTGTTGGCTGGGTAGTTCATCCGATTGGTTTTGACCCTGCGTGGTACACCAGCCTCCTTGACATTGCCTATGGGGTTCGTAGGTGCCCGGAAGCAGGTCAGATTCTCCTTTAATAGGAAATGCTACAACTAGTCAATGTGCAATACACCTGACAGTTAACTTTCTGGTCAGTATAATGAGTGAAACACAATTAGACTTAGTAGGTCTTTATTGCATTTAACCCAACACAGGAAGTGGGAACAAATGCACCCAACAAAATTCTCCTGTGTTTGACCACTTTACAGTGTACGTATAGTCAACAATTTTATTTTTAGTAGAGAGAGATGTGTTAAATCCCCCTGTCAGTATATTGTTTGCTGTCTGAGTTCCATAAGGGAGATTTTCCTTCATTTCCTGCCAAAGAGACACAATGGTAAGTGAAAAGTAATCTCTACAAAGATAGCGAACTTCCCATCTTAGGCAGTTGTGACCAGATGTCCCCATTAGAAGATTTCTCCCTCACCTCTTAGGCAGTTGTGACCAGGTGTCCCCATTTGAAGATTTCTCCCTTACCTCTTAGGCAGTTGTGACCAGGTGTCCCAGTTTGAAGATTTCTCCCTCACCTCTTATTCTGGTGGCAACTTTAATATTTTGGATTCCTCATCACTTTCTGTCTTTTTGACGGTGGTCACCAGGACAAATAGAGGGGCTGAATCTACCTTAAGAGGGATAAAGACAGCAATAAAACCTAACAGAAGTTCTAATCTTTCTCTACTGAACCCAAAACATAAACATTTTTTTCCTATACATAACTTTTACTGAAGGGCCCACAGTCAAAGGTTACCATGTGGTCCTGCTCCTTGGGTTAAAGTTTTCAAGTTGTAGAAAAGGGAAGGTGCAAAGGAAATGTTTCAGATATCAGCTTTTATCCCTTAGCTCGTGGTAGGAAAATACCAGCTGGAATTTGACTGGTTCCTAAACTCTATGTCAGTGTATTTTACCTTTAAAGCAATCCGGTGTCTAGTCAGTATATGGTACCATGACCCCTGCTTTTACTCTCAGCCTCTCCCTGAGTTTTTTCAGCTTCTGGTTGTGGACACTCAGACATGCACCCGCCCCTATATTTGCAATGTAATGCTCTTTGCCACAGCAAATTATTTTTAATTGGGCAGTACCATGTGCATAGTTGGGGGTGTCATATAAATGCTTATATAAATACTGAGACATTCAGTTTTTGCATGGGATTCCATGAGTGAAGTGAGAGAAGCAGAATTAGTTTTATTTCATAGTTTCAGGTTCTCTTTAAAATCTACTTCCTCAATCCATGTATCTTTTTAGAACCCAGGGCTGCTCTTCACCAGGGAAATGGTGCAATGCAATCCATATGTGTGCTACGTGACATATTCTCCTCATATTTTGAATGCTGCACATGTAAAGAAAAAGAAAATAATATATTTAAAATATGACTGCTCTCATATTTATACCTGATGTTGTAACCGCAGACTTGTGAACTGCGTAAAACACTGGGTACGTATAGCTGTTCTATTAAAATATATATTGCCATAGAGCAGAAAGCCGTAAAAAAATTATAATCCACATGTTCAGCTTTATTAATAAGACTGCAGTGATGTATTTTTAATAAATATTTAAAATGGAAAAAGGTGGAAAGGTGGGAAGTAAAATGAACGTCATCTAAAAGTTGAAGCATGGGCCAACCTGATTGCATGGACAACCTGGTAATAATAGTTGTAGGATTTAAAGGACATCTCTAGCTAAATACTCTGCCTGGCCAAAAAAAGTCACACACTCTGATATTTCGTGGGACCGCCTTTAGCTTTAATTACGGACCGCGTTTACATTGGCATAGCTCCAAAAAGGTTATGTAGTATCACAAAAAATGTTTCCATCCAAAGTTGCATTCATTTTTCACCAAGATCTTGTAGTGATGAAGGGAGAGTAGGACCTCTGTGTAAAGTCTTCTCCAGCACATCCCAAAGATTCTCAATGGGGTTAAGGTCTGGACTGTGTGGTGGCCAATCCATGTGTGACAATGATGTCTCATGTTCCCTGAACCACTCTTTGAGACCGATGAATCCTGGAATTGTCATCTTGGAATATGCCCAATGTGCCATCAGGGAAGAAAAAATCTATTGATGGAAAAGCCTGGTCATTCAGTATATTTAGGTAGTCACTTGACCTCATTTTTTGGGGACATAATATTGTTGAACCTAGACCTATTATCCAATGAAAGGCTCTTACCTGTTTGCTTAGCTAAATCCAGGTGTTTTTTTTGGCCAGGCAGTGTGTAAAGCTGAAACAATTACAATTTCCGCGGGCCAGGAAATTCCCTGTCTACAGCTGCACGTACGCAAAGGGGTGGAATTCTGTGATGTCATTGACCTGATATGGCCACAAGGCTATATTCGGTCATTGACATTCATCTAATATGCCAATGTGGCCAAATAAGGTCAATGGTGTTAGCACAAGCGTTCCACCTCTTTCTTTATGTGCAACTATGGGGCGGGGAATGCCTCATCCCACAGCTGATTGAGCGGGTGGAGCTCTGTACCCTTTTGGGTTCTGAGGAGCTCAGGTTTGGACAGGGCTCAGTCTGAACCTAAGTTAATCTCTACACAGCAGCATTTAATCTGTGAGAAGGGGGCAGCTCTTGTGGCCAATCAAACCCTGCGGCATGCACATGTGGAGACAAGAAACCTGCTGATGAGTAGACTAAGCACAGAGATGACATTATTACACACTGCCCAATCACAGGCTGAGAGATTTGTGAGAGATGTGCTAGATTTGTCAATTGTTCTTCACTTTAAAATGTCAAACATGCTTGGAGAGGCTAGAAGAACACACAAAAGAAGCATCGCTCCTCCACAGTTTAGGAAAGAAATGAAGCAGGAGCTTGCCACTGGGAGCACGTCCTCGCTCCAGTATGAGCCCATGCAAACAGAAGAAAAGCTGGCTGCACACCAGAATCCATTGGGATAGTTTATTGAAGCTTGTACCACATCACTGGAGCTGCTCCCACACAAAACGAGGGACTCTCTCAACCAGGATAGGGGGTCTCAAGTGGAACCAAACATAGAACAAATGAGGGTGCCACTGCTGTTTTATCCCATTGATCTTTACAAATAAAATACCATACTGGACTCTACTATCAGCAGTGGCACCCTAGTTTGTCATATTTTTTATTAATTCACAGGCTTAGGGCGGGGAAGTAACCTAGCTTTGTTGTTCAACTGCAGAAGAAGAAAATATCAAGTCATGAGCCTGGCTGTGCACATCTCTGAGCTAGATGGATATAACCACTCTGACATATGTGTTTCAATGGCTTACTTAGCCATTTTCCTGGAGTTCAACTTTAAGGGCCATCCATGTTTTCCAATCGAGGAACTTCTAGGAATAAAGTAAAAATAATGAGGAAGTCCTCTGGCCTTTACCCAGCACACGTCCTTTTGTTTTTGATGTTTTTTTTTTTTTCTTCCCCTTCACTAAGTGTTTGGGAAAGGCGTCACCGCTTTCCTTGCCACTATTTCTGAAGCTTTTGTGCCTTGTTGGCTAAGAGTAGATGACACAAGAGGAAACAATGAAGGTGGCTTTGCACTCAGAGGACACTTTAGTGCTTTATCTGGCATCCAGGGAGCGTGTTGCTGAGCGGAGTTTGCTCTGGAAGCCTGCAGAAGGGGCGCAGGAAGGACGCTTCTAATCACTTAGGGGAGGGGGACTAATTAGCTGAATCAGTCTCAGAGGAAAGAGAGAAGCCTGAGGGGAATATTTGGGAGTTGGGAAAGAATATTTCAGTTTGCTGAAAAGCAGGGCAGTCTGAAGAGAGTCATATGGTTGAATGAAGAGGAAGTCGGCGCTGGAGAGGATGTTTTGTTCAAAACCAGCCTATGTGCTATGTAGAGAAGAGCGCTAAAGTGCATATCACTGCCGTAACATTTTAACATTCACCCTTCACGTGGCAAGCAAACATTTGCTTATGTGGATCTTTTATGAGAGCTTGTGCCCTCTAAATTCATTAGTTGCAGTGCAAGTTAATACCTAACGCCTCCATTTTTCATAGTTTTGAACAGATTTTAAAAAGTTAAAATGTCTGACTACATTAGGGAGAGGAGGATCAGATAGTCACCAGCACACACGTAAGGGAACCAGAGATTCTGTCTCAAATTTTAGCGACTCGTCGTCACAATTTGTCATATATAGACGACGTAGCGGGGCCACAAGGTGACATAGCAATTCAATAACGTTTTAGACATAATCTATGGTTCCATTACATGTGTACTGGTGACTATCTGATCTTCACTTGGAATTCCACATGGCGCCATCCGTGTCATCACTTCGAGAACCACATACTGTATGGAGTGCAGGTGAGTCATGACACTATCACAGTAGGGAGATTTTTCTTTACTTCCTGTCCCTGTGACACCAGGAAAAAAAAGGAGGACAGAGGTCGTCACCAAAACCAGTAGGCACATATGGCAATAATAACAACATTGGCAGATGTTCCAATCCTTTCCAGATTGAATGTGTTTTTGTTTCTGTCCCTGTTGGAGTGATTTCCTATTACTTCCTCCCTTTGACAGGAAGTGAGAGTAAATCTCAGTGGAAACGCAGATGGCAATTACATTTTAACAGAGACACAAAGCCTTCCATAGTCTGTCCAAGATTAAATAAAAACGTTTGGCTGGAGATAGGAATTAGGGTACTCATATAAGGGAATAAATCATTGCTTACTAAGTGATGAACAGATTGGACACCTTTTATTTATTTGTTTATTTATTTATTTTTTTTAATAGAATTTTAGCCAAATTTTTTTTACCTGTTTTGGGCAGAACGAGAAAAGGTCACCCTCTCTGCAAGGTTTGTATTGCTACAGGGTAAAAGAATGGAAGAACCGCTCCACGTATGACAGTCCAGAATAGTATTTTATTTATGATCGCCAAGCAAAAGTCAACACCTTTCAGGGGTTGTAAAAGTCCCGCTTTAGATATAAAACCATAAATATGATCAATGTCTTATCTAAAACAATAT
Source organism: Nanorana parkeri (assembly GCF_000935625.1). NCBI lineage: Eukaryota > Metazoa > Chordata > Amphibia > Anura > Dicroglossidae > Nanorana > Nanorana parkeri. The sequence continues at coordinate 669,960 of NW_017306431.1, forward strand.
TATAAAAAGCTCACAGATAAGGATAAATTATATATATACCGTATATATACACAGTTTATATATTGTTTTAAAAAAAAAAAATATATATATATATACAGTATGTATATTGTATATAACATAATCTATTTTTCGGCAGATTTCATGCGATTTGTTCCCAATAGACTTTGATAGATTGTCAAAAGAGGCGCTTCGTAGCGCGACAACATGTGCACTGTAGCTCAATGTAGCTCAAAGTCGATCAGCTCAAATCAGCGCTGAAAAAGCTTGTAGCTCAGTGTGAATGGGGGTATTAGGGGCTTTTGAATGAAATCAGATGACTCAGCGATGGCAAGATGGAATGCGCTAATGAACGTTGGGATGAAATCCTAAGTGTATGGCCAGCTATAGAATGGCTGTTTGGCGCTCCTTCTGGCTCAAACACACAGTAATAGAAAACGGACAGGGGTTCTAACCTATCCCAGCTCCATCCAAGACAAAATAAAACATTTTTGTCTAAAGCCGGACTTTTGTATTGAAATTATTATTTACGCTTAGGCTCCTTTTGTCAAGATAAGGCTTTTGGGAGGAAAGAGAACATCTGCAGAAAAAGCAGAATCGTTGCTCCAGAATAGGAAGCGAGTTGGTATGATGGCGGTGTCGCGTTTCACCTTGGAAAGTTTGTAAAATTTTAAAAATGCCTTACCTACTTCACATATTCCAGGAAGACAAAACAAAGCAAACATCTGTTACCGGCACTGACAAAAACCCTTGGCGCTGACAAGCAGAGGATCTTATGTTGCTTTAATAGTTATTGACTGAAGATCCCAGTGTCGATTTTGTATCTGCTAATTCGAAGGGGCCCCTCAAGCTGTTTCACACACTCATCCGAACTGATTTCCTCATCGGCGGGTCTGACTTCTATTGCCCAAAATCTGCCGATCAATTCTGTCCTGGATTTACATGCCACTTAGCAGCCTCCGTCACGTTTATTGACAGGGACTCTTAGCAGCAGCTGCCGCTCTATCGATTAATTGCCGCCACTCAAACCGAAATCCTCTTCTGATCCCCCCCAAACAATTATAGATTGGAGCATTAAGCGATCTATAGCTAAAGCAAAATCAAATTGAAATTAGTCTGTTCTTTTTAATAAATATCACGTTGCCATATTGAACCCATTCTACCGCAGTTGTGCAAATTGTGTCACTAACCGAAAAGTTCACACTCATTATCCTTAATACAAATACAATGTATTCTATTATGGCTCTTCTGTGAACATCTGAGACACGTAACTCGTCATTTACTAAGGCCACACCAAATGAAACATGACATATATAGAGAGATGACCTATAATAATGACCTATAATACCTTTAATGACCTATATAATGAAGAGAGGACAATTCTTTATGTAAACAAATGATATTTTATATTGTTCATACATGAAAGAAAAAGGATATTTTTGTTCCTCTACTTGAGACAATAGATTCCCTTTTTTTTCTAATCTCCGTGACTTTGGTGGGTTGAAAAAAAAGGAAGGAATTAATCTGCACACTGGTGTGGTTTCACAACATTGTCATACGATTTTTAACTGTTGGAAGTCCATTCAAATGTGTTGTTTTAGTTATATCAGTAAAAAAATAAGTCAAGGCAACTGGACTTGCTGTATTTTTCTTGAAGACGTTTTAGTGGTCGTCCAACCAGCTTTCTCAATTCAGAATGAATTGAGAAAGCTGGTTGGATGACCACTGAAACGTCTTCAAGAAACATACAGCAAGTCCAGTTGCCTTGACTTATTTTTTTTACAGATTTACCATGACCGGGATGAATGAGAACCTTCACAGACATGTTTTAGTTATAGGTTAGTAAGGATGAGCTCAGTTTAAGGACTGAACCCCATCCGAACCTGAGCTCCTCTGAACCCAGAAGGAAACTCCTTCCGCTACCACCCAATCCGCTCATGGAATGCATCTAAGCAAATGCAGTGACATCACTGACCTTACATAGCTTTATTACGTATATTATATTCAGCCAATTGGACCATGTGGCCATGTCAAGTAAATTACATCAGCACAAGCATCCTCTTGTTTGGCGGGGAGTGCCCCAACCTGCAGCTGATTGGGCCCATGTAGCTTCCATATTTGAAGAAGCTCAGGTTTGGACTTAACCAATCTGTATAGGTCAGCTGTAAAACAAGGAAAGAGCTGATATTCGAAACTTTTTTGGCCATGCAGAATAGAGTAAGTTGGCCACATGCTGAGCAAATTTCATCCGGTTCTTGATTTACTTTGTAGGTGGCCCTGTTGGCAGCCTTCAACCTGACATTCTTTGATCAGAAAAAGGAGCCAGGTGGATAATTGACAGACAAAATGTGACTATAATCAGCAGTGGTGTCCCTAGACTTCGCCACCTGAGGTGGGGAGGAGTGCACATGGTGCACATTACATGGGGCGGGTGGTGGAGGTGGTGATGATGGTGCACATTACCAGGGGTGGGGGCGGAGGGGTGTGGGATTTGGTGCTTGCACATTACCTCTGGTCTGGCTCTGGCTCTGTCTGGTGTCCCACCTAGCTCACTGAGGTCACTGTTTGCCAGGAGCTCGGCGGGAGGCCAGCCAGAGTGTCACAGGTTGCTAGGAGCTTGCTGGGATGCCCTGGCTGCCTCCCTCTCCCACACGTGACACAAAGAGTTGCTCCTAAAGGCAACCACCCCAGGCTGCCTCATTATGGGAATGGCCTTGATAGCCAGTCAGCTGCAGTCACTGCTTGGGTATTCTTATAGCAGCACACTTGCCGATGTCAGAATACAGTTGCCCAGCAGGAGATTCGTCCATGCTAAACGGCGAGGAATCTGTTCAACCTGCAGGCTGATGGAAAAAAAATCTAACAGTTTATGGCCAGTATAAGGTATGCCATTTTAAGAGACCCTGTCATCTGCCCATTCAAGGCAGAGTGGCAATGCTTTCTGATAGCCAAACCCCTCTCAGCTAGGTATACTCCCCCTATCATGCTCCCTTACTCCCTCCTTGCTCCACACCTTCTTACTTGTAACTTGGCCTACTTTGTGTATTGCTTCCAGATCTGTGCAGTAATCCAGTTTGAAACTTTGCCTTTGTCAAGGAGCTTCCTCTAATAATGACTAGTCACTGCTGCTATCTTTGCTTCTGCAGGGGGACTGGTCTTGTATCTGCCCTCTTCTGTAGTGAGTGGAGCTCTGGGTCCCTCCCACAGCTCTGCTCTCTGCTATGTACAGCACATCGATGATGTTACCTGTACTCTTAGAAGGTAATATCCGGGCTCGCAAAGGCATTTGGTGCCCGCAAAGTGGATTTGTATCCTTTGTGTTTGCTGGGTAAGGAAAGGAAAGTTGTTGTGCCTGGAGTTCAGCTTTAAGTAAATAAGGTCCAAAAGGGCAAAGAAACGGTCACGTCCCCCATCTGTAGGCCAACCGATGCAATATCCCATGCACTGGTCTACTTCCATGGTGTTCTTGGTGAGTCACAGAGAGAGCTGTCGCATCGACTGGTGAGATAAAAGGCCCCTGCGCTAAGGCAGAGGGATCTGGTACTTGTGAAAGTCCTCGCTCTCCCCAAAACCACAAGTGAATTTCTTCTACATTATGGAGCATGCTGCTTGAATTAAGCACTTCACAAGCTTATACAATTTTCCCTGCAGATTTCAAATACAATTTCGTTTTTTTTCTTTTTAACACATGGAAAAAAAAAAAAGGAGGCATTCCACGCCATTAATTGTATGATTCGGCTTTATTGCAAGATGGAAATAATAAGGTGTCCTTCCGCTGGTTTCATAATGTATACATCTGAGGTCACAAGGCAGGCTTCCTCTAGGAACCCGGGCTAGCTAACACTGCCTGCTTGTCCACAAAACACTGGCTCGATTCAATCTCACCCTCCGATTAACCTCATCCAGGCTGGCTATGGGGAAGGCACAATAATAACACACAGAAAACATATCTCCAAAATCTAATAAGTTTACTGTGCGGGGGGTAATGTCTCTACCAATCAGTCGGATGACTTTCATTCTTCTTTTTTCAGAAGGCCATTTTGGCCCTTGGTCTATTTTAGTCATTACGTATATGTATAATGTGTAATGGTTATTTTGGTTTCTAAAGGGATTTATATTGTTAGTCATAGTTTTACTATGCTGGGTCTAGAATTATGTAATCGTAGAATAATGTGCACTGAAGCCGGAGCCTCTTTCTATTCACGGTGGACCTACTGTACAAAACTTAAAAAAAAATGGGGAAACTGTAATGGTTTTGGCTCACTTTTTAATTGTTTTTAAACAGATGTTATTGGACTTATTGGACCTTTTGTAACTTCCCCAGACCAAACGCGACGCAGCCGCGTGACGTGCTCTGTAGAGTGCACTATTTCTCTGTAAAGGAGGATATCATGGCTAAAGCACGTGCGGCCGGCACAAATCTTAAATACCTTGGGGTTTTCCTCGCTTCCACGTGGGAGAAGTTGTTCAACCTTAATTACAAGCCTCTGCTCACTCTGGTCCGTACCAAGTTACTCGCCTGGGCTAAATTACGCCACTACAGCTTCCTGCAAAATCAGCTTGACCCCTGAGCATTGGTCCTAATATCCTGCTTTAGGTTGTCTCCTTGCCCTTACAGGGTCCTATTGCAGGGTCTCCATCCTCCACATGGCACTAGCTCCCCTAGATGGTGCTGGTGAGTGTGGAAAATTCCTATGCTCATCTGCGCCATCTAGGGGGGCTACCAAGGGCATCCCTAGTCCAAAAGGTGCCTGAGCCGACATCCTGCCGAGCCCCTGGAAACCAGTGACATCACTGGTTTCCAGGAGCTGGGCAGGATGATCTCGCTGGCAAGAGGGTCCTAAATTGCTAAGAGCTGGGTATGGCCCTTGAACATCTCCCCACCCGACACCTGGCAACCTGATGTGCTGCATGCAAATATTTTGACAAAGAACAGGCTGATAGGAGGAGAGAGTGGAGTGGGCAGAGGGGTGGCCTCATCAGTCTGCTTCTGCTCTTTTATTAGCCTCTCAGCAGGCTGGGATGGAGAAAGGACTCTGGTGTATTCTTAAACTGTACAAAGGTGGTTTTGTAAATCTCAGTAATGGATGAACAGAAATACAAACCCTTTAACAGGTAAAACATCTCCTATGATATGTATTTTATCGGCATACTTAGCTACTTGCCCGGCCTTTGTAATAAGACAAAGGTTATGTAATTAATGGGTTCAATCACCCTTACCATTTACAATGAGACATATAATCCCTTGTGTCCATGGTGGTCAGAGGCACTTCCTGCGTTTTTTTTCCCCTTGTAATACCAGCCAGGCATAGTTACTGGTCACCCTAGAAGCCCCGTTTCATACCATTCATTCCATTGTGCAGAAAATGTAGTTAAACAATTTATCTCCGCCAGATCCATTTAAATCTAATTGCATTTTAACATTTAGAAGATTAGCTTGACTGCTCAGCTGACATCTTTCAAATAGTTTGTTTAAAAACAACGCAGTGCCCATTATAATGTACAGATTCAGGCTTATTTAATGCAGTTCAAACAGGGCCGTCCCTATAATGAGGCAGCCTGAGGTAGTTGCCTCAGGCAACATCTTATTGGGTCACGTGGGGGGGTGACAGGTGTGCTCTTAGCAACCTGTGACTCTCTGGGATGTCACTGATTGCCGGGAATTGAGCAGGACGCTCTGGCTGGTGTCCCGGCCAGTTTCAGGCAACCAGTGACATCAGTGAGCTGGGTGGGATGGCGTGCACCATGAACCGCTCCTGTCCCACCCCGCCTTCCTGGAACCCAGAAGTCCACCGCAAGAGAGAATGTGCACCAAGAATAACTAAAAACACCATCCCACCCCACAGAACATGCATCACGAGCAACCCCCCCCCGGCCTCAGGTGATGAGATGTCTAGGGACACCGCTGAGTTCAAGTCAAACATGTCAACAGCTGAAATACATATATGTGAACTCCCTTGCCTGCCAAAAGATTTCTAATTCTGTTCAGCCAGTCTTGGAATCTAGACACCTCTGCTGGTCTGCATAACCATATGCTGCATAACCATATCCTACCACTACAGTGCCAACACAGTTTGCAACAGAACATCCCCTTTCCCTGTCTGTTAATTGGACAAATAAAAGAGAAGCAAGTCATCACTTTGCTGTCTCCTCCTGCACATGTGAATTGTAGAGGAATCTGATTGGCTAGTAGTGTTGGCACTTCCTCATCCAGTGTGAGATCTGCCATGCAGGGCAATATAGAAGAAGACAAATTCGAGTGGGTACACTACCTTCATTTGAAAAACACATCTAAGGGTTCTTAATGAATATTTAACTACATGAATTAGTATTTAAAGATAAAATTTTGGGGAAATAAATAGTCTAAATTTCCCTCATCCCTGTTGGTGTTTTTGTTTTTAATATCTTCATGGAGTTGAGCTTTAAAGAGTCAATGACATACATTTACCTACAGCAGCCAATGTTACACAGCAAAGCCAAGGCCATAAAAAGATCGGCGTGATTCCCACTAATTTAACAAACTGTCAAAGTTTCCTTTCCGCAGCCTAGAAATGCGTTGTTCTAGGGTCTATGCTTCTTTAAAGATTATATTCGACGTGACTTCCAGTGCTCAGAAAACAATTCTCTTGGGTCACATGCAATGGCTGTGTTAGGCATGTGAGGTCAAACATGACAAATCCGGATTAAGGAAGGAAAACATCCTAAAATTAGTTTGTGAGGGATCTTCACACAGAAAAGAAAAGGTTCAACCCCCCCCCCCTTTGCTTCTTCCTTGTAACATTGTTTTATTTAATGCTCATAAATTACATTTTGTGACAGAAATTATTTAAAAAAAATAATGCTTTGGTAGAAAAAGGTCAAAAACATGCTACTAAGTAAGATCTAGATCAACCTTTCTCAACCAGGATTCCCCCAGAGGTTTCTAAGAGTTGCTTGAGTGGCGGTGGATTGATCTCCTGCCTGACAGAGCCTGCATAGTTTCGGCATCAAAGTCACTTGGCAGAGCTAGTGTCATGGGACCAGTCTCTCATCTCCCCTCTCTGAGGTGAATAACGACTGACACCAATGAACTTAGCTGTGTTTAAGGTGGGGCATGATTCCCACAGACCTTCAGTGTGAGGGTGTGCTTTATAGAACCTCCTACTGACCACCAATGTAGCAAAACATTCTTTCCACTGACCACCAGTGTAATGAGGCCCTTCTCCGAATGCCAATGTGTGGGGGTCCTTCTCTAAATGACCACCAATGTGAGGGGGGAAATCCACTGGCCACCAACTTAGGAGGGTGGAACACTGGCCCCCAATGTAAGAGGGTCATTTTGTGACTGACCACCAATATAAAAAGGCCCTACTCTAATGGCCATCATTGTAAGAGAGTCTTTCTCCTTGGGGTCACCAATGTAAGGAGGTCCTACTTTGACTAGCCACCAATGTAAGGGAATCTTTCCTCTTCTGATCACCAATGTAAAGGGGTCCTTCTATGTGTGGCCACCAATGTTAGGGGGCACTACAATGATCACCAGTGTAAGGAGACACCACACTGGCTGCCAATGTAAAGAGACACTACACTGACCACTAATGTAAGCAGAGAGTACATTGGCTGCCAATGGAAGGAGACACTTTACTGACCACCAATGAAAGAGGGCCCTTCTCTGAGTGACCACCAAAGTAAGAGGGTCCTTCTCCACTGGCCATCAATATAAAGGAGTCTTTCTCTGTGGGATTACCAGTGTAAAAGGGTTCTTCTCAGACTGGCCCCCAATTTAAGTTCTTCTCAGACTTGCCCCCAGTTTTTCTAAACAGCAACGTAAAGGGGTTCTTCTATGACTGTCCACCAATGTAAGGGAATCATTCTTCTTCTGATCACAAGTGTAAAGGGGGTCTGTTTCCAATTGGCCACCAATGTGGGGAGGCACTACACTAGCTACTAACGTAATGAGGTACTACACTGACCACCAATGTAAGAGGGTCCTTCTCTGACTAACCGTCACCGTGAGAGGGCCCTACTCCACTGAACATCAGTGTACGGGGATTCCCTTACACTGATGTCCAATGGAGCAGGGCCCTCTTACATTGATGGTCAATCAGAGAAGGACCTTGTTACATTGGTGGTCAGTGTATTGTCGCGTTACATTAGTCCTCTTTGGAGTCACCAATTAAAAAGGGGCCTTCTCAGATTGGCCACCAGTCTATGGGAGTCTGTCTGATTCTGATCAGCAATGTAAAGGGGTCCTTCTTCATTGGCTGGTGAGGGGGCACTACAATGACCACCAGTATAAGGAGACACTACAATGACCACCAATGTAAGAAATGATTGTGAGCTTCTTCAAATAAGAGGATTTATGTAAATGTTTCTATGTACTCTCTAAAGTACTCTTTTATGTGTCAGTATTTCATAAATACCAAAAATACCTAAACACATGTTAGTTTGTTAAACTAACAAGTTAAACTTATGTTAGTATAATAAAACATCCCCTTTATGTTTTTATCAACTTACAAAAATTGGAACTATCTTTAAAGGATAATTAAACACATCTTTGCATATATCTACTGCTAGCAAGCAGGATATATATGCAATAACATTTAAAAAAGTTACAAAAAAGGTTAAAACGTACCTGCGTCTCCACCACGTACTCCCGTCCAAAGTTCTGAAAAATCTCGGGCGGCCGCAAAGGATGATGGGGCGGACGCATGCGCAGTACAGATCTTCGGCCGGGAGAAGAGGAGAGACACAAGGTAAATCAGTACAGCAGCCTGGCAGCGTGCACCCGCACAGACTCTGTGGGACACAGATGACACAGCAGTTAGCGCTGGATCAGAGACCGGCACCGGGGCTGGAGGGACTGCTGAAAACTACTGGAAAGAAGAAGATGATCGGATCAAGAGGCATCATTTAAAGTAAGTCCTTACACTAGGTGGGGGGAAATATCCTTTAATGTCACTTTGAGGAAGAGCGATTGAACAGATTTACGTCTGCACTGCAAAATGGCAGCTGGGAAAGAAAAGTTTACTTGCCGATACCATGTTCTTGTCTTCCTTTGAAGACCGTTAAATATGGTTATTCTGAAGAAAACGGGGATCATTCTTATTTCAGACACATTTGATAAATGAAACCCATTGTTCCAGTGAATGTAGAGAATTTCGGCGTCTGAAGCCTCCTCGGCACAAGAACAGAGCGCGGAGGAGCGATCACACTGTGTCTGAGATTACATGATCGCTATAATGGGGCTCCATGATTGGGAAGATACGGCCCTGCTATGCTTACTGCTGTGTTCTCTGGTTTTGAGAAAAGACAATGTCAACGCTGAACTCCAGGTGGTTATAAAAGACACAAATTATTACAGTTCCTGCAGAAGAACTCGGAGAAGGAGAAGCACACATCACTGTGCTACTTCTCCTTTCACTGTCCAGTCACAGGCTGGGGAGGGACATGACCTATATGTGCAACTTAGTTGGGTAAACTTCCGAACTGAATAGACATAAATTCAAACCCTTTGGCAGTCCCTTTATATGTGTATTTGCCTGGAGTTCGTCTTTAAAACGTGTATGATGTCTGTTGGACAAACAACGTCATTGAGAACTGCAGACAATCAACCAAGCGGAGTTCTGTATGTTGAACGCCCAAGGCGTTCTAACAATCCTGTCCTGGTATATGCGCAGCACAGGCACGAAGAAGTTAACCTTCCTTGAGTAGGCGGCAGATATTCAATGAGGTAACTGCACACAGGATGCAGGCCGGAGCCTCACAAAAAAAAAAAGAATACAACATTGAAAGCGAGCCAGGCTGCCTTGAAAATGCATTTCTTTTTCGAAGAAACTATTTTAGTTAGAAAGCAACATGTGAAACTGATCCAGAGCTTGCAGTGCGGCTGGATAACAGCTCAGTGTTATCTTCCTGCTCCAAGTGTGTGGGAGACTCTCTGGTTTCCTCTGACACATTATGGAATCTTTTCAAAGATTCCTCTGGAAGTTGGGAACAGCTCCCAAATCCTGGAGAGCTTCTATTAGAAACACGAGTGTTTCTGAGATCCTGAACTGTCTTTGCAGCTTGTTTTACTCTAGTGACAAAGTTTCTCTAAATTCAACCCTTATGGAGGCGCTTTGCAGTCCCAGGAAGTTACCCCACCAGGCCACCATGTCAGAGCCCTCAGCACCAGGTTGGGACAGTCAAACTGACATCACTTTAATTTCTTATTTCAGTGTATAAGGTGGACCTAACATTAGATGTATTTGCTCATGCTAAGTACACGCATGCTAAGTAATGTGTAGGTGTAACACTTTCAGATATGTATTACCTCTTACAGAGATAGCAGCAGCCCCCCCCACCCCCCACCCCTGACAGTTTTACTGTAGAGTCGTGAACGTCCATTCTCTAAATGGACTCTTTTAAATGGACTCTTTTCTCTCAAATGATAAAGCCATCTTTGTTCAGGCATCATCCGTGCTCACCATCTACTTTCCTGGACTCACGTACTAGCTTAGAGAAAACACAATCCTATAAATCCCTGTTGATGAACCTGCAGCCTGAGGGTCACATTGATCATTTGGTACTTGTTGTATGACCCTTTGCAGACCTCAGCAGTGGGAGTAGAACTGCAAAAAAGTTTTTATTGGCTGAAATCTCTGGTAATCTCACATAACATGTTCCCAGTCTCTGACTGTCTCCTGCAACATGTCCCTAGTTTACAATAATACCTGTAGTAGGTCTGCAGTCTCTGACCATCTCCTTTATAAGGTCTGCAGTCTTTGACCATCTCATGTAGAAGGTCTGCAGTCTTTGGCCATCTTATGTAAAAGGTCTGCAGTCTTTGGCCATCTCATGTAGAAGGTCTGCAGTCTTTGACCATCTCATGTAGAAGGTCTGCAGCCTCTGACCATCTCTTGTGTAAGGTCTGCAGTCTATGACAATCTCATGTAGAATGTCTGCAGTCTTTGACAATCTCATGTAAAAAATCTGCAGTCTTTGGCCATCTCTTGTAGAAGATCTGCAGTCTTTGGCCATCTCATATAGAAGGTCTGCAGTCTTTGGCCATCTCATGTAGAAGATCTGCAGTCTTTGGCCATCTCATGTAGAAGGTCTGCAGTCTTTGACCATCTCATGTAGAAAGTCTGCAGTCTTTGGCCATCTCATGTAGAAGATCTGCAGTCTTTGACAATCTCATGTAGAAAGTCTGCAGTCTTTGGCCATCTCATGTAGAAGATCTGCAGTCTTTGACCATCTCATGTAGAAGGTCTGCAGTCTTTGGCCATTTCATATAGAAGGTCTGCAGTCTCTCACCATCTCATGTAGAAGGTCTGCAGTCTCTCACCATCTCATGTAGAAGGTCTGCAGTCTCTCACCATTTCATGTAGAAGGTCTGCAGTCTCTCACCATCTCCTGTAGTATGCCCCAGGCTCTCCTGTAGTATGCCCCTGGTCTGACCATCCCCTGTTGCATTTGTTGAATGCTTTAAAAACCTTTAGCTAACCTTTAGTTTGGGAATGTTAAAACACAGATCCTACTTGGAGTGCAGGCTGTCACTTTAAACAAGCTAGCAGGCTTCAGAAAGCTTTCAGTAGATTTAGTACTATTTGAAACTTAAAAGGCCGGCCAGCAGATTGGTTATAGTGACAGTCAGGACTACCATTAAAATCTGTGTTCAACATCCCCAAGGAGTAGAGTAGGGGTGCAGATGAAGAAAATAAATGTCCCCAATCCCTGAAAGATACAGAGACCTGTCAGATAGTTTGTGTCTCCAGCATCCACCGAAAACTTCAATACCAGTTTTGGGTGGGCATTGGTGACAGGAGTTCCTTGCACATAGTAGGGATCGCTTTCTCATTGATGTACTCCCTGTATTATGGTATATCTGTTTGGTGAGCATTTGTAACAACCCTGAAACTTGGGTGAAACAGGACAGTTTGGCTGATGTACCTTGCTACTGGAAGCCTAGGAGGTATAAAAAGCCATCATCCAATTCCACTGGTCGGTAGGTGCGCAAAACTGAAGCTTCAGTCCTTAGTGGAGTCAGCCCATAATTGTCTTATAGGTCTAGGAGCATTTCTCAACCTTTAAAAGCAAGTCACGGCACCCTTGAAAAGCATGCAAAATCTTGAGGGAACCCAGTCTAGCATATTAAAAATGTGAATGTAAAAAAGTGTGGTTTCCTCCCAAAATCCATACCAGACCCTTATCTAAGAGAGGAGCTGGGATTTTAAGGGGGACACCATGTAAAAAATTTTTTTTTCAAATAATGTGAGGTTTCATTATTCACATTGGGGAGCCCTTTTTCAGATCAGGAGCCTTCTTAACATGAAAGCCCCCCCCCCCCATTCGCATTACAGTGTGAAGCTAACCACCAGCACCATGGAAGCGCGTGATGTTCTGCAAAAATTTGACAGCATCCCAAACGAAGCCAGGCGGCACCCTGGCTCGAGAAAGACTATTTTAGGTGTAGCAAAATATGCAGTTTATAGTGAAAGTGCAAAGCTGTTCCTTTATGTAAAGTAAGAATAATAAAAAAGGAGGGAAAGGATAAATATGTATTTGTGGAAATGAATGACAAGCACCAGGTGCCTGGGCGGGAAAGAAAACTGACAGGTGCTCAAAAGAGGTGTCAGCTGCCAAGACACTATCTGCTAATACACAATGCAGCATTTACAGCGCTGGAAAATGAATATCTGCACTCTACAGTGAAATGGCACATTGCATGTCAGAGTAGCTATTATATCAAGAACATATTGCAGAATTGAAGGAAATGATAACCAAATCGGGAAGGCTTATCCTATGGTTTCTATAAGAGGTACATGCAAGATACCAAAGTGTAAGCTCTCAGGGGCAGGGCCCTCTTAACCATCTTGCTTTGAGTAGTATTGTAACTGTACTGTCTTTCTTATACTGTAAAGCCCTGTGCGAACTGTTGGTGCTACTGTATATAAATCCTGAATAATAATAATATAATGTTTAATAGACTTGTCCATACATATAAATCTGAGTGGCACACACCAACAGATCTTTTCTCAGCGATAGCAAAAAATGTAGACGAAGGCTCTAACAAAAAAAAAAATAGCTTCTGCCATCCAACTAGAGTGTATTACTATAGTTCTGATTGAATCTGCCATGTTATAAGTGTCATGAAGGAAATATGTGGGCTGCCAATACTGATAATGAGAGTCAAGGAAAATTAGATGTCCTTATCCCTACTTGTTACAAGTCAGCAGGGCCTGGCTGAGGCAGGGTCAGTGGAGGCACCTGCCTCAGACACGGTGCTGCAGGGGAAGAGGGAATAGTGGGGCCTCTCCTGCCTCCGCAAAGCTCTGGACAGAGTTGTCAAACTGGTAGCTCAGTCCTGCAAATTACACAGGGACAGCATGGTTTTCATTGCAATATTAACCTCCTCTCTGACACTGTCCTTTGAAGACCCACTGCTCCAGTTTACGTCCCCCCCGAAGTGTGTCATCGCAATGGCCTGGTATAAAAGTGGTCACCAGCTCACCGAGGTCCAAAAAATAGAAAGTCTTTATCTAGACAAAAAAACATACATGGTGGAACTATAAAAGGTCCCTTCATCAGGCAAACATACTGAAACGATGCAACTACTTCTATACTTGGATACCTGCACCCATCTTTTTATATTGGGATTGCTGTTTGGAGTGCGGTGGGTTATCACAATGGCCTGAGCTGATATAATAGCAGAATGAGGTTTAGAGTATACCAACATGAAATAATTTAAACATAAATTCAGCAGAAGCCACCTGGCCCTCATTCATTTCAATGGTGCAGCAGTGTCTCAATGTCCTAACCATCCTCAGTCATAACTATTGTGACACAACCCGTAGGCTAGATGTTTCTGTCTTAATTGAAAGCTTTGCTAAAAAAAAGATATCACAAGGGGCCTTTTTCTGGAAGTCACACTCTTAATAACCCCCTAGTGTCATGCACATACAATTATCTCATCATCATTCATGTCTTTCATTGGTATCATACGTTTTGTACTTTGAGGTCTATGTGACTTTCATATACACTGTAATAATCAGACTAGTTGAATCAAAAGGCCTAAAACTATATAAAATAATACTATCAGGCAGTCTATGAAAAAAGAGACATGCCATTCTTTTCAAGTAAGACCTCCCACTCTACTTGGTCACCATACTCCCTTAAATTCACATAAGGTAGGAAAAGCCCAGTTAAAAAGTGGTTGGTCACACGACCAAATGCCTAGGCACATCATGTCTACTCAATGGGCTGAAAATGGAAACGAAATTGAGAGTTTTCATATCCATAGAATTTCAGTGATAAGTGGGAGATTTTGGTGAAATTTTGCCATTTTGAAGATTTTCGGGTGGTTTTGTTGGTTTTAAAGGGTGCAACGGGCTTTAAATGGCACCTTAAGCTTTTTCAACTATTCTGAACCTCTTCTTTTGCAAAACAGTCCCTCATTAGCCTCATTATATTTTAGTTTTTTTTAAAGGGAAGAACAGATAAATAAATTAATGACTGACTGACAGGTTCACACCATTTTCTGGTCCAGATCTGGTCCGGAAAATGGTGTGAACCTGCCAGCAGCTCCAGTGCATTCTAGACTGGACAAAATGAGACATGCAGTATTTTTCTGGTCTGGAACGGACTGCGCTGATGTGAACAGAGGCCAGAAATAGCATAGGGATACATTAGGATGCATTTTGGGTGCGGAAACAATCTGGCCCGGTCTGGAGATGATTTGGATGTGGTGTGAATGGGTCCTAAATGAATGAATGAATGAATAAATACACGGTCAATGTATATCATGGCTTCTGCTTTAAAAATATTTTCTATCTAACAAACAAGAGGGCTCTCAGTGTGAAACATCCTTAATGGAGATGTCAAAGGTCTTGCCTATATACCTCTCTAAATGTTTACAGAAACTCAGCACGACAAATGGATATAGTATCACGAGAATCTTCAACTCACGCTGTGATCGTTGTTGGATAAGAAATGTACAAATCTGGAATAACAGCCCCTTCCACTTCTATACAGGTGATGTACAGTTTATCTTTAGGAAGTCATAATTTCCTAAGTAGATAGTCTACATTCATACAAATGCTGGTTTAGTAAATCAAGCTGTTTTCTTCTTTCCTGGGCAGGGAATAGATCATGAATTGATAAGAACACCATACATCACCAACCTGTCAGACTGTGAATGCTTTGCAAGTTTACATTTTTATCAGTTTACATCTTTATTTTTCTTTACTACGTAATGCCTGATGTCCCTCCTGCTGTGCATTTGGTGTGCCGCTTCTATAAAATGATGTACAAAAGAGAAATCTGAAAACTTACATTCAAAAAAATACAATTTGGCCATGGCTTAATAGCATTAAAGCAACCCATTCAGGTTTTCAAATGATGTAGAATAAAGATCCCTACAATAGAAGACCAATTATACCCACCTCTCAGATGTCCCATGCCTCCTATCTTCTCCTATTACATAATACTCTTCAGCATTCAACATTTCTGGGACTATTGGATGCCCATGTACCCCGCTGCGTACCACGCTTCCATCTTCCAACCCCTATGTCACAAAAGAAATGGCGTAGAGGGCAGGACCACAATGGTTTGCAGGGTAACACAAGCATCCAACACCGTAAGCATCCAACACCTCTATAAGACTCCTCCCCAGTTGGTGTCAAATGCCGAGGAGTCTTATAGAGGCTGGAGTACTGGGATGGAAGCAGGGCCGGATTTACTCTCTCTGCTGCCCCAAGGCCAAGTTTCTCAATGCGCCCTCCTACCCGACAACCCTCCCTCCCCCCTCCATGGAGAATGGCAGACCTGCAGGCTGCATACAAGTATACAAGTGATCTCGGCGACATCGCTGGGATAACTTGTACAAAACAAGCAGCGGCTTCCCCGCTGTACATTTAGCTCCGCTTGCCCAAAGCAGGGCTAAATGTAGAAAACAACTACCTGCCCGGCGCCCGGAACTGCATGTCCTGGGAATTGGGAGATAGGAATTCTACACCCCTGCTGCTCCTCTTCTCCCTGCTGCCCCAAGGCCGGGCCTTAGTTGGTCTTGTGGGAAATCCGGCCCTGGATGGAAGAAAGGTGGAAGGGAAGATATGATGGGAAACAGGGGGCATATTAGGTCACTGCTTCCACACAGATAGCAAGGATCCTTCTCTAAAGCATGCTGGCAGGGGACAGGCTTTTCTACTCAGGATGTGTCTGCTTGCTATAGAAAACAAACTGTATGACTTTTCACGTGTTCTGATGCACTTCAAATGTATTTAGCGCCTTCACCTGAAAAGTCAGTTGAGCCTTAAATTAAGGAGCGTGACTAAAATTACTTTTCACTATTCCGTTGACTTTTTAGGAATGAACTCCAAGCAGCACCACAACTCTTACCCCTGTGGCTCCTGCTTACCTTCTGATTTTCAATGGACAATCAGGAAAGACCTCATATTCCTACACTAACCTCTTGTACTTGAATTCCTTCCTTGGACTCTTCCTCACTCCAGTCATGTAGCCCCTCCATCTACTTTATTGCTCTGAGTCTGACTTTACTGGTACACTTGCAATGAAATGTTGTCTGTCTTATAACATACTTTAGTTTCAATGAGCCGTTATCCTACCTTGTTCCAAAAAGACAATAACGTCTCAAAACGTCATGCAGTGGAAATGACATTTTTTTGGAGGTTATCAATCTATTTCTCCCCAGATATCTTCAGTCGTTTGCCTTTTTATTGTGTTGCTAGGCGCTCTCCCAGAACTAAGAATTTTGACACAGCTTCACTTCCTCCCTGGATACTCATCATGTAAAGATCACATGACATCCATCTGCACTGTGCACATGTCCTCCATGTTCTCATGAAACTCAGGCCAAGGGGCTTCAAAATGGAAATAGCAGAGGTACAGAGCGCTCAATGAATTACACACTGACCATTTGTTTCATCGCTTTTAGTATCTGGATTTTTAATAGTGAGGACTGAATATATTTCTTCCTGTTTCACTATAGAAACAGGGAAAATGTAATTCAAAGGAATCTGCTAAGAAAGCAAAATCATCACTGAAACGCCAGAGACACAGCGAGTCAAAGCCCGCATTTATTGTATTCATTTATACAGTGCCAACAAATTCTGCAGAGTCTTACAGTATGTAGACTTATCACATCAGACCTTAACCCCAAAGGGTTCTTTCACCCTAATGACCCTACCACAGTCATACAGACTATTAGGAAGAAGCCGATTAATTTGCTCACATGTTTTAAGATGTATGAAGAAACATTTGCAAAAATGGGAAGAACATACCAATGTACTTGTACTGTTGAATCCAGTGAGGCAAAACAACAGTGCTAACCAAGTAGACACAGTGGTGCCATATTCTCTTAAAGCGGTTGCATTATGTGTAGAAAAAAATATAGTCCTGGAATGCCCTTGTAATTTCTAATACCTTTTTAACCCAGTGTAGGTAATACAGTATTGTGTGCCTTCACGTGACCATTGTACCCCACTAAAACAGGAATTCATTAAAATTCAACTCCAGCTAACAGCTATAAACACAATAGAAATACACATATGTGAGGTATCTTACCTGCCAAAGGATTTGTAATTCTGTCCGCTGCACGCACCACAGTGGGAAGAGTAATTCTAGGACCAGTATTGATGTGACCTCTAAACTAATGAGCTATAAAGTTCTTTAAAGTGCCGTCTATGGACAATTTTGGGTACCATATTTTGTCACGGGCACATGCAATTTTAAGCCTTGACGTATTTGGTATCTATTTATCCAACTCAGTCTCATCTTATATATTTTACAGAAAATTTGAAGATGTTATGTGCTTGTGCATTCAAATGACTTTGAACGTATTTTCTACTGAAATTATAGGTTTGATAAACAGTTGTGCTAATTTTGTGTGAACATAAAAATTGCAACTATCATTATTTGATTCAATAGACCCCCTGCTTTCAGGACATATGTTTTTTAGGGGTTCTAAGTGCATTTTCATGTACAAAATGATCATTTAGGCATTCAGCCAGAACAATATCTGTATGGAGTTTGCATGTTCTCACTGACCTTGTGTGGGGTTTCCAGTTTCCTCACACACTCCAAAGACATGCTGGTAGTTTAATTGCTTACTGTCTAAATTGGCCCTGGTATGAGTATGTATGCATGTAGACAGGAACCTTAGATTGTAAGCTCCTTGAGGGCAGGGACTAATGTGAATGAATGGCATGTTAAACGCTGTGTAAATTGGCAGCACAGTGGCTTAGTAGTTACTAGTAGACATGTGCGATTCGTTTAGTTCCGAATCGAAATTCGGATGAATTTTCGGAAATTCGGACATTCGGATGTATCCGAATTCCGAATTACAGATATAACGAATGCAAACGAATCCGAATTTCCGTTTCCGAAATTCGGTAGCTTTAGTTCGTTCGAACGTTCGTTTAGTTTTTGTTTTGTATTCGTTCGTTGGAGCAAAGTGACATTAAAGAAGGAGAAAAGCATTTTTCCCCCTCAAATGTCACTTTGCTGCAAACTAACGAAACGAATAAGAAACGAAAGTTCGAACGAACTACCGCTACCAAATTTCGTCCGAATCCGAATTGACTTTTACACCCGAATCCCGAAAAACGAAATAACACAAATCCGAATTTAAAACGAAACAAAACAAATTTTTTGGCAGTGCACATGTCTAGTAGTTAGCACTTGCCTTGCAGCACTGGGGGTTCCCGATTCCTCAGTCAAGACAGTATCTGCTTGCGCTGGTTTCCTCCAGGTACTCTGGTTTCCTCTAAAGACATGCTGGAAGGTTAATTGGCTCCTCTCTTTATTGGTCCTGTATGCGTTTGCCATAGGGACCTTAGATTGTAAGCTCCTTGAGGGCAGGGTCTAATGTGAATGAATGGTACGTTAAGCGCAGGGCTGTCATTGTTGTGGGGCCCAAAGCAGCTGCTCCTTGAGCAGGTCCTCTGCTGCAAAACTTCTACCACTGGCCCTGCATCTCAGCACTGACAGCAGAGCGCTGTATGATCGCAAAGCAGAGCGGGTGACACAGAGAGAAGAGCTTGGTGGATGCCCTCCGTGGATGTGTGTGCTCTGATATAAAGTTCAGCTTTAAAGGAATGCCTTGAAAGAAATATGGAAGCTGCTATTACTGAACTCCTTCAGAAAATGTGAGTTGCCCATTTGTCATGCTGACCCTTAGTACTTTGAAACCTAGGTATCCATATACAGAAGACCGTCTGCTCCAAACAGCTGTGGCACCTTTGTTTCATATGTCATGACTGTAAAAGATAACCTTGTGACACAAAAGCTGGAAAGGAATAAAACACCGGATGGGTTTGCACTCATGGCCGGTGAAACAATTCACAGCATATAGTATGTTTGAGTACTGTGCGCTAAAAACTGGGGACATGTCAAGCAAAACTATGATCCTTCAAGACTTGGATGCTTTGCAGTTTCATTTTTAAAATCCATCATGTATGTATAACCAGCAGTCAACTTTCTCTGCAGATGTAACACCTGTCTAATGATGGCCTCTGATGAAAAGGTTCTTTCCATATTCTAATCAAATTTAGCAATTACTGCCACTGTGATGACTTTAGGTCAACTTTGAAGGACTGAATTGACGATGAAGACGATGTGGTAAGTTTTATTACCACAAGCTGATTGTGTAGTGCTGTGGTTGACGGCTTACAGGTATAGCCAGTCTTAATTGGGGCCCCTGACATCACAAAATGAATGACTGTAAACATACTAGAGGAGACTGCAGAAATGCTAGAAGTGGGGTTGGAGACTGGAGACCTGCTGCAGGAGACAGTCACAGACTAGGGGCGTGCTACACTCCGCTCTTCCCTAGACCTCCTGCTTTCCAGCTCCCTAGTCAACTCCTCCCATACTCGCCTCCAGGACTTCTCTAGAGTCTCTCCCATCCTCTGGAACTCTTTACCCCAACCTGTCCGTCTATCTCCCACCCTGACAGTCTTAGGCGTTCCCTGAAGACTCTTCTCTGCAGGGAAGCCTATCCCACCTCAACCTAACCACTGAACCATCACATTCTCAAACAATTCATCCCCACACAGCTACCCCCTCTTGTATCATTTCCCCCTCCTCTTTCAGATTGTAAGCCCTCAGGGGCAGGGCCCTCCTTACCATCTTGTCTTGAGTTGTATTGTAATTGTAATGTCTTCCTTACATTGTAAAGCGCTGAGCAAACTGTTGGCGCTATATAAATCCTATGTAATAATAATAATACATAAGACTGATAGAGATCAGTCCCTTTACAAAGTGATGCTCTCACTCCCATTACTGGCTGATGGGATCTGCAAAGGGTCTCACAGCAAGTACTGAAGGGCCATAGGTAGTCCTTGGGCTGCAGGTTGTGTATCTGGTAGGAATGCACCGATATATCGGCCGCGGAAACATAACGGCTGAAAATGCCACTTTTGGCATAATGCCGAAAGTGCCATTTTCTGGCCGATACAGCGGTGCCTCTGTTCTTTCTCTCCTCCCCGCTGGGCGCTGCTCTGTGTCCCAGCGGGGAGGAGAGAAACTGTCACAGGCGGCTGGGCCCTGCGGGAGGAGAACGCTGTGAGCCGTTGCCATCTCTCCTCCCCGCACTGCTCAGTCTCCTGACACAGATCAGAGTAGAGCGGTGTGGGCGGAGACAGCCAGCACTGTCACAGGAGGCTGAGCTCTCCTCCCCGCACCGCTCGCTCAGCCTCCTGTGACAGCTGTCAGGAAGGAGAGCGGGTACAAGCAGCCAGTGATCAGTGATCGCCGAGGGTTTGTAAATAATTGAGGGCATATGGTTACTATATCCTCAATTATGAATGAATGGGAAGTGATCTACATCCCCTCCTGTTCATTCATGATTGTGGTTATAGTAAACATACTCTGTCCTCATGTTATGAATGAACAGGAACACTCAGCATAGAGGATTCCTGTTCATTTATAACTGGGGCTGCAAAAAAGGTGTCCTCAATCTCTTCTTCTATTTTAAAAGGAAAATATCAGGGGTCTGTTTAGACCCCTAATATTTCCCTGAAGTCCCTAAAGGTAAAGTAAAAAATAAAAATATTTAATAAAAAATGAATAAATAAAAATATTTTTTTTAACGTTTATAAAAAATAAATAAAAATTAAATATTTGTAAAATTTTGAAAAAGTTAAAATAAAAAAACATTTCCCGTTTCGGTTTCGGCCTGACATTTTTTTTTTAGATTTCTGTTTTGAAATTTTCATTTCGGTGCACCTCTACTATCTGGCCTGTAGTATATGGAGCAAATGGTGGATTCTGAAATTATAGCTTTCAATTTTTGATTGGCTTTTACAATAAACTAACATTTAAAGTGATCAGACTAATACAGCAGAAAGAGTGTAACAATTGTTTCAGACATATTAAATCAAATGACCAATAGCATGATAAATCCATTTGGATATGGTCAGCTTTAGCTGTAAAACCAAGAAGTTAAAAACTCGTAGGCAGACTTTTAAAAACTAAAAAAGAGACAGCCTGACTACACTGCTATAATGTGCATGCCTAAAAAAATGCTGTGAATCATCCCTGTTGTTTTAACTTGCTGATGGTAAAGGAAATGTATGGCTTCCTTTTACTAAAGGGAAGGTCATGGTGAGTTGAACTCAATTCACTAGTCATAAAGGAGCTGGTCCTTACTTAAAAAAAAACCCCACTCCCAGCACTCACTTTAGGTTGTGCCTGGCCAGTGCTTTATGGGTGCATTTTGCTGACCTTAGGCTTTGGATTTTCATGTCTTTTAACCTCCTCATTGAGAAAACACATATATAAAGATGAATGTGTCTGCAAGGATCAAATGCGAACTTCACACCGGCATTATCTGATTTCAAGAGATTCAGCTGCGGGCTTTCATGGTTCTCTGTGACTATGCTTCTTACCTTAAAGGGTCAGTCAAGCCAAAACTGATATTCCAGTGTTTGGTTGATGCTGGAAAGTTAAAGTAAAATTCATGTTTAGTAGGAAAAACTTTGAGACCTCTTCTTCCTAGCACCCAAACATAATCTAAGCCTTAATTGCCCTCCGCCCTAGTGCTTTCCTACCTCTATCAATACCGTCAGCCTCCTTTTGTTTTTTGCAACCTTCTTCCGAAAATCTTTTTTCGTGTACCACTCTATAAACTTGAATGGGGCCAAACAATGTCTATAGGGAGTTACTGCACAGTAAGGGAGGACATTTCAGGCAGAAGGTTGTAAACACTAGAGAAGACCACCACCAATATTAGGGAAAGGTATGTAACCACCTAGAGGGTGGAGAGGTTAGGATTAGATTAGACTAGGGGGCTAAATATGGGTGTTTTTTACAAAACAAGAACTCCATGGTTGAGCTCACTGTGCTGAGTTCCCTGTTTGAATAATTTTATATCATGTAGAATGTACTAGGAGGAATTGGAACACCCAGAGGTTAGCAGAACTACCCAAAAGTCCTGGGTAGACCCAAGCAAAGTGGCAAATTTTGGAGAACTTTCTCTTGAAGCATCCAAGATAAAAGAGAAACCAGAGGTTGACTCTGCCAACAAAGCTCTACCTTTAGCTAAAACATCACTTTTGGTCGAACTGATCATTTTAGGGCAAAGTGATAGAGACTATTGTAAGGAGAGCCCCCCTCCTACTGAACCCCACTTGTCTGCTCTACCCTGCCACTACGTTTCTCCTCCAGAGATGTTGTCCAACCCGTGTGTAAGCTCCATAGATGATGCTAGACACAGAGTTAATAACAGCATCCTTCTCATGTGGCACTGTTCAGGCCAGTTGATTGGATGTTCAGGATCAAGCATTGTGCTCTAGGAGGATGTCAAATGCTCTTTAATATTTGGAAGGACTGGATATTTACCAAGGAGCAAAGGAGTGCTGGGGTGAGTATAGATGGCTTCTTGTTACAAAAGAAGCTATTCTGAAAGGGCAAAAAGACAGTTTCTCTTTAACTCTGCTCATCCCATGAAATATTACAAATATCAGCTGACCAACCCTTTTAAAAAGAGCCTTTATCATCCTGAATTTGTGAATGTTAGGTGATAGAATAGCAGAAAGTCTCCAGCATTTTTCTTCACCTAAAGCTGAGCCCTGCAGAGTAGTTCATAGATTCTTTCCCAGGGTCTTTTTACTTGAAGCCCACACACTAATCGTCTGGTGCTTACAGTCTAGAGTGGTATCCTGGATCTGCTCCATACGTTTTAGTTTCTTAGTTTTACTATGTAGGGCCATTCAAGTGAGAGTTCACATTGCATCTGTGTTAGCGAATAGTCATTCCCTGCCAAATTATCACCAACATCCATAATTTAAAGCAACTCAAATAGCTAAAATGTAGAAAATTGTATTTTCTCTACGTTCTCTGTAACGGCTTGCCATCCGGCCGTTGTTATTAAACTGCAAGACG
Organism: Nanorana parkeri; assembly: GCF_000935625.1. Classification (NCBI taxonomy): domain Eukaryota; kingdom Metazoa; phylum Chordata; class Amphibia; order Anura; family Dicroglossidae; genus Nanorana; species Nanorana parkeri. The sequence goes on from NW_017306431.1 coordinate 693,321, forward strand.
GCTCGCAGTTGAGGGTGGGTGGACGATTTTAAACGTCTTTTCCTGCTCCTGCTGGTGCAAACTTTGAACATTTTGAGCCACCCGATCGCTTTTATGGTCCTGGGGAAGTGTGAGGCTCCCGCCCTCCACTGACACTGCTGGCTATCTCAGGCTCCACTGTCCCCTGTGCAGTCCCGGAACTGGCACGGCGGGTCTCTGCGCTTAGATCTGAGTGACATCAGCACACTTTTAGCGGCTGATCTCCACTAGAGCCTGGAAGCGATGTATAATACACCACTTCCGGTTTCAGGCTGTTGCAGCTGGAGAAGAAGCAGGATAATATTTGGGTTCCTAGGGGACATTAGGGGTCTAATAGGACCCATCATTGTATCTGTGCATGTTCGCCCCTTATGTGATAGCAGTAAAGTTATGTGGTAAAAAAAAGTTTAAAAAAAAGTAAGAACACCAAAGTTTTTTCTTAAACTTCCCCGTCCCACGTACATGTAGATAAAAAAGCAAACATGTGTTGGGTGCGCCTCCGTGAGAAAACAACAATTGCGCCACACGTGTTACATATCGCCACAAACATCGGGGTGCGAGCAATAATTTTAGGGCCATCAATCGCTGTTAACACCAAAGTGATGAACAGTAAAAGTTTCTAAAGCACTGCCTGTGGGAAGTTTTGGGTATGGTAGGTTTTGTTTTGCAATTTCGCGGGCGCACGTAAGTTTAAGGCTTGACACATTTGGTGTCTATTTACCCGACGTGACCCCTTCTTTTATATTTTATCAAAATATTCAGTAATAATAAATGTTTCATCCCAGGTAATGCAGGGAAAATAGGTTTCTTTATATAGTTTATATAGTTAGAAAAAATAGTTAGCAAAAATAAAAACCCCAGCGGTGATTAAATACCACCAAAAGGAAGCTCTATGTGTCCCAAAAAAGTTAATTTCAGTACAGTTTTGCCTGACATGCATAAATGTCAGTCAAAGAACTGCGGCGCTGAATACTAAAAAATGGCCTGGACAGGAAGGGGGTTTAACACCTTAAGTCTTCCTAGCAGCATATCGTGACCTCTCCATTCTGCCACCAGAAGTGAAGAAAATGTGTTTTGTGAGCTGAAAGATTTTTGGCTATGTAGTTTACACAGAGCTATGGACTACCTATGTGAGATTGATGTTTGGATCACAGGTGACTTGGCGTGAGACACATGCTCCTCCATACCAGTGCCAAATGAGGAAACAAAGAAAAGGTGTGAATATGCAAAGGAGGAGGAACTGAAGTTTGCTTTAAAGTGTAAATTCTCTTTTAGTTGATCTCAGGTGTCACATTTTAAAAGACTTACGTTTCACAGTCAATAAATCTGTCAATAAATGTGGTGGCACAACATGGACGGCCCAGCCATAGCCATGATGTGGATCTGCTCCATCTGCTCTAGTGAGGGGTAAATCCTTTTTTTTTCTTATTTTTGGAAGGTGTGGAGAAGGGTTAGAACATCTTTAAGGATCTAACCCTTCGCCATAGTATCCAAAAATAAAACTTCACAGAGACACAACAGGAAACAAGTGCACACACTTCAGAAATCCCACCTCCGATAGTTGTCACATGTCCCCACTGGAAGATGTCCCTACTATTACTGTGCTGGTGTAAAATTGGGAATTCCCCCCTTACTATCTCTCCCAGTGACAATGGTCACCTATGCTATTGGTGAGGTTGGATTTCCCCAAAAGGGACACAATCCCTTGCCTGCTCTATCCAACATTAGAAAATGTTTTTGGCGTGAGATCTACTTAAATCCAATAGCTCAGAATGACAGCCAGGCAACTAGAGGTTTCAGAAGGAAAGATCAGTAATGGCGGCCTCCATGTTTAATGGAATTAATACACAGTGATTTCAAACATGCTTGGGATAACCATTGCATACGCTTGCTCTCAGTGTGCTCTCTGGAAGCAAAAACTACCTAATTTTCCACACTGCAGTTCTGACCTTGATGCTTATCTGGCATAACAACAATAAAAGATGTAGATCCATACTCAACTGAAATAATACATCAGCAGGGACATAAAAGACCACATACTTTGAACCTGCATATAACTGATTCAGGACTCATTCACACTTGTGTATTGTGGAGAACACCCAGTATTATCCAGCTCTTTGCTCCCCAGCCTTACTGTCCCTGGACCGCTCCCTTTCATTCTTTGGGTTTTGGTTCTTTGGAGGCCTCAAAATCACAAGCGGATGTTATCTAGGGCGGTCTGAATGTGAACAAAGTCTGCCTGGGAATGCCGACTCCTTCAGACTGACATTGACTCTGACATCCATTTTGATATTTGCTGGACGTGTGCGATTCGTTTCCTTCCGAATCAAAATTCAGAAGAATTTTCAAAGATTCGGACATTCGTACACATCTGAATTACCGAATCCCAATGCATCTGAATCTGAATTTCTGTTTCCAAATTTTGTATACCGTCCGAATTTCGTTCAAAAACTAAACTGAATCGGACATGTGAATTTTCTGGCCAATCAGATGTGTTTTTCGGTTTAATGCATCCGAATGGGTCTGAGTACGGCAACATGGGAGCCATATACAGAATATACATATAATACAAAAGCAGAGGCTCCTAAAACTGAATGGGATTCGGGATCCGAAATTCTGAATTGCATTCTAGAGCTCCTGAGTGCCATTCGGGTCTGGGAGCCTCAGCTTTAGTAATGTATGTATATGGCCCCCAGACCCAAACTCATCCAAAACTAACAACAATTCCCCGAACCAAATTGAATTTTGGATCCGAATCCCAAAATAACGAAATATCCGAACCAAATTTTTATGCAGCTTACATGTCTAGTATTTACATAACTTCTGCTAAAAGCCAGCCCACTTCTTGCATCAGGACTGAGGGCTCTTGAGAGGAGTACTAAACAGGGTGCTGTGATGTTTTTGGGAAGCTATATACAACACCCTGCCAACCCCTCCCACCAGCCATTTTCTGCCTGTGTTGCACAGATAAGCCCAGAATAATGTAAGCAATTAAAAATGATGACAGGTTTTATTTAAAAATGTCATTAGCATGTTAAAGGGGGGGCAGGAAAGGCAAAATATAAGCAGATTGAACCTCAGCTTCAAGCTTTCATTAGGTCAGCTGGATTTTTAGAATTCGACATGTCCAAGAGAGTCTAATGTATTTTTTATTGCACAGCTGGAGAAGGACATGTCTTTTTTACTAAAGGATGCAGGGAAAGGATGTGTGTCCATAATTAGTATACAAATGCTCCTTCTTGATAGCAATATCAAGGAATTCCAACTAGCGGGAGTTCAAAATCATGTTCCAGTAAGGCGAATGTAGATGTGTTATAGATCTATAAACTCAGATTAACCCACTTGTTAAAATAATAACGATAATGACTCTAACACTGTGCCTGCTTGTAGAAGCAACAATGGTGTGGCTTCTTCACTGTAGTTCTGTCAGGAAGGATGTGAGGCCCTTAAATAATCAGGGTAAGAATAGACTCCTTTCACAGAGGATGGGTGACGGGGTGAATGCACCCTTTCAGTTCCAGACACTGCGGATAGGAATGACGCTAGCCATGGGCCCAAATATTTACAGCTGATGCTGTTTTATATTTTTTAGGTGAAAATTTCCAAATAAAAAAAAAAACTTTGGAAAAATAAGATATGTAGCAGGAAAGCCTTAAGAAGCAAATGGTATAGATAAGCCCGAAAAAAAAAATCAATTATTCAGCACTGGTTACAATAAAAAATACAGCTTACCTTGCAATACTCATCTTTTTTGGGGAGCTGTCATTACTCTGGTCTGGACTCAAATTACAATACTGAACAGATCGGCACATACGTGGCACTTTAGCCTCAGGACTTCAGGATAAAAAGTAGGAAAGGATTAAAAAGAAAAGCATCAGGGGTTAACAAACAGCAGAGTTGGGCTTTAATCTTCACTGATGTCCACTTTAGATAAGCCACACCCACTGTACATCCCCCAACCCATTCTGTTTTTCATGGTCCGAACGGTGGCAACTCTTTTATTGAATTCTGGGGGTTTAACTGTATCTACACCCAAGAACGTGTAGTTTACCAGTCCTTAAATATGGTGGTTGCATTAGTTTTCTTTTTAAGGCTTTGCTACCCTTTATTTTTACTTGGTGATCCTGGCAGTAACATACTGCCTGCCCTAGGGTGGCAAAGCTCACCCATTGGACTGTATCTATGGAGGAGCAGCATTGTCACCCTAGGCTGCATTCCTGATTTGGAGTACAAACACCTCCTATACCCATATAAACCCCAAAGGGAATTTAAAGTGGTGCTAAAGGCTCCAGATTTTACTACTCTAATGCACCTATAGGGCACCTGTAAAATAATCTCTAGTAAATATGTTTTTACAATTCTGTTATTTCTCTGCCATCGGCTCCAAAGTGGCACTGAGCTTTCCGGTAGGGAAGTGAACAACCTGATTACGTCACATCCAGCCTGTACCAGGAACAGTGAAGCCCGAGCTGCACCGTCAATCACTCACTTGGATAAGGGAGGAGCAGGGGAGGGAGGAGGGTGGCATTACGTCCTATGGAGGCAGGCAGGAGAAGGAGGAGGCCTACGCAGTACCATTGGGATCACACATGCAAAGGTATCTCCAGTTGTACCATGTAAGGGGAAGGAGACACCTGAAAACCCAAACCAAGAGAGAGTATATTCAAATGGAGACAGGGCTTTGAGCACAGCACCTCAGTGGTCAGCACTTCGGTATTGGGGACCGGGTTTTCTCTGGGTTCTCCATTTTCCTATCGCACTCCAAAGACATGTTGGTAGGCTTACTGACTCCTGTCTATAAAGAAAATGAAAAAAAAATGGCCCTAGCATGATATTCTTCTGAGTGCGCCCAAGATGGCTGCCTCACCTCCTATCTGCCCCAATACAGTTTGATAAGCGCTTTGAGTCCCCAGGGCCGCCCCTTTAATAAGGCAGTCTGAGGCGGTTGCTGACGGCCACAGGAGCTCTCGGCAACCTGTGACTCTCTGGGTGGTTTCCCACCCTGCTCCTGGCAACCAGCGATGTCAGTAAGCTGGAGACGAGGTAAAAAGCATCCAACACCCCCCTCCTCCCCGGAACGACCATTCACTGACAACATCGCCATACCCCCCACCTGATTAGTATTGAGACAGCCCTGGCCTGTCATTGTATAATAAAAGATAGCAGACCCTCAATCTTCCCAACAGAGGCAGGGAAAACAATGAAAATTAATAGGCGTTCAAAACTTTACCCCACTCCATCCAACAAAAACCATTGGGAAGTTCCACATTAAAAATATCTTAAGATGGCTGCTATCTACCCCAAAACCAATTTGATTAGTACTTTAAGTTCCAAGAAAGAAAGATGCTATATAAAAATAATAAATGTTGATAAAAGAGGAGACCCGTTGTGGGATAAAAGGATATAGTAGACCCTCAATCTTCCCCATGGAGACACAGACAACAATGAAAACTGGATAGGCGTTCTAAACCTTCCCCCATCCATCCAACCAAAAGCATTGGGACGTTCCACTTTAAAAAATATCTAAAGTATAACTAATTGTAGATGTACAAAGTGAATACATTTTGTAATTAGCAAATACCGGGCCAGGAAATAGTTTTTTTTCAGAACACCCTTCTTGAAGAAGTAAAAGCTTCTCATGTCTTCACTGTCACCAATCTATCACTGGCTCTGATCTGCCATGTCCTGCTACGTGAGTTTCGGACACGACTTAAATACAATGCAATTTATGAATAACAATAGCATGTCTGAAAGGACAGTAATTATTGCTTTTCGGTGCCCTTTAAAGTCACTGCATACAAAGCATAGAGTAAACTCGACGAAGTATAGACAAGGCAACAAGGCCATTAGGGAAAAAGATGTGTATTTAATGACAAGCAAGTATGCAGGCCACATTTTATAACAGGACATTACCATCCTTTTTAGAGGAGAGATGGCTTCTACAGAGAATGCACATAAAATAGTTAGACACCTAATATGGGGTCATAACCTCTATACAATGGAAGTAACAATAAGGCGAAAAGGCCTTATAGAATGGTTTGATGTACAGACACCAAAGCTTACATCACACAGAAGTGTGAAGGCAAATCTTTCCTTCTTTTCCCAATGTAGCCGGTGTCCCCTGTAGACAGTTTTCTTTAAAGCTAAACTCCAGGCATGTAACATGCCCATCGTATTTTATTTTTTTAAAACTTTATAGCTTTTTTCTTAATATCTTCTAGCCAGTCCAGGGATGTCACATGAGGTTGCTCTTCTTCAAGAGGCAGTGTAGGTCTGGCATTCCTTCAGGACTGTAACTTGGGCTTGTGCTTGCCAGTTGTCAGAAACCTGTACAACATTCCCTTGTTTGTGGTGATGCTGTGTAGTCAGGAAATGCCAAGTAAGGATGATGACCTTTTTTTGCCAGTGGAGGTCCTTTGTGCTTATCTTTTGCTGTCCTAGGTTACCCACACATAGCACTACTGATCCTGCTGAAATACCAAGTATCAAAGAAAAAATGTCTGTGAAAGTCTTTCACTTGAGTATGTCAACTGAGGCTAATTGTAACCATGCAGCCATTGGTGGAGTACAGGAAGAGCCGATAGGCTGAAGGAGACAGGAAGTCGCTGATAGGTTGCAGGAGATCCACAATCAGCATTGAGGTGCAACAAAGGACTTAAAAAGGTGGAAACAAGTATTTTTATTTTTAAAATAATGCTTTAGCAAACTAAATGTCATTCAGTTAGGCTTTAACTCTTGGCTCTAAGATGACAAGGTGGGTTATAGGAGAGTTATGGGAGGTCTTTGACTCTTTGTGATCCCCCAACCAGTTCTGGCAAGTCCAGTGCCAAACATGCTAACATCTCCCTCTTTGTTAATGTTACTTAATCCTCATGATCTCCCAACTAATACACTGTAAGGCCATATAAGGCTGAGGAAGCCAAGCACATGCATGAAACCTTGGGATTTAGAAACATGAGGTCAAATTCAACATGACCTGGTCTTGACATTTGTTATTAATCCAGGCAGTCTTCCATCTACATCCAGAAGAATTCTTGGTGAGAATTAGCACTACGGTGGTAGACCTCTTTAAATCTTAATTCCAACTTTGAGCAAATTCGGCCAATGGTATAAATGGCAGTGAGACATTAAAGTGTATGTGTAGCCAAATTTTTGGGTCACGTGTGTGTGTGTGGGGGGGAGTGGGAGGTGTGTGTGCACCCCCCCCCACACACACCAACCCCTTATTGGCCAGAACATCCCAGGTTACTAAGAGCTCTTAGTGACCTGTGATGCTCTGGATGGCTTCCTGCCCAGGTCACTGATGTCACTGGTTGCCAGGAGCTGAGCGGGACACTCTGTCTAGTATCCCACCAAGCTCCTGGCAACCAGTGATGTCAGTGAGTTGGGTGGGATGCCGGACATAGCCGGACCCAGAAGTAGAACCAGCACCATCCCCTACCCCCCAAACGTTAACCAAGAGCAAGCCCCACCCCCATCTCAGGTGCCAAATAGTGTGAGGGATCATCCTGGTGTGAACTATCTAAAAGGGGAATACAATTCACTTGCTAGAGGCTTCCTCTCACTTCCTTTTGTGCCTCCAGGACAGGTGTGAAAGGAAATCTCCCCAGTGGGGAGCTCAAAAATTTACTTTTTAAAATATATTTTTATTTGTGAGCTGCAGCCATTGGCACCAGTAGTGCTGGCTAACCGGGGCGCATGCCCTATATCTCATGCTGGCCACCCCGGATCCCAAAGCCATTATAGGTATCTGACACTCTCACTTGTAGAAATCCTGATGAATGCCTGTGTTTTCTTCAATTTCCCAAGTGTTTGGCGTGAGGTTGCGGCATGTTTTTCAAGCAGCACTACCCACTAAGCATGAAATGCCGTGTTAAATGTGCTGCACCGCAAAGCAATGCAGCTGCAACAATGTGTTCGGGTGGGGGGGGGGGGGGGGGAAAAAAAGGGGGTAAAAACATGGATCAACCAACTGTTTTTTCTGCACCTTTGCCACCCATGTGAAGTTAACCTGAGAGGACAATACCCCTTTTCCTATTACATCTCTGAGACAGGAAATTAAATGACAAACAAAAACCCCCAAAAACCTGGCATGGATTAAAATTTTCCCTCTATCCAAAAAAAAAAAAGATCTAAATTAATGGTTACCTTTTGTCCAGACTGGAAATCTTTTTAAAGCCAGAACTTTCAGAAGTTTCTCAAAAATAAAAGAAAACAGTCTGGGCCCCCTAAACACTGAGCTTCTACAAATGTGAAAATCTTGCCAGGACGCGTTCCTAAGACAGCATAATGCACGCTGCCCGGCCTTCTTTCTTCCCTGCAAAAAAGAAAAGAAGGTTTTGCCATCATTATGTCTGGTGGCCGATTTGCCGGGCTTCGGCCCTTTTGAAGTAGGTGGCAGCTGCAGCACGAGAATAAAAACTCCTTCCCAATAGCGCCAATGACCTTGGAAATCGAAGTGCTCGCCACTTGAATTGCCCCCCTCCTCTTGATGTCCCGTCTTCTTTATACCTCCACAAAGCACAAACGGGAGAGAGGGAGAGGGAGAATTTGCTACTTAGCATATCACTGCCGCCTCGGAACATCATGATATTTCGGATGAAAATTAGGTCATATGGAGTGATGTCATTGTCATTCTGCTCCAGTGTTCTCTCACAAAGCTTCTCTCTTTGTGTTGGTGACATGGTGGCCTCGCATTCCCCTCGCATTCCTGCAGCCCACACCAAACGGCCCCCCGTACAAAGACAGGCTTCTGTCAGTCTCCTGCACGACTTGTGTGAAAGGGCCTTGTTGACAACTGCGCCCCGGCTCACGCCTCAGGAATCCAAAGAATCGCCCCGGCATAAAGGCAGCTTGTGACTTCGGACGGACATTGACGGCAATTCATTTTGTATGATATTGTAATCCTCATTATTATTGTAATTCCTCGGGCCATCGATAATGCAGGAGGCTCGGGCCTGTTGATGCTACTTTAATTTGTCAGCCATTATTTATTGGCCCCCGTTGAGCAGATTCTGATATATAACATGCAAGGCCTCTATAGCGGCTATTATCTGTTGGATGTTGCTGCCTAGCTAGCTTCTCGACCCTATTCAAAGCAGAAGAATCAAAACTAACTGTTCCTACATGCTAATATGTACCCATGGCACTGTAGCCGAGAGGGCGTTTTTCCTATGTGATCTGAATTTCAAGGATGCCACTTTGTCCTACTTGGCTGCCAGTAGAATAACCTGACTCTTTGATTAACAAAAGCATTTGACTTTTTAAAGTGGACCTCTCAGTGCATGAATAAAGTCCTGGTGTGTTACAATATAAAGCAACAGTATATTTATATTTTTCCATCTTTTATCAGTACAAAGCTATCTTTGAGCTCTAGTGTGTCATCAGGCTGCTGCAGGCAGGAGGAAGCATTTCCTTAGTTTCTTCTTCCCCAGTATTCAAACTGCAACATTGTCATTTTGAAGCAAGTCACAAGGTGAGGGACTTCAGCAGGGACTGATCCGTGCTAGATATTCGTGTACACAGCCAAGAACTGCATAGGGACCAAGATTTACATGATTGTGGGCCATCTCTAAGCTGGCATCTCAGTCCAGGAAGTGAAGACAGATTCTGGATAGTGTCTGAACAAAGATGGCTCCATTTTTCGCTAAGGAAAAGCAGATAAGAGCCATTGTCAGGGGGTGTACTGTGATCTCTATGAAGGCCTGAAGCCTGGAATTGACAGACAATTACCTTGTGGAGAAAAACCTGAAGAAAAGCAAAATATCTGTACAGCCCAATCAGCTCTATTCTGTCATTTTTTTGGTAAACGTCTGGCATGTGATTGGTGCTAGATAGGGATAAACCAAACCCGGTCCGAACCTGAGCATCTCCGAATCCAGAATAAAGCTCTTTTTGTTGCCGTCCAATGAGCTGGCAGCTGCATGTAAGCAAAGGGGCGGGATACAGTGATGTAGTGGACGTTGTATGGCCACATGGCTATATTTGGTCAATGACATTTACCTAATATGGCATTGTGGCCATAAAATATTAATATGATGTCAGCATAAGCATTCCGCCTCTTTGTTTGTGTTCAGTTGTAGGGCAGGGAATTCCTAAAATCTCCTATAGGGACACAAACAACAATAAAAAATTACGGCAAACAAGTGATGATCTCAGCGCTCAATAAAACGTTATTGTTCTGGAGAACGTACACATAGAAGCCCCACCTGGGACCACATTGGTCTGATGCGATTTACCCTAGAACAGGCTTAATTGTCTCCTCTACTATCCTCTACAATTAGCCCATTCTAGGGTGAATGGTGTCGAACTGGGAGGTCCCATGTGGGGCTTCTATGGCATGTTCTCCGGAACAATAAAGTTTTTATGAACGCTGAGATCAGCCGTTTTTCT
>NW_017306431.1:703773-725314 GCF_000935625.1 Nanorana parkeri
AAAGTCTGTCTTCAGTGGAGCTACCCCTACACTACAAGGGTTACCTACTTATTTTTGTCTAGGGGGTATGGTGTAAAGCACTTTTAGTTACCTGGATTTGGCATTAAAGTTACATTAAAGTCACAATCCCCCCCATGCTGCTTTATTGGCTTACCTTAAATGATGGCTCTTGATCCGATCATCTTCTTCTTTCCAGTTTTCAGGAGTCTGTCCAGCGCTGGTGCCAGATTCTGAACCAGCGCTGACTGCTGTGTCATCCTGTCCCACGGAGTCTGTCTGACGTGCACGCTCACAGCTGTGTGCATTGACTTACCCTGTGTCTCTCCTCTCCTCTTCTCCCGGCCGAAGATCTCTACAGCGCATGGGCCTGCCCCATGATCCTTCACGGCCGCTCGGATCTTCATTACTAGTAGTAAATATATGCAAAAAAACACCAAAGGTTTAATTCTACTTTAACCTCTCTCATGGACTGTCCCTCAGCATCTCCACATATAATGCCGGTCTATGGGCCCTGCATTTGATGTGATGACGTCAGTGCCAGAGCGGAGGGGGAAAGAGACTGCACATGCTAGTGTCCAAGTCAAGGGGAGCGGGAATCAGGTAAATTAAAGAGCTTTACGCAGCTCCCCTAGGCAAAAACTAGTAATTGACCCCTGCAGTTCGGGGATAGTCCCTCTGCAAGGGTTGTTTTTGTTTTGGGGATAGCCTGTAAAGTAAGAAGTCCATAATACTTGAGAAAATCAACCACAAAAAACAACATGGGTTCTAATTCTTCCCCATTCTGAAACTAAATGAAACAAATTTTGTTGGACCAAAGTGAAGAGCAGCATTCTCTGCAGGAAAGGCAAGTATCTCAGCCCTTGTAATACTCTTTATTTAACCATACCAGCATGCCAGCTGTATGTTCACATTTCAGCGTAGGCCCATTTTTACACGTCATCTGCTTCAACACCTCCACTTTCAGCTCTCCTGCTTAGATACACACCCATTCTCATTGTATTTAGAATATAAATCTCTTTATAGCGCCTCTACTCTCTAGGAACTTGTTCCACTGTTCTGGATACCGTGAATAGCTTGGATATCCTACATGGCGCCCCAGCATGCTGTAAATAGACCAAGAGAAGCACAGATTGGAACAGCGAGACAAGTCCTGTAAACAGCTTCACTGGTGCCAGCTTAGGCCTGGCATGTTTCAGGCCCCTCTCAATTGATGTCTGTACCCCTTCCAGCACACCAATATAACCTTTGCTTCTAACGAGAAACACATGGAAGGAAAGGAAGCTGTACAGAAATTAATGGGGGAAAGTTATGCTGAGAGGTGTTTGACGAAGGAAGGATTGTGGGGAAGAACTCCCCAGATTCATTTAAAAAGACCCTGGTACCAACGTAAAAAAAAAAAAAATTGCAGGTAAAAGCACCGAAAAATAAACCATTGTAAATGCTTACTCGCAGTATTTTTCCTTTCCTTAAATGATGTCTTTATTGATTTGCCATGTGCCTCTTGATAGCAAATTTGGCTACTTCAGGAAGAGTCAATTCCCTAGCACAAACCCCTCCCTCCTTGCACATCAAAGCCCTCGCCTCTACTAGGAAAGGCTATGTACTGTTAGTGCTGGTCCAGCTGTGCCTCTCCCACCCTACACTTTTATGTAGCACCTTGGGGAGGATTGAAGAGGAATGCTACTTGAGTGCAGTGGCGTCATTAGGGGGGGGGGGGGGGGGGGGGTGGCCTGCACCCGGGTGAAACCATTGGAGGGGTGACACCAAAATGACTGATAGTCATTTTTGTGTTACCCCCTCTGAAAAGTCGGGCACTCTGTCAAGAGCCCAACTGTTGCTCGAGAGAGAGGAGGGGACCCGGCGGCATACCTTATCTCGCCGGGTGAATGTCCCCTCCTCTCTATGCCGGGGTCCATCACCAAGATGGCTGCCAGCATGTAACAGTGCGTGAGCTCACCATGTGCATGCGCAATGATGTTGCGCGTGCGTGATGATGTCACGCTCCTGCTCAGTGGCGTCACTGCAGGGTGTCACCTGGTAACCGCCCTGGGTGACTCCCTGCCTCGGAACACCCCTGCTTGAGTGACAGCTTTAAATCTGTGGGGGCTGCTGACATGACATCCAAGATGATGGAGCCCAGTGGCAGTCTCAGTGCTTTTGGATGTCTATACAAAGGAGGCTTTTGCAGGCAAACAACATGTATTGGTGTAAAGACTCAAAACAGAAATTCATACTTTAACAAATGTTGACTCTTGACTGGTTCCCTATAGACTTAATTGAATTTGGGGAAATGTATAGCACCTCCATTTACTTCATTTGACACTACTGTCTCATTTTTGAAAGAGCATAGAGCTTAAAGCTATTCTCTGTGAATCCTGCCCCCCCCGCCCCCTTGGAACCCCACACCTTTATTAAAAAATAAGAATTTAGAATGTGTACGCATGTTCAATGGGTCTTCGGCCTGGTCATATGATGTGATGGGTTCTCTTCCTCCTCCAGCAGAAGTCGGTCGTGAATGCTTCAGGGAATGGTGCCAAGTAGTGATGTGATGCTATCCTCTGCAGGGTTACTAGATGACATACCCAAGGAGGTGGGTCATTGACACCCGTGGCTTACAGGAAGTAAGTTAAATGATGCATGGTGTCCTTCAACCCAGAAGGGAAGTGGTGTTGGGCATGGTGAGTCTGGGGGTACAGCTCTGGGAAGGAGGTGAGTGTTGCAACGATAACGGCTTTTTATTTTAACGAGGAGAGGCCATGTAGAGATAGTGATGTGCAGTGCTTTATCATTCTTACACGCAAGCTCTCTGGTATGTAACGGCTACCACGGCCACGGCAAAAAAGTTTTACTCACCTGAGCCTTGGAGATGGCCGGCTGTCACGGTGCTCCCTCCCGCCTTTCTCTTCCTTTTCTGCAGCAATGGTATGTCCCTCGGCGTCCTCACATCCTGTACACAGTGCATTGAGCATGATGACTTGAGGATCCTTAGACTGCTGCAGCGGAAGGGGAGCGAGGCTGTAAGAACCAGTCTAAGAGCAAGTTCCGAGGATCGGGTGAGTGTAACTTTATTATTTTAGCACCTAGACCTAAAAAAATAGCACTTAACTCTTGCGGTGCGGGGGGAGCCTCACTGAAAGGGTTAATAAAAGTTTTGCCCAGAGTTCTTCTTTAAGACTGGACATGTGTTACAGGCACCAGGTGAAAATAAAGGGGGAAAAAACTGATGCATCCACCAAATTGAAGGACTGGTAAGCTGCATTATGTGACATTTTTTGTTTTTGGGTGTAGATACGCTTTAAATTCTAAATTGTCAGTAACCTAAGGAATTTTTGCATAAGACGTTAAATGCATGGCTGGAAAACATCTCTCTGTATGTCTAGTTGCGATGTCCTCTTGAAACATTTTTTCAAAACCCCTGTGCCTAAACAGGCACATGAGGAGCTTTTTTGCCAACATTCAACCTTCATTTTATGTCCATCAGTCTGTTTAGGAGCCACATAAGTGTCCAAGTTACAGATCTACCTACAGTCGTTGTCCTAAATAAGCCGGGGTAACCGCCTCTGACATTAAAAAATAATTTCTAACAAAGTCAAAGATATAACATATCAGTTAATATGTCAAGTATGAGATTGCTCAAATTGAGGTCTTAACAAGTCCCCGTGGCTGTACATTACTGATTAATATTGATTAGTCTCATATGGAGATAGATGTAAGTTTACTGTAGCATGTCCAACACGGGTTCAGATGGGCTAATTCTGCTGATGAACAGTGTTTAATCCACTTTTAAGGAGCAAAAAAAAAAATCAATTGATACATATTTGCATTACACAGTTCGTTGGATAAGTAATTGCCAATAATAGTAAATTAGGGCAATCCTAGTATTGATCCCATCAGAGTAAATATGTATTGATTGCCCTTGGTTGTGAACACTGTGAGCAATTATTGATATTATTTTAATCTGACAGATTTAAATATGGAAGACGAGATGTCCCCGACGATCTGCTTGCCCGGATTATGTAAATTCTATGAAAATGTAATTAATCAGCAGGATGAGGTGTTGTAGCAGATCTTAGTATGCAACTGCTGCCAGGAACGGAAAAGACTGAAGCAATGCGTGTTTAAAGGACGTTCCAACTAGTTCATATAGGTGTGATGGTCAGGTGTCCACCCTTGGCGTTATAGTGTGTTTTGCCTATGCAAACCCAAAAGGAATATGTTTTCATGGATTTTTGCATGGATGCTGGCCAACATGGCTCACTTTTGTTACTCCCAGAGACCCCAATAGTAATCTCCATTTGAAATGTCATTTCTGAGAGTGCTGTTACCAACACAAATCTTAAGGTGAACACCATCCAAGACTTGCAGAGCTGTATGCTTGCTTCCAAGATGAATCACACACTGGCCCTACAGGGTCCTAAGTGGTGAAATAGCTTAAATGCAGAACAATGGAAAGAAAGGAGGTCAACTTGTTAATAGGTTGCATTTAGTGGTTTTACAAACTGTTGACCATATAGTTAATAAGGTGCATCTTTAGAGCATGCAGCAGAAGACTAAATTATGCTTTTGTTTGTCACTGTGTAAAAAAAAAAAACGCCCACTCACCCCCTTTCTAAAATCCTCCCTGGATCTTCTTGGGTTTTTTCCCCCACAAAAATGCACTATACATCTCACTATACATACAGACGTCACATATCCTTCCTCTTCTTCACATTGGCGGTGGAGGCAGTCCTTCCTCCTGGGCTGAGCCTGGCCTACATGATGACCCACCCCCAGGCGGTGTATCAACGACAGCTTGAGCTCACAGGAAATGGGTTGGCTGATGCTGTCATTCAACCAAAAAAAGGACCAGTAGTGCTGGGCAGAGGAGGGAGCTGAGGACAGCAATGGCGTGTGGACAGGGTAAATAGAGCATGGACACATATTTTTTTAAGAGGGGAGGAAGCAGCTTATTAAAGAAAATAAATACTTGAGTTCTACTTAAACTTTTGTGTTGATGACATTCCAATACAAAAAAAAATTATATCTAAAAATGTTTTTCAGTTTCCATGGAAAGCAAGAAGTACACTAAAAATAAATGGACTTCACAGAGCAGACTTTTGAACAATCTGAAGCTTAAGATAACATGAATTTATTTAGATATTTTCAGCTTGTACTGGCTTCCTGATCCAGCCCCAGTGCTTGCTTTATCAGGGTTTGGCTCTGTTTGCAGTATAGATAATAGACAGCTTAGCCCAGAAAATATATTTTTATCTCAAGGTAATCCTGTGTGCAACTAGAGCTTGATTTCAAGTATGTTAAAGGTACCCACAGACCCAGCGGGCCATCTTCCATCAAGAGATCCAACATCTGCTTGCTTGAGCAACAGTCACATAGCACTTAGAGATGTGTTTGACAAATGTGCAATGAAGGAGATCGTGAAATATTACCATCTCTCTGGTATTTCCAAAGGGAAGATGGGGCTTTAATGAACCATCAAATAGACAACTTTTCGTTATTACACAAGACTTCTTTGTCAAGGTTGACTGCTTGATGGGCCTCTGAAGCCTCACCTATACCTTGAAAAATCCAGAGTGCTGACAATCTTTCATTATCTCCTGAGGGATGAATAACGCCAAGCTTTAAGAACCTCGGTTACGTTATGCTCCATAAGCTTGTAAGGGTGTTGAGTGGTTGCTTCAATTAATGTTACACTTGCAATGCAATGGTTGTTCCTTTTTTGTGAATGATCAAATGCTCAATAAAAAAAAATCAATTTATTCTGTAAAGTTTATGCAACTGGTGCTGTGTATTTTTTTTGCTTGTGGATAATCTTTGATATTAGTTACCGCAGAGGTGGAACTGGAAGCACTTGGGTCCTGTAGATAAGAATTTCTTCTATCCTCCCTCCATTTACCCCATAACTTTTCAGCTAACCCATTGCCAGTGAGGGGAAGACTTAATTATATACATGACACGGCTAATTAATAATAATTTTTTGGTGTCATCACTGGGATAGTAGCTTAGCCTGGAGGGTGTAAAGCAGAGGAATATTTACCACTAACCTTATTCCTTGCCTATGAAAGTTTTTCCTTGCTGGGTCCTGGACGAGCAATTGGTCCCCCAAAGCCACTACTCCTCTACGGTTGCGTGTCTGCTCCATGGTTGATGCCATAACTTACAATGCCAATTAGGGCAATGAGGAATAATATAAGGTGAACATTTCCGACTTATTTCTAACAATGTGGGTTTTTTTTCTTTACCCTAGCATTTTCATTGTATATGTGTGGGGAGTGGCTAGCTAATGGACCTTGCCAGACATCCCCTCCCTGACCCATCTAGAAGGAAGAAATATTTGCCCTTCCTTCGCAGGCCTACTTGTGCATTTTCTGTCTGTTCGTAGGAAGGTTCCTTTGATAATCATACCTTGCCTACCATTGCTTGTTCATAAGTAGCTTTAGGTAGGCCCTCATGCTACTCAGTTGATTATAAATATTGTTAATCTGTAACATCAATATTGAAACAAAATCTGTGTGTAACCAGCAAATTACTGGACCCATTGCTAGCACTGCCACATTGCTGGGTTGATAGGGAAATTACAGTATGGGGCAAAGCAATGGTCTTATACCATCGGAAGAGTGAGAGGTTTCAGAGAACCCAGGGCAGAGAGTTGGAGTCCAGCTTAGCCCACTCTTTAAGACTTTGGGCCTCTTTCACCCCTCAACCCATCTGTTCTTAACGCATGCACATAACTTGCTGGGCACAGATCCCAGTACAATTGATGGTGCCCAGCAGCCTAGCTTATCACTGCAGTCATTGAGCCATTATTTTATCTCACTCGTTCCAGTTTCTTAAGGCTCTGGCGTCATGCCACCGGGAGCCCTTGGACCCTGTGCACGTGTGACCAGCTGTTGACTTGTGACACCCTCCCATTGAACAAATGAAACTGGCACTTCCTTGGAACCCGCCTTGCTGTTTGGCAAGAGGCAAAATCCCTAGAAAGAAAGGCAAAATGGAAAACTGTTAAACCTCTTTTATTCTCAGAAAAGTAGATACAAAGCTCATTACTGAGAAGTACATTTGTAAGCGCCCTTTCTTAGATGGTGCCCGTGCTGAGATAAACGTCCCAACAGCTGCCTTGACGAAGACAGCAGCACACAGAGCTGCATTCTATCACAAATATGCAAGCACAACTGGTGCGATTATTATGGCTCTGTGTTTAAAAAGCAGCAATTCATGTCAAGGAAAAATATACTCTTCCTCCTGAAGTATTAGTATGGTGGAGTGAAAATATGTTAGCCGTGACAATGCATAGCTCACAAATCTTCTTCTGTTTGTACCAGCAACTCCAGCCTTGCACTTCCACATTCTGAGCTCAGTTTCACAATTACAATTTGTTAAAGGAGCTTCTGTTGTGTGGACGATTTCCAGTCTTGTCATTGTACAACCAAATTTCCTATAATCAATTGTAGCAATGCCTATGGTCAACTGCTATATGCAAAATGTAGGTGCCTGTGTATGTAAGACCCTCTTATCATTTCTCGGGTTCAGCGGAAAAACGTTTGCTGGGATATTAAGGTGTTTGTGGTCTTCAAGGGTGCAAATGCTTTTAAATAACTCCTGAGAGTCACAGATGCTCTATGAAACCCTACTGGTCCTGTTCTGGGGACATAATATTTGCCCCTTGTTAATATTGATTTTTAATCTCTCCAATGCATTGTCCCAAAATGGAGAAATGTTGAAGATATCTCCAGATTTCCACCAACATGTCAAAGATAAATGAATACCTTCAGTTTTGCTTGTCCTTAATCATTTTGTTATTACAACATGTACATATCTACAGTGCCTTTATTGTATATATATTCATGCAAGGCTGACCAGAATTCTTTTGAAACTGACTGCACAGTGGAAGGCTCTGTCTTTTCAATTATCACTTTATAGTAAGGGTAGGCAAACTCCAGCCCTACAGCTGCGAAGCAACTACAAATACCATTAGGCATTGCAAGACTCTGACAGCCACAGGCATGACTCCCAAAGGCAGATGCATGATGGAATGTATAGTTCCACCACAGCTGGAGGGGCTGGACTTTTCCTACCCACCCTTTATAGGTTTCAGCGCAGAAAAGCTACAGTTTGTCCTGGGCGTCTGGCTGGGATCAGAACTGATGACCCTAATGGGGATGGTTGGCTACCATGGATATTCTCCCAATCCCATTCTGCTTCTTTGATATGTAGGGCATTATGGGAAGTTAATATAATGAGAAATTTCAGGTGGCTATGCTAACCGTATTTTAAAATGCATTAAAAAGCTTAATTAAAGTCAGAGGTGTGCAGTCTAATAGACATTGTAGAAAAAAACTTAAAAAAATCTTGCCTCCAATTTGCAACTTTTGCAACAGTTGTGCTGGGTGTCTAAATATGACAAAGCAGTCCAAAAAAGACCAGAGTTAGAATCTGTGTAATCAGTAATCAGCACTTAGTGCAATACAAGTCTGTGTGGGGACACTGTTACTTAGCTATGTCAGCATCAGACACTGGAGTGGGAGGACAGGAAGCTGTATTTTCAAGTTATTCCAAAGAACTTCACCCTTATGTTAAAAATGACAACAAAAGCAAGTTTAGAAATGTTTAGTAATGGCAACCTACAAACAGATACTCATAGATAATGACAGCTTTTTTATTCTTTGCATATGTTATTTTTCTTTCCATCTCCATTCTTCTCACAGTGGCCATTTTCATTACGGGTAGATGAATCCATCCCTTTACACGTGTGACCAGTTGTTGACTTTTGACACCCTCCCCATGAACAAATAAAACTGGCAATTCCTTGGAACCCGCCTAGCTGTTTGGCAAGAGGCAAAATCCTCCAAAACTGTTAGACCTCTTTTATTCTCAGAAAAGTAGATACAAAGCTCATTACTGAGAAGTACATTTGTAAGCGCCCTTTCTTAGATGGTGCCCGTGCTGAGATGGAACTCTGGGTCTACTTTCTAGAACATCATCTTTGGGGAAGAAAAATCCCTTTCCCCCTGAGATCTCACAAGGTTTTTAAGTTTCCAGATGAGATTTATCAGGAAGGCACTTGTGATATATCCTTCTGAGGATACATCTGTTACATCTGTGGGGACAGGGCTACATCACCAGTGCTTCACTCAACCAAGATGTGGAGAAACAGTAATTGTAAGTAAAAGAAAAACAAATGTTTGCTTAACTAATAAATATAAGATGATTATACACTGCCTGGCCAAAAAAAGGTAACACATGGATTTAGCTAAGCCAATAGGTAAGAGCCTTCCATTGGATAATTGGCACTTCTCTGTATACTATTGATACTTTATTGTTCAATATGATTGATGTTGGAGTACTTATCGGATCGGGGAGGGGGGAATCCAGCCCCTCCCCTGTCACGGCAGAGAGCTGTGACAGGATCGAGAGGTGAGCGAACGCCAGTATATGTTCGTTCACTTACCGATCTACTGAGCCGACCTGTGACAGTCTCATTGTCACAGGTCGGCTAGAACTATGAAGTGAGTGAAAAGCACTCACCTCATAGCTCTCCTTTAATTGATGTTTTTAACTTTTTGTATGGAGTCAAATAAACTATATTTTTTATATATAAACTCTCGTCTGGAGCTTATTGGACTTATTGGTCATTTGGTGCCTAAAAAACCCCAACGTTTTCATTTTATTTCTTATTGTTACTTAACCAGGGGTTGGCACCTAGCTAGTCAGGATCTGCGCACCATAACAATTTTTTGTTCCATTGGATAATTACTGAAGTTATTAATATATTTCAAATGGCAACAAATTAGGTCAGCTGGCTACCAGAATACACGGAATGACCAGGTTTTTCCATCAATGGATTTTTTCTTTCCTGATGGCACATAGGGCATATTCCAAAATGGCAATGCTCTGGATTCATTGTGAACGAGTGGTTCAGGGAGCATGAGACATTATTTTCACTCATGGATTGACCACCACAGAGTCCAGACCTTAATCCCATTGAAAATCTTTGGGATGTGCTGGAGAAGACTTTACACAGTGGTCTGACTCTCCCATCATCACTACAAGATCTTGTTGAAAGATTAATGCAACTCTGGACAGAAATAACTGTTGTGACATTGCATATGATTATCGAAATGATGCCACAGCGAATACATGCCGTAATCAAAGCTAAATTATTAGGGTGTGTGAATGTATTTTTGGCCAGGCAGTGCATATAGACTTGTGAAGCTAAAAGGTTGATGGGATTTTTAGTGGAAAGGGGGTAAAGGTCCGCTTTAACCTTTTCTAAGCAAAGGTCAGTCACAAATCCTAACATTCATATGTAGAAGACTACAAGGAGATACAAAGGTGTGAGACTTCAATTGGACTTTATTCGTTTTCTTAATTCCTTTTTTTTTTTTAATTTTACATTTGCTTGGAGTACTGTTTAGTTTTTCCAAAGTCTTCCCATCTGCCAAAGTCTTCTCTATATGTTTTTATTCAATAGAGAGTGTGGCTGCCCACCCCCATATAGCATGGAAAAAGTGAAGTGCCTTGGTGCCTCATATAGCCCGTCCCCAGCCACCTAGAACTGGCAATGGAGCTGCCAAGTACAGGCCTAATTTAAGTTCTGGACATTTACAATAAGCGGATTCGGTTAGCTGCTGTAAGCAGGGCTACAAGCCTGTAAACACTCGGCTGCCATGGAAATATGAAAACACTCAGAAAATATTGGGGATGTTGAAAAGTTAACTTTGTCTCTTCTCTGAAATATAGTTACCACGGTGGATATTTGTGGCCCGGCGTGCATTCTATTGCATAAAACAATCTTGACTGCTTGTCAGGAAGAAACAACCATGTTACCACTTTTTTTTGCATATTCCAAGCCACAGGGATGACTTCATTCTGTATTTCAAAATGTATGTACTATATTGTGAAAGAGCGAGGGCCACCAGGAGCAAGGACTTTCCCATCTACCGGTTGTAGTTCTGGTAAGATGGATACCACACATTTAGCGCAACGCTCTGATGTGAACAGGACCTAAAGGAGTATAAGGCCTCATTCACAAGAGAAAAGGCCGGCAAGTACAGCTCCGTGCTGCGTGCATGGCCGTATCGGGCAACTCCGGGGAAGGACAGGTGCTGCGTGTGATTAGTGCGCAGCCCCTGTCCTTCTCTATGGGAGTATGCGGCCATACACCGCCCTACACTCACCCCAAGTGCAGGTCCGTACGGGTGCAGGTGACCCAGCTCGGATGCAGACAGGATCCATCCTGTCAGTGTACGAGTACGGACACCTGCACCCACACGGACCTGCACTTGGGTAGAGTGTAGGGTGGCGTATGGCCGTGTACTCCCATAGAGAAGGACAGGGGTTGCGTACTAATCACACGCATCACCTGTCCTTCCCTGGAGCTGCCAGATACGGCCGCGCACGTAGCACAGAGCTGTACGTGCCGGCCTTTTCTCTTGTGAATGAGGCCTAAATGTGACAACGGTAATATATGGGTGTCAGGGTTATCTCCATGTGTCTTCTTTCTAATTGACCTCACAGTTCTGTGTCCTTTATTTATCTATTTATTCTGTGTTCCCTGTGCGGCAGCGATGAAACCGTTCGGGATAGGAGTTGTGAGATTTTCCTACGTCGTCTTGGGATGCTGTTGGAGGCTGGCAGGTCCAACAGTTTTACGTGCTGCTCCTCGATTTCTGGCTCCCTGACCACAACAAGCTTGTGAAGCCTTCCAGATTGTACATGCCAGGAAAATAGAAAACACTGACAACATACCGCTTCCAAATGGATTAGAAAGAGCTATGACAACATTATGGCTGCTTCTAGAAATACTAACTGCAACGGAAAATGGACTCAGAATAGAATTTATATAGAATATCACTTCACAGAGTCCCGCCAATCACCTAACTCAGTTTTAAAGTACCACTCCAGCCAAAACTTTTTAGTTAGCTTTGGATAAAACTGGGGGGAAGGATTAGACCCATTCGGCCGGCACCTGTCAAATTGTTGCAGCCGTGTTGTTGATCTAAAATTGTTGTTTAGATACAAGCATTACGGCATCATTACACGCACCAAATTGCTTTTACGGTGCGGCAGAATGTGTGTCCCCCCCCCTCCCCTGCCGTCTTCCTGTGCTCCGCTGTCCCCCGTGCAGGCCCCAGACCGGCACAGCAGGTCTCCGACTGACAGATCGGAGGGAGATCAGCAAGCTTCCAGTCTCCAATCTCTCCTCCGATCACTGGACCCGGAAGTGATGTGCATTACATCACTTCCGTTGTCACAAGTTACAATCTCCGGCTCTAAGAGCCAGGAGAAAAAGCTGGTGAAGCAGATCTCTGCTTCATCTGGATCCCCAGGTGACATTAGGGGTCTGAAATACCCCTGATGTCTCCATAAAGAGGGCCTGTCACATTATATTTGCTATCACATGGGGGGGCTTAAATATATTAAAGTAACATATAAAAAAAAAACATTTGAAATTTTTTTTTTTAAAGTCCCCCGCCCCCCACGTGCATTCACATACAGCGCAAACACGCGTCGGATGCGCCAACGTGCAAAATTGCACGTTACATATCGACGCAAACGTCGGAGTGAGAGCAATAATTCTAGGGCCATCAATCACTGGTAACACTAAGCTGATTTGTAAGCTTCTTGAGGGCAGGGACTGATGTGGATTTGCACATGCATGTGAAGTGCTGCGTAAATTGTTGTTGCTAAATAAATAAGAGCTCCTGTGTTTCGTGATGATGCCAGAGGGCCTCCAATCACTGGAGCAGAAGCGGAAAGAGGCTGCGGGGACCAGTCTTGGAGCCTATGGAAGTGGGGATTAGGTAAGTAAAAGTCCTTCACACGTCCCCTAGACATTACCAAGCAGCTAAATTAGTGTTTTTTTCCTCAGAGATAGGCTTAAGCTGGCCAAGCAATTTGTTCTAAAATTTTCATTTTTGGAACATCTGCTTGACCAACATCTGCTTAATGGTTAGTGGGGTCTACTCAACAATGGTTCTTCTAATGATGGGGAGGTCCTAAGTCTTTCAGCTTTATATTCATTTCAGAGATGGTGTTTGTGCAACAATTGTCAAGTAATGATGGGGAGGTCCTAAGTCTTTCAGCTTTATATTCATTTCAGAGATGGTGTTTGTGCAACAATTGTCAAGTAATGAAAACACTTATTGGAATTAAAATTAACCATGTTATTCTGGAATAGAAAAGCTACGTGTGGTGATGAAAGCTTCTGCTCTTATGCAATTGTAATGACATAAGGAACCATCTGATATTACCAGAAACCAGGTCATGTGTGAATGATATTAAAGCAAACGTGTACTATGGAAAAAGAGAGAATAAAAGTAAGACGAGGCTGTAGAATAGGTACCGCACTTACCAAAATGTTGTGATAATATGTGTGTAGTAAGAAAAGGATGTGCAGAACGCAACTTTCAAGCACGTTCCAATCACCCTTGGTTCTGGTTTCCAGGCAGTGTAGCGTTTTTTGGATCCCAGAAAGTCCAATAGAAGAGCTACAAAATAATTTAATAACAAAATCAATGAGTCCCTTTCAAAATACTAGGTTCTATCTGTTAGCGTGTCCAGCATCAGATATATTCTGAGCAGGTACATCTGATAAAACTGGGCATATAAAAAAAAAAAAAAAGTTTGACGTTCTGAAGTCTTCTGACATATAGCCATCATACAATTTCAATCTACACTTCAGCGTTTATCTTTTACACAATGGTGAACATCAAGAGTTTGTCTTTGTGACAACGGTGGAAGTCCAGAGTTTGTCTGCCTGACTGTCCCTGTGATGTTCATCGGCCATGAACATCTGGTACAGGCGAGTGATTGATGCCTAAACAATTGAGACTAAGCTCATTGTATCTCTCAAGAGACAGCCCAAGTCTATAGCCACCTTTAGAAACTTTTTGACTAGTCTATCTTCAGGCATTGTGTTCATAGGGCACGGATCAGCTGCCGGTATAACGGGGGTACGTGGATAATGGAACTAAAGGCAGAGCAAAATCATGCTGATTAAATTTTACTAGGACAAAGGCAAGGCCCAACAAGTGACATTGAGGCTTTATAAGAACGCTAGGATAACATGCCAAAGGTGCCTACAGATTTTGGAGAACTTTTGCCTGTCCTGGAATGCTGTTATGAATAAGGACCTCCATCCAACATACATAAGTGAGTGTTAAATATACAAATGGACTTTTTATGTAGTATGCTAATTGGAATTGCTTTGAGAAATGTGTGTTGTCCCTTCCAAGGGAAGCCTGCTAATTGTGCATTTTTCCTCCAAGACAGCTGGCCCTGCTTGCTTCCCACTTCTTCTTCCTTCTTTAGCTAGCAAGATCATTCGGCATCCTTCATGACTAGCCGCTTTCTGATGCCTGAAGGCAGCATAAAGATGCCGGGCAATGTATTTTACCATTCTCAGTGATCTGTTTAGACTCTCACCCTGGTGTGACAAACAACCAAGTTCTTCAACAAGTTGGTGTCTTGCAAACTTTCACACAGCCCGGGCCTAATCACAAGCCACATTTACATAGACTAACTCTCAAACATGAGCCGAATCAAAGGCTTTTGAGAAGATTTCTCAACTCTGACTAATTTAGTTGCAACAACTGCTGCTTTAGGACAGACTCCATTCACATGGAAAAATGCTTCCTCACTAACACATGAACAGACTCCAGAAACGCATAAATTGTCACCGCTGTGAAAACATTTTCACCTCGACACATAGGATTCTCTGCTCTTCACTTGCTTTTATACAGAGGAGAGTGCCATTCCAAACAAAAGTTCTCCTGTCATAAGACATCTATAGAAGCCACAGACTGACCATTTGCTGGATTACTGCTCAGCACCAGGGTGCCGGGGTTCATTAACTCTTTAGTGATCCCGGGTTTTCCAGAAGGCAGCAATGGTTTGAGATGCACAGAGGGGGGTGTCTCATATGATATGCGATTTGTAAAGCGTGTATTTTCCAAGCCCACCAATTATTCATTGTGGACTTTCAGCTCTTTCTTAGACTTGAAACGTTTGTAGTGCTTATTGCTCAACTGAATGCGGAAAAGTAAACCGCTCCATTTGAAACGCCATGCACAAGGCTTCAGAACGTCAGCTTTGAAAAAAAATAAAATAAAGGAGTAAAAGTAATTTATGTGTCCGTCTGAAAGGGATAAATGGATATTTTATTGTCTTAAACTAAGTACGAGCTTGGAATGAGGAACACTGTGGAGTTGGGCTTCAATGACTTTGCATCGAATGCTGATCAAACATTTCTCCAGCTTTTCATATGGAAATATATATATAGTTTTGTACTGTTCCTTTAGATTATACTTGAAGGGTTTCCCTGCTTGTTGTGGCTGTTTATTACATTCTTCTAATTTTGTTTCTGTATTTATTTCTAAAGCCCAGTAAAAAGGTTTCAAACACAAAAGTTAGGAGTTAGCCAGCTGTCCCTTTGAGTTGAACTCAACTGTCAACCCATGCTGTACTTGTACTTGTTGAGGAGGAAGATTCCTTTAGCTAATCTTTTCTACTTCAACTTTGTAACAATTGATTGTATGCTGTTGGGAGTCAGCAACATACATGGTGGTATTTATCAAAACTGGAGCACACAGAATCTGCAGCAGCAGTGCATAGTAATCAGCTTCTCTCTTCAGTAGACATGTGCGATTCGTTTCGTTCCGAATCAAAAACTAGAAATAAATCTGTATTTCTATATTGAATTTCCATAAGTTCTATCACACTTCTAGTAACCAGATCCATCCAGAAGTTTGTAAACGTACTTATGGAATATTCTTACTTATTGAAGATGCCCATAGGATGGACTTCCTCAATGTACTGACACAATGTCACTCAGCCCTGTGAATATGCACTTCCTTGTCCTTCCTACCTTCTGAACTGGAGCTCAACTTCTGAGGACTTACAATCTTAAAGATTGAGCGCAGTCACTGTTTGAGCAATAATTTTCCACCCAAACCTTTGACAAAAGTTGATTGAAAAATCAACTTGTGTACCTGTGCATGGGTACCTTAAAGTGGCCCTTCAGCCTTTTCAATGTCTTAGATATACATGTGAAAAGTATCAGCTGTGTAAACAAAGTTTGCAAAGTGTGTTAATTTCTTAGTTACCTTGCTTCTACTTATAGTTTGCAATTATATATGTACATGGGGGTAGCCATACTCTGTACACTACATACTCTTATCTTGCTGATGAGGTCTGCCTGATGGAAGACAATAGACTCTCTGTTTTTTTTAATGAGGTGAAACACCCACAATGCACCAGGTAGCTGGACACCATACCATCTTTGTCTAGCTTGTATGTGACATGATGAAGCTTGG
Source organism: Nanorana parkeri (assembly GCF_000935625.1). NCBI lineage: Eukaryota > Metazoa > Chordata > Amphibia > Anura > Dicroglossidae > Nanorana > Nanorana parkeri. The sequence continues at coordinate 720,087 of NW_017306431.1, forward strand.
ATAGGCATTTTTTATACATGACAAGAAAAAGGTATGTTTTACTCAAGACTATGTTATCTTGTGATACTAGCATATGCAATATTGATTCATGCAAAGGTCAAGGACCGATAGAGGTGCTGCACGTCACATAGAACAAACTTCCCTTGCAAAAGACAACTGCAATTCCCATAAATTATTGGTGTCATCTGGCCAAGAGAAGCTCTATATAGTACATAGCTGCCAATCAATATCTATGGGCAGGTCACCTGTCCATATTGCACACTAAAAAGAAGAGGAAACATGGTCAGTGATGGCCAGGAAATGGACCTCCAAAGGCAGATAGAAGACAAATCTGTAATTTAAAATAAAGAAATTGAGCTTTTTGGAAAAAGGTAAAGGTGTGTCGTTCATATAATAGTGTTTTATTTCTTGCTGGGATGCAGCCTTGTAGAGATGCTGTCACTTTGCCCATTCATGACCCCACCACCCAACTGATACTTACCTCTCCAACGGTCTCCCACTGCTCCTTCCTCCATCGCAGCTGGAACCAAATTACCTGGTGTTGGTGCCTAGAAGGTACAGTGACATTAACCACTCAACTATAATTAGTGCTCAGGCCTAGCAATAAGCCATTAGACCTGACCACTGTCATATGGAGTTCACTTGTTCCCCCATATTCAAACCACTGGGTACTTTTCAGTAGAGCTAGAGTGTTGAGTATCAGTAAAAGGGGGTGTAGTTAGGAGCACCCAATACAAACTTGCAATTTGTTTAAAATGCTGATATGTTACGTACAACAGATACAGCCAACACATGTTGGGGAAAACGATTCCCAACTTTTTCAGGGCTTCAACCACAATTTGAAATGCAATCAGGATGAAATTATAAAGAAAGCCGGAATTGAGGCTGGGGTGTTCTAAAGGCATGTATTAGACATGTCAGCTGTGGACAAATTCGGTTCGGATATTTCGCTATTTCAAAATTCTGATCCGAAATTCAATTCGGTTCAGGTTTCGTATACGGGTGACTTTACGAATATTCGTTGCTAATACCACAGAAAACCATATACTGATATTAATACTAAAGCTGAATCTCCTAGACCCGAATGGCATTAGCGATCCGAATTTCCAAATTGCATTTGGGGGCTCTCTAATGCCATTCGGGTCTGGGAGCCTCAGCTTTAGTAATATATGTATATGGCTCCCAGACCCAAATGGCATTCGGGAGCTCCCGAATGCAATTCGGAAATTCAGGTACCGAATGCCATTCGGGTCTAGGAGCTTCAGCTTTACTATTATTTGGATATACAGTATATGGCTCCCATGTTGCCGTAACGAAAATTCGTGTTTTGACCCATTCGGATGCATTCAACTGAAAAACACATCTGATTGGCCAGAAAAGTCAGTTTCGTTTTTGAACTAAATTCGGACTTGATCCAAAATTCGGAAATAGAAATTCGGATTTAGACACATTCTGATGCATTGGGGTCAGAAATTCGGATGTGTCCGAATGTCCGAAAATTCGGCCTAATTTTGATTTATAACGAAACTAATATTTGCATTTATAGCTGCCCAACCTGCACTTTGCAAATGGAGATGGGATGATGTGGCATGGCTACACAAATGCTATCTTTGGACCTGCGCAGCTTCTTATTGTTCTTTCTCTTAGCGGTAGAGCAACTCAGCAGTACAATCACACAGCACTGGCTCCTTTTCTGCATCCAATGTGGCGGGATGGAAACTTAAGGGTTCTAGACCTCATGGGTCAAAATGGCAGTGCCCTAGTATACAGCATATTTGCCCTACTGCTGCAGTTCAGGAAAAAGCTGGAACAATAGACTGGTGTATCAGGTTGCATTCTGATACCCCCATTACTTATGACATGATCTGCAGTATCTATAGCATCAGCAGCACCAACCATTTTAAAACACATTGCTTTTTAGGAGCAAAAACTAATAGATTAATATCTTCTGTCCTTTTTTAAGTGTTTGGGGCAATAGGAAAAATTGCATTGTCTATGCGTAGGGACTACATTGGCCAATGCTGCCCAACGGGGCTGGTGGGAACCCCATGAAAATACAGAGTTAAATTCTTACATGTCATTTATTATTTTTCCTTGAGCATAGGTCTGTCCTGTACCATAAAGAGCCGCTATCTTTGCAAGGCTAAACTTTACCCGGAGATCTTGGATTCACATCCTATGGACGGCTGAACTTTGGTCCACACAGGCAAACCACCCACACTGTACACAAGGACCCCCAGAAATAGCCCTGGCCTCACGGATTTCTCAGGATCAGGAATAGATACACTTCCGCTGGTCCTTGTTGAGATATAGATTTGGCTCGATGTGAACATGTCAGCTGCAGGAACATCTGTCTGTAGAAACTCATTCCATGGAGCTTAAGGCCTATATAACTATATGTTCAGTCAAAATACAAGAATTTTTATTATGCTAAAATATCGCAGTGAAAGGCATCCATGTTCCTGTGAATTGTGACTCAGTATTTAATAATGCTATAAAGCAAAGCCACACCTCAGATCTGCAGGAGCAATGTAAAATGAAAAAAAGATGCACTTTAGGGTTTTGGTGGACATTTGACCTTCTGCCTCAGCGATCTTTGTCTTAGCGGCCAATCGCCAGGCCTGATCAGTGTCAGCGCTCTGCAGGTATCAGCATTCAGAAAGTCCAAAGGGGGTTACTCGCAAAGCTGCCGAAGGCAGCCGAGTGAATAACCAAGCCGAAGTGAAGTGAGCCGGACAACGTTTCGGCTATTCACTTCTGGCTTGTACGGCTGATTTCAGCCCTACATCGGCTGCACTTCGGTCAGCCGAAGTGCAGAAGGACTTCGACTCAGCCGCTTCAACATCTGGATCGGCTGAGCTGAACCTCCGGCAGCTCACTCGCTGCCGTTCGCCCCTATCCAAATGAGTGAGTGAGTGAGTGCCGCCGAGAGGCATTCGGCTCGGCTTTCCTGCTCGATACCTCCATGGTACCGAGTAGAATAGAAAATCAGGGAAAATAGTCGGGGGGGAAAAAAGTTGAATTTTTTTTTTTAATGTAAATAAATTGTAAAATTTAAATATAAATAAAGAATTTAAAAAGAAAACAACAGGGCAGAGCTAGCAGTGACAGCTAGCTCCGCCCCAATTTTTACTATTGGCCGGCACCTGCTAGAGTCTTCTAGCAGGTCTCGGCCAATTAATAATAACTGGGCAGAGCCAGCCGTGAGATCATTTGATCTACTTAAGACATAAGTTCTCACTTAGACCCCCAGGCTCCACCTGTAACTTAAATATACTTTTAGGTGGATTTAAAACACACAGCTGCTTAGCAAAAATGGTAATGGTAAAATTTCTAATTTCACCTCCATAGTTCAATGGGCTGAAATGACAGGAAAAGTGTTTAGAACAAGGGCAGAGACATCCAGCGCTCACCTATATGTACACATACAAGCCCAAGAAATAGGTAACATAACTGTAATTTTAGTGGAAAACACAGTTTATATTTAGTCCAGGACACTACGTCTCATAATTAACACTAAATTGAAAAAAACTACCTAATGTTCCACACCGCAGTTCTGACCTTGACGCTTATCTGGTGAAGCAACAATAAAAGATGTAAATCCATACCTAGCTAAAATAATATGTCAGCAGAGGCATGAAAGGTCACATACTCGGCACCTGCATGTAACTGATTGGAAGGTTCCCTTCTACAGCTCCGCACCCCTGTGCACACTCCTGCTTCAATATGGTGATCCCAAGAAGGGAAAATATTGTTCACTGAGATTTGTTTGAGTTATGAGATTAAAGAACTTCAGGCATTTTAAAAATGAACCCTGGCAATGGAGCTGCCCCGGTACTGCTGCAAGGGTTAAAGGAGAACTATGGGGTTAGGGCTTTTCCCCATAGTTCTCCTTAGGGTAACGGGAGGACACAAACTAGCGTCTTCCCGTCACCCTAAGCTCAGTATACCGCGAGCTGCAGCTCGCGGTATACTGAGACGCCGCAGCTGAAGCGGATCCGGACAATCATGTCTGGATCCGCCCAGCTGCGTGAGTGACAGCTGGCTCGGCCTATCTAGAGGCAGAGCCAGCTGTACTCGCCCCCTCCCCAGTCCGTTCCGTCAGTCAGCGCTGGAGGATCGGAGCGGGGAGGGGGGAATTCAGCCCCTCCCCTGTCACGGCAGAGGGCCGTGACAGGATCGAGAAGTGAGTGAACGCCGGTATGTGTTCGCTCACCTCCCGATCTACTGAGCCGACCTGTGACAGTCTCATTGTCACAGGTCGGCTAGAACTATGAGGTGAGTGAAAAGCACCCACCTCATAGTTCTCCTTTAAGTGCTCATTTTGGTCTAAGGGCAGCAATAAAGAAGATATACTAACTTGATCCTCGGTCCTGCGGTGGTCGGTGCTCACCTCGCTGTTCCTTTGCCCCAGCTGAGGAATGTTGCCGTCCTTACCTCTAATGGAGGTCAATGGACCGGCCTTAGATGTGACAATGCCATGGGTCTTTAGACCGCCAGAGCCCGGGGAAGGAGAGGCTGCAGGAGCTGATTTAGCAGCCAGGCAAGTCACAGGAACAGCTGAGTATATATATTTTTTTATTTTAGACCCTGTGATGGACCTGTGTTTTCATTCAACCTCAACTACTATGTAACCCTAGAGCAAATGAGCACTTAACCCTTGTAGTGCGCGGGATGGGGTTAGCCCCACTGCAAGGGTTCATTTCTAAAATACCCGGCGATCTTCTTTAAAGTAGATGTAAACCCAATCACTAAAATCCCATATAAGCTTCCCAATTGAACTTTTAGTTTAAATCAGACAAATCAAAACTAAAGGGGTGTAAAGTCCTACAGTTCATTTTCTACAGAAAGCAGCTACAGCCTTAGTAGAACAGCTTGTCCGCTGCCGGTGTGCTGAAGCCCTCATTCACACGAGTAACGGCTGGCCCGTACAGCTCCGTGCTGCGTGCACGGCCGTTTTTCGGACCACTCCCGGGAAGGACCGGTGCTGCGTGTGATTTGTACACAGCAGCCTGTCCCTCTCTATGGGAGTACACGGCCGTACGCTCACCCAAACTGTACGTCCGTGCAGGCCCGGATTTCCCACAAGGCCACCGAGGCCAGGCCTCGGGGCGGCAGAGCGCAGAGGGCGGCAGCGGTGACCTTGTGGGAAGTTGCGGGCTCCGGTGTAAGGTGTCCGCCGGCTGCAAACTACGGAGCCGGTGGGCGGAGCCTCGGGCCGCCCCGTC
>NW_017306431.1:725574-726401 GCF_000935625.1 Nanorana parkeri
GGGGAGAGGGGTGGGGGGCGTATTGTGGAACCTGGCCTTGGGGCGGCAGGGGGAGTAAATCCGGCCCTGCGTCCGTGCGGGTGTCCGTGCTCGTACGCTGACAGGATGGATCCTGTCTGCGTCTGAGCCGGGATACCCGCACCTGCATGGACGTACAGTTCGGGTGAGCGTAGGGCGGTGTACGGCCGCATACTCCCATAGAGAAGGACAGACTGCTGCGTACAAATCACACGCAGCAGCGGTCCTTCCCGGGAGCGGCCCGGTACGGCCGTGCACGCAGCACGAATCTGTACGGGCCGGCCGTTACTTGTATGAATGAGGGCTTAGAGAAGAGCTCTTGCTCTCTGTGTGGAAGCAGTGGTCGCTCTGCAGAGGTCCAACCAGGCCCGGATTCCCCACAAGGCCACCGAGGCCCGGCATCGGGGCGCAGAGGGGCGGCAGCAGTGTCCTTGTGGGGAAGTTACCCTCTCTACATTCAGTCCTGCTTTGCACAAGCTGTGCTCTTCCTCTCTCACCTGTCACAGGAGTTCCAGCACAGTGCTGTGCTAGAACTCCTGTATTGGAGGTGACAGGGTCAATAAAGAGAATCTGTCACCTCCAATTGCTATCACACAAGGGATTGTTTTCTCCTGTGTGATAAAGTTAGGTGGAAAAAAAATGAAATTGATAAAAAAAATTAAAATAAAAAAAATAAAAAGGTGATTCAAAAGTAAAAATAATAAGAAAAACATTATAAAAAGTAAAAGATAAGATAAAACAAATTATAAAAAATAAAAAAAAAGGTAAAAGATAAGATAAATAAAAATTAAAAAAAATTAAAAAGTGAT
>NW_017306431.1:726997-768515 GCF_000935625.1 Nanorana parkeri
GGTCGGGGGGGGGGCGCATCACAGAACCTGGCCTTGGGGCGGCAGGGAGAGTAAATCCGGCCCTGGGTCCAACATGGGTCAGGGATGATTCACACCATGTGTAGTGACCCACATTTTTCACACCACATTGCGATGGAGAAATGTGAGTTTTTTAATGCAATGCACATGAACACATGTAACCGCAACTGAAGGAAAGAAACAATGGCCATTATTTTGAGACTTCCGGTACAGAGGACTGAAAAATGCTCCAGGACTGATAACTGCATTAAAATGCATGCCAATGCAACACAAAAATGCAAAGCAATGCCCATACAAATGCATTTGAAAGGGCCCTTAGACCTGGTAAATAAGGTGGGGTGTTGGCAGTATATACATACACCCGGAGGCATTTCCTGATCCATCACTATGTGGCCACGTTGGTGCACAGATATCGCAGGTGACCATAAATCATAATTCATGCCTATGGTGACCGCAGGTCTGATACACCCCCCTGAAAAGGTTTAGCCTGCAGTAAAATCACCCAGACAGAAGATAGGAGCACCATTCTGTCCTATGTACAAATCCTCCGAGCACAGTCATGTACCAGTCATATGGCCATTCCAGTTTGTCAACTTAGACCAAAGTCAGACTGCTATCAGCAATGGATTTATTGTAACAACAGTCTATGGAAATACCAGAAAGGTAACTCTATGCTGGAATGCAAAGCCATTGTGACATCGTGGCATGTATAGGACATATAAAAGAGATAGAAAGGGGATATATAGGGCATATACAGTATAAAGCATATAAAGGGCAGTGGCGTCACAAGTGGGGTGCGGGTGGTGCGGCCCGCACCCGGGTGTCAGCATTGGAGGGGTGACACCAAAATGACTGATAGTCATTTTGGTGTCACCCCCTTTGAAAAGTCGGGCACTCGGTCACGGACCGAAAGCCCGACAGTGTCAGGAGAGAGGAGGGGACCCGGCGGCATAGCTCATCCCGCCGGGTGAACTTCCCCTCCTCTCTCTGCCGGCGTCCATCACCAAGATGGCCGCCGGGAGCCATCAATAAGACGACCGCGCATGTGCGATGACGTCATCTAGCGTGCAGCAATGTCATGCGCATGTGCAATTACGTCACAGCGGGGTGTCACGCGGTCTCCGCTCCAGGTGACACCCAGCCTCTGGGCGTCCCTGATAAAGGGCATAAATATACCTATACATATATCACTCCCCCTCCGCTGCAGCGGTCTAAGGATCCTGGAGTCATTACGTCCTATACACTGTGTATAGGGCGTGAGGACCCTGAGGGACATACCATCGCTGAAAGGACCTGTCTTCTCCTCCGCTACAGTGATGGTATGTCCCTCAGCATCCTCATATCCTCTACACTGTGTAGCAGTCAGCCGTGAGTATAACTTTTTAGCACCTAGGCATAAACGAGCACTTAACACTTGCAGTGCGGGGGTAGCCCCACTGCAAGGGTTTAAAAAAAAATTTGCCCGGCGTTCTGCTTTAAGTAACAATTAAAGGTCTAGTCCCTCCCCCAGCCAGTGACTGGACAGTTAAAGGAAAACCAGCAGAATTGTAAGCTCATCTCTCTGTCGCTCTGCTCTCTCCTCCTACTAGCCTGCCGCTTTGTTACATATAACCACTGAAAGACAAGTGATTGACTCCTTGTGCTGCTTCTCCTTCTTCCAGTCTGAGCTCTGCTGTACAGGGACTGCAAGCGGCTGATAGCTGACCAAAGTCAGCTACTTGCACTGCTTTCATTTAAACAAAATACATTTGTGATGCATTAATGAACACTGAGCAGCATTAGCTTGTGTCTTTTATATCTGCCTGGAGCTCGACTTTAAGACAATTCATAGAGCCCATGCCAAAAAAAAAGAGACGAGGATGACAGGAAGTTTATTCTGATCAGGATATCCCTTGATGATGTTCAAAATATGCCTGGAATGGTTAATTAGCATGTCAGAGGAATCGGAGGAAATGATATCTCAGCTCTCGGCCACTGTGCTTCTGTCACTTTTCGCTGCCTCTTATCTGCAGGAAACTGTCTAATGGCTTGTGAACGAGCCGGAGATTGTGACTCATAGCTGGGCACCCGATCAACTTCTATTTGGATGCTAAATTTCCACATTAATGGTAGTTAGTATCAAAGTGAATGTATTTGGTGGGGGACCAAAGCTCTCAGGGTGGGCCCGGCGTGCAGATGAAATGAAAGTCTGATCATGACTACCGCGTGCAGAAAAAGTGAAAGTCTGACTACCGTGAGGCGGGCCATGTGATCCATCATGGAGTCAGCGATGTGCCTCCTACTACTGCATGAGAACTACAGCTTCCTTTCCTTGGAAATATATCGCCAACTGTGATCAGTTTTGTGTTATTTGTATCATGAATGCTACGTGCTTCAGTTACATTCTGCAAATAGCTATGCATACCTCAGGGTACTCCCACCGTGGGGAAACTACAAATCCCACCTTGTATCTGCTTCTGGGAGTCATGCCTGTGGCTGTCAGAGTCTTGCAATGCCTCAGGGGGGCTTGTAGTTGTACAACAGTTGGGGTGGCGAGGTTTCCTACCCCTATCATACCTCCTAGTTTTCGAAGATTGCAAAGAGGGACTTATTTTACATACTTGCCAACATTTTCCTCCCAGTCCCCGGGCACAGTTACCTCCCACCCATGGCCAACGTGTATCATGCCCTTCTTTCAGGCAGTCCTGCCAGGATAATGAGATTGGAAAGTGGGACTCCTTCTACATACTTGCCAAAATTTTAGACACAGTCCCTGGACACTGTTACCTCCACCCATGGCCAACGTGTATCATGTCCTTCTTTCAGGCAGCCCTGCCAGGATGACGAGATTGGAAAGAAGGACTCCTTCTATAAACTTGCTAACATTTTCCTCCCAGTCCCCGGGCACTGTTACCCCCACCCCATGGCCAACACGTATTGTGCCCTTCTTTCAGGCAGTCCTGCCAGGATCATGAGATTGGATAGAGGGACTACTTCTATATACTTGCCAATATTTTCTTTCCAGTCTCCGTTCACTGTTACCCCCACCCATGGCCAACATGTATCATGCCTGTGACGGCAATGCCTGTACCAAAATAGGATATGCCGTCAGATACGCCACAGTAAAACAGTAGAAAGGTATCATGGCACACTCACAAACCAGCATGTAAAACAACTTGTCTCACCACTAAGGTTAATAACAGAGGTTTGGATACACGTCTTCTGCAGAAAATGTGAAAGCCGCACAGCCGCGCCAAGGCACCTCTTATAGTGCGGTCCTAGCTCTAAACTATGAGAGTCTCCATCTTGGAGCACATGGGGGCAGAAGATTTCAAATTGGGTGCAGGTTTGTCAGGAGGAAGCCCAGCCTCCTTAAAGGCACAGAAACACACATCCCGCACATCCAAATGGCAGCTGAGAACCCCCATGCGTCGCTGCACCAAATCGGTCAAGCAAAACAAATGACAAACGCACTCAACAATTCGTCACCAGTTATACAGCAAGGTGCACACGTAATGGGCTTTGAACAGTAAAACAGTAGAAAGATATCATGGCACACTCACAAACCAGCATGTAAAACAACTTGTCTCACCACTAAGGTTAATAACAGAGCTCCGTGTGCACTGGAACTAACTAGCAGAGTTGGGAGATTTTCTTAAGATTGGTAATAAGTCCCGCTGGTCCGCGATCCAGCCGGTGGGCATAGCGTTAAATATGCCTGTATGAGAGTTCCATAGAGTAGTTCAGATGTTAGGTCCAGGACAAGAAACAGTACTAACCCAAATGGCAATTTAAACTTAATCCATTCCAGGTTCAGTAGTCAGTGGGGAGGAGGCTGGCCTTCAGTCCCCTCCAAGTGCCCAGGGCACAGAGGCTTCCGTGACAATGCCCTTCTTTCACGCTGTCCAGTCCAGATCACACCCACTTTCCAAGTGGTCTCCACTCTACTTATAGAGGAACCACCCAACCATGGTTGGGATCCACTCAGTATTACTGTTTTTTTCGTTACCTTGCACCATGTAAGGTAATTATGTGGTCATGGGATGCAGCAGAGCACCGAGATGAGTGACTGCACCAGCAAATCCAGGACAGTTGGCCTCTATGCTTTTAGCATATTAAGGCAAAGGACGCACCTTTGCAAATCTCCGATCATGTGGCCCATGATGAATTAAATACTTGTGGACTTTGGCCGTAGGAGGTACACCCTAAAAAAATGTCAATAACATTCTTAGGGTGTATCTCCTGCTACTGCCACTTCTTCTGGCAAAACTCAGTAGGGGAAAGCTAGAACCTTAGTGACTTGTGTCACCATTTTCTTCACTTCCTGTTTGCCAAAACCCCCCAAAATGAGGGAAATCTCTGCAACTGAGCCATAGATAGCAGTAATAACCTAACAGGTGTTTTAAATCTTCCCTGGTCCTGATATCCTGTGTTAGGGTAGCTCCAATGTCAATAACATTCTTAGGACGTATCTCCTACACCCTGCTACTGCCACTTCTTCTGACAAAACTCAACAGGGAAAGGCTAGAACCCCAGTGACTCCTGTGTTAGGGTGGCTCCTTCCCTTGCAGAGTCCTATGGTGCCACCCCTGTGTGTGCTAGTAAGCTGTGTGTGTATCTTCACAAACACATAGGCAAAGCTGGGCAAAACACTCCCCTCCACCCTACTCTTCCTTAATCTCTTCACCAAGCTAGTAGATAAACAACTGCTGGAGACAGCTCTGTCCCTTGTGTTCTTGTACTGGAACAGGAAGTTCTGGGAAGCTGAGCTGAGAGTTGGAGCTGTTTGGGAACATGATGACTGTAGTGCTTGAGCATGCAGTGAAATAAATACTTTGTTGGACAATGTATATTTGTTTCATCTGGATTCATTATCGAAAAAGAGATAGTTTAGTCCTACTTTAAGACCTATAACGTCACTGCAGGACGGTATAGCATGCCTTTGGTAGAATTTCTAGAACCTTCTACAAGGACCACGGCTGCAGCCTAGATGCTTATTTTTGCAAAAGAGGGAAGAATAACTGAAGGATGTTGACAACAGTGGAAGGAAGAGAATTTTGCTAGCGGTTCCTTATAGAAAGGACGATTCGGAGTGAGGAAATCCTGCAAGCTGTGTTTCATTACAAAGGCTGTTTTAGGATCCTGTCCCACCTTGTAGAAGGCAGCAAACATTCCTAAGGCTTCCTTTCACTTTCTACATGAGCAGCAAGCTCCAGCTTTCCCCCCTTCCCCGGGTCACACTCCTTGGCCCTTCTTCACACATGCCATCCCGCTAGTTGGAAGCTTTTATTGAGACTCCAGCATTCCCTCCTGTGTTTTTCATCCAGTAATGAAGACAACAGGAACAAACTGGCACCCGCTATGGCTTTGTTTACAAAACCTTCCTTTGTAAAAAAAGAAGGTAGTTGAAAGATGGCTAACAATAATGAAGAGTGATGGACATGAGCACTTGCCGCGGCTCTTCGCTCAAGAGCTTGTTAAAGAGCAGATCCAGAGCTCGCAGACAGACAGACATTGTATTCAAATTAACTTTTCGTGCAAGCCGACGTGTTCTTATCAGGCGCGATCTGGCACCTTGTCAAACTCGTTGTGTGTGACAGAGCCAGGCAAGGGTGTCATATCTGAGGAGGGTTCAGGGGGGCCCCATAATCCTTCTGGTCTAACCTGTCGGGATGCAATGTAACACCTGTAAAGTAATGACACGGGCTATATCCACCCGTGGTAAAAATAGCTTTTTCTTTTCATTTTAGCAGAGAACAGGTTTTAGTTTTTGCCCATGTTTGTTCTAGTATTACACAGTATAGACCAGCCTTTCTCAACCAAGGTGACGCGGCACCCTGGTGTACCTTCTGGCTACCTTAAGGGTGCCTCAAGATTTTTTACACAGTGTCAAGCCTCTGATGTGCAGTGGGGGTTATAGTGTAAAAGGGGGGACTCTGATGTGAAAGCAGTGGACTCTTAATGTGAAGGGGAACTCTGATGTAAAAGGGGGGTTTCTGATGTGAAGGGGGGTCCTAATGTGAAGAAGGGATTTTCATGTAAAGTGGGAAATTTGTGATTTTGTATGGAGTGCCCCCTTAAAAAGATCCATGGCAGACCCCTATCTCACATTCACTGTTAGAATTTCGTTTGAGAACATATTTCCTTCCTGTGCCTTTGATTTATTTTGGCACCGATCATCGATTTGAACTGTCAAAGTCTAATTCCACCTTTTAGACCATATGTAGGGTGTAACAGGAAACATGGTCACAGTCTGCAGCCCCCCAAACTGCACCCCCTCTCTTACTCTAGTATTGGGTGCTTCCTCCCACAGGAACTTGTCTAATTTTGAATTTGGTGTGGCTGTACGTGGCTACCAAAATCTGTTAATAAAAAAATGACAAGTCCCATCTGCCACTGAGGCAGAGGGCAACTTCCTCCAGCCCTGTAACCGAAAGCCCATAGTTCCGTATGGACAGGGGATGAAGGAACAGTTTACAGGAGCCTATGCATTACACCCACCATCCACAGATCACGGTTGCAATGCTTAGCAGGCTCCATTGCAAACAAATGTATAAATCAATGTGGGCACATTCATTTTTTGTATTTTTTTATATCAATGTGGGAAATGTTTGGCCAATATTGGTCAACTAATAAGGGCTAACAGGTCCCTTTTTATAGGGTTTTGAACAAAATAATCATTTGTGTTAACTTGAATTACCTCCAAAAATTAGATAATAATGGCACCTGTACTCGTATTTGATTGTGCCAAGATCATTAGATGGATCTTCTTCTCCTAATTAGACTCCATCTTATCAAAATTAGAGGACAGCTGTATCTATTGTTCATTTAAGCCACGGTCAGGAACTTGTTTTTAACATTTTTAACCTTCTGTTCTTTGAACCCTTGCTACCTCAACCCATTGGACCTAAGTGTTTTAGATGAACTCTAGTTAACCTCGACCTACAAAGTTAAATGTTCCACATGTTGCTTAATAATACAACTCAATATATATGTATTATATGTAGATATGATGTTTTCACTATATAAATGCAGAACTTGATAGTTTACTTTCTCATTATTCTCTACAATGCATTGCTGATATGAAAGTAAAGAATTCATCTTAGATGTATCTATTATAAGTGAAATGATCTACCGGTACAAGGCTAAAACCTCCGGTAACTTAACTATAATAACATTAATAATAGTGGTATGCTAATTAATATCAATATGAAATATATAGGTTAATAATATCAAAATCCCACTACAAGATCTCACAATTTTCATTAAAAAAATTGGGGGAAATCCTAAGTCTCAATTTCACTCATCCGTAGTGAGCAGCAAGCATTCTTCGAATCACCTAGTACATGCTTTGCGCCTTTCCAAATTCATTATCGCTCAGGAAACCTGACTAAACATTCTCATCTGAAGACATTCCAAAGATCGGAAAACCTATTCAAACTGTTTGGTTTGTCATTTTGTGAAGAAGTGGAGCACATCATAGCTGTTGTGGGTTTACTACATAAGGACATGTTAATACAGGAGAGGCCGGTTGATTACGCTGCGCAGACAGAGGGGGGAATTCCACTGGTGTCTGCAGAGAGCTGTATACACACTGCAAGGTTGTGTTAGTACAATGCACTTCTCATGTCTGTGCACACAGAGAAGACACCACGCCAGTCTCCATGGGCAGATTCTTTGAGGTCCACGGGAAATGTGTTAAAGGTCGTTCCTATGTTCTATGTCACTTCGATTACCAAAGAAGAGTTTTGAACATTAACTTGAAGTCCGACCATTTGTTGGGCTGAGAACGAGCTATATCGTCACATTGGTTATGTCTGTTGGTTCCACCATGGATGGAGGTATTCAAAAGCCCAATTCCAACTTTTTGATAAAATGTAACAAAATCCAATGCCCATCATGGTAAGAAAAATTGCAGTTTTTGCTGTAAAACTCACCTCCTCTCTGTGGCTGCCAAACATCCAGTCCACCTCCTGTTGGCTTGGTCCGGCATAAACACATGGGATTGCGTCATTGTGCCAGCCTGGGTTCCCAGTATTGCTGCACATGAAGCCACTCACATGTCACTGCTGATGCTAGGCATAGCGAGGAAGGACTCATTGCATGACCAGCTGTATTTAGGGTGATTTAAAAAAAAAAATAGGTGCAGGGGTGGGGGCTTCAGGAAAAGAGGTGGGGGTCACAAAAGGTGGAGTACATGTTAAGTAGGCATGATGCCTGAACAAAGACTTGCTGGCTTTTGGGGAAGGGTTGGGAAGATGTGGGCACTGTCACTGTGCATGAGCACAGGGCTGAGTGAAATTGTGTCAGTATAATTAGGGGTGGTCTTAAGGACCAAAGGACCCTGGTACAAGATTTTTTTGGGGCCCCCTTGGTGCAAGATTGTTTCTGCCCTGTGAGAAGCCCATTGGATCATCACCCACCACTGCACTGACCACACACTTAGTGCAGCATATGGAATCACCAGCCCGTTTACAAAAACAATAGCAGCGTTGCCATGACAGCACAGTCCCCCAAGCTGGCTCCTCACCATCTCCTTTGCCAGGGGTCCAGCCTGTCCTGATCACCGCATTGCCATCATCCCAGCAGAGCAGTCCTGGAGCTGTGCCACGCTACGGACACACGCCCAGACCTGCCCACCTCCGCCCTACAGAGGGGGAACGTGACTGCCGACACTTCGTGGGGCATAAACCGCAGCTGGTGCACTAGGCCTGTTGGAACATCGCTTCCTCCAATGGGGGAGCCAGGACCGGATGTCACTGGGCCCTCCCTAGCCTCGGGTCTTAATGCAGCCCCACTGGTGGTAGGTGTACATTGAGAAAGTACCTCTTCGAAGGGCATCTTCAATAAGTAAGTTTACAAACTTCTTGATGGATCTGATTATTAGGAGGGGGATAGAACTTATGGAAACTCAATATAGAAATAAAGATTTAATTTTAGTTTCTAACCCTCCTTTAATACAAAAGCGTGGATGGGGGACTCAATGGAAAATTGAAAGATGTATGGCCAGCTTAAAGGACAATGAAACTGTCGCACGTCGGCTCAATAGATCGGGAAGTGAGTGAACACATACCACCGCTCGCTTACTTCTCGATCATGTCCCTGCAGAGAGCTGTGACTGTCAATCACAACTCCCTGCAGGGATTCCCCCCTCCCCTCTCCGATCCTCCAGCGCTGAGTAAAGGAACGGACCGGGGAGGGGGCGGGTACAGCTGGCTCTGCCTCCTAGATAGGCAGAGCCAGCTGTCACTCACGCAGCTGGGTGGATCTCAACAGTAATGTCGGGATCTGTCCCGGCTGCAGCGGTCTCAGTATACCGCAAGCTGTAGTTTGCGAAATACTGAGCTTTGGCTGACGGGAGGACGGTAGTGTATGTCCTTCCATGACCGTTAAGAGCAATATGGGCAAAAACACTTACCCCATAGTTCTCCTTTAACATAGCACTACAGATTATAGAGTGCAGCGCATTTGTTTGTGCGCATGCCTTCTGGCGCTTCACTGAGGGCATGGGATGTATACAAATAATGTAGCAATGACTGCAATTCAATCTATTCTTTAAACGTCAGGCAAATGCGACATCAACCGCTCTAAACGTTATCAGATTGCCAAAGCCGCATGAAGATATAAGCACCATGACTTCCACGCTGATAAAGGACGGCAAAAACCGTACCCGCAGCAAAGATAGCAGCTCTGGATGACTTCGATTAAGACCAGTTTCAATGGAATTATAAAGAAAAGTAATGGCTTGTTACATTCGCTGAATTCTTTTCTGTAACACTTTTCCCCAGGCCCTGAAACAACGTTTCTGATCAATGAGCTGGTTCAAGCCGAAAGCCCTGACTTTCCCTTATAATCAGAGTCAGACGTTTAAGCTCCAGGAAAGTCCATTTCATTACACAGAGAAGTGGAAACATATGATTTAAATCAGGAGGGTAAAATATTTAAAAAAAAGGAGAAATGTTAAAAAACAAATTAAAAATTGAAAGAAATCTAATTGCTTAGGTCATCCCTTTGATTCTGCACCTATTGGTTTACATTGCCAGGCAGGGAAAGGGTTAAAAGGCCAGCCTGGGACGATGATCTGCTGGCAGCGACGGGGTTAAAGAAATGCAGGAATGTCTCAATGAGCCTTTGATGGCCGACTGATAACACAAGCCTTTGTCCCACTTCCTCCTCACATAACTAACTCAGTGCCATGCTGGCTTTTATGAATGGCCAGGCAGGGGGAGCAGCTGATTGGCCGAGCTATTTGTAGCCTGGACAAATAGGAAATGCAGCTTGCACTTTCCAGATTCGCTGTAGCTGGCGGAGTTTTCCCTTATCACCAGCGCTTTTCATTTGGAGCTCACAGCTTAGTTGTTGTTTTTTTGTTCCTTGTTGCTGCAGATTTCAGGAAGCCCTGGAAACTGCCGGCATGCAGCAGCAGGAAAAAAAAAAAAACACTATCTACACGCATCCGCTCTTTTTTTATATACTCACCAAATATTGTTGTTTGGACATGACCTATGTTTTTGTTTTTTTTTTGCTTGCGTGGGTTTCCTGCGGGTACTCCGGTTTCATCCAAAGACATGCAGGAAGGTAAACCGGCCCCCTGCCTAAATCGGCCCTGTATGCATGTGCAATAGGGTCCTTGGCTTGTAAGGTCCTTGAGGACAGGGACTGATGTGAATGTGCATCTGTAAAGAGCTGCGCAAATTGCCGGCGCTATATAAATACCAATAAAAAAATAGCAGTTGCTGGTGATAATACAAGGGTGACTTTTCTAAAGATGGCCATACACTGCAAATGTTTTTTGTTTTGTTTTTGTTTACCTCTGTGGGCTGAGCAAGAAGAAATCCTCAATTGCCCCATTATGGATGGGTGAATTACCCCCCGACCCCCAGCAAGGCTCCCTTTTAGCTGATGTCAGAATACCCAAATGGTGACTGCAGCCACTGCTCGGCTAAGAATTTTGGATGGGCTCCTTCGACAAACGTTGATTGGGAAGTCGACTTTCCAATCAACATGAACGGAGGGGTGTTGAGCGAATGGAGGGGTGCCGAGGGGACCGCACATTGCTCGAATTGCTGGTGAACCAGCAGGACTCGCAGGAAATTCGAGCACATCCGCAGGGATGTCCCAAGGCCGGGTGTAACCTCTCCGAGACTGGGTGACACCCCACCGTGTCATCATCACGCGTGCATGTGACATCACTTTGCGAGTGACGTTACCTCGTGCGTGCGCGATGACGTCATCGCGCATGCGCGGCTATCTGATTGACGCCTGCAGCGAGCGTTGGTATGTGTTCACTCACTTCCGAATCAATAGTTTTAATGTCATACGTCGGCTCTAACTATGAGGATGAGTGTAAATCACTCACCTCATAGTTCTCCTTTAATGCAGACCTTCCATAGAAGGTGTGCTGTATTGAAAGCACGCCCGCCAGCCAAAGTCAAATCGCCTGTAAAGATGATTACAAAATAAAGCTATTGTGGGGTCATGATGACATCACCCACGCCTCCCAGAAGTCCCGGCCGAAGTATTTTTTTTAATTTTATTGATATTGATTTTTTTATTGCAGAATTGCCCTGAATATATTTAAATATTTTATTAAATGTTTTTTTTTTTTAGTCTGCCTAGGAATATACTTTAAAGTGAATCTCATCATGTTGTTTTTTTTAATGTCACCTGACCTACAGCAGCTCTGCATTGTGGACGGTAACGCGTGCGGGGTCTTTGTCCAATTTGAAGACTGCTCAGATCCACTCTCCTTTATTTTTTTTACATGAATAATTTACACATTACAAAATAAGTATCTAAAGTCTTACCGTATATACTCGAGTATAAGCCGAGATTTTCAGCCCATTTTTTTGGGTGAAAAGACCTAACCTGTTCACTCCTCCGGCACTGTACTGCCCGTGTGTTTCTCCGGACACAGGACAGGAAGTCACTAAGTACTAAGTGTATACAGACCATACTTCATAGTGATGGGGCCTTGGCCTCCTGTTAGGTTTTGCAACAATTACACTGTTTTACATGATGAGGTTTTAAGCCCTGTGCCCAACCCCCAACCAGGGAAACCAAGGTTATCCTTTTCTGGATCATTTGGGGCCCATTAGAAAAAAAAAAGAGGTTTCCTGCATGGGCGCCCCTCCTGAAAAAAATACAGCACTGAGTTTATTTATTTATTTATTTTACATTCATATATTTTCTTTTCATTTTATGTTTGCATTTTTATTTGTTTTAATGTTTTATGATCTCCCAATGTAACAATTAGTATTGAACATTAACACGAGGGTTGTTTATATAACACACACAGTATATTTTATGCTTACATGTTTTTAGTTCTTTAAATGCTTTTTCCATTTTTAAATTTTTGCATTTGTTTTTATTTATTTCAAAGTCCAATTCCATCCATTAAAAAAATACCCAATGCCTCTCCTTCCATAGTTCTCTTGTAGCATATCTGCAGTCTCTGACCATCTCATTAACATGTCTGCAATCTCTGACCATCTCCTGACTGTCCTTTAGTTACATGTCCATAGACTTTGACCATGTCCCGTAGCATGTCTGTGGCCGATCTCTTGTAGCATATTTGCAGTCCCTGATCATCTCCTGTAGCATATCTGCAGTCTCTGACCATCTCATTAACATATCTGCAATCTCTGACTGTCTCCTGACTATCTCTTGTAACATGTCCATAGTATTTGGCCATCTCCTGTAGCATGTCTGCAGTCTCTGACCATCTCATGTAGCATGTTTGCAGTCTCTGACCATCTCCTGACTATCTCTTGTAACATGTCCATAGTATTTGCCCATCTCCTGTAGCATGTCTGTAGTCTCTGACCATTTCCTCACTATCTCTTGTAACATGTCCTCACTATCTCTTGTAGCATATCTGCAGTCTCTGTCCATCTCTTGTAGCATATCTGCAGTCTCTCTCCATCTCTTGTAGCATATCTGCAGTCTCTCTCCATCTCTTGTAGCATATCTGCAGTATCTGGCCTGACCATCTACTATCTCTTGCAACCTGTCTGTAGTGATTGACTATCTCTTGTTGCATGTCTGCAGTCTCTGACCGTGTGGTGCTTTGGCGATATTAGGGGCCACACTTGAAGACTCGTATCAAAAAAGTTGGCCATCGCTCATATAGTGTATAGAAGGCCAGGTGGGGACATAGGCCACCAGACCCTTCTATGATTATAAAATCACTTTAGGGTTGGACTGAACCTTCAAATACATCCACAGTCCTGATCATAAAACCTCCATCAATATACTGTATGATATAACACCATCGCCTCCCTTTAGGTTCATTGTATATAGATGTGTTTTCCATTTGGTTTTATATGCATTTTAAGCGCTTCTTTCCTGTTTCTACTTTGTTTTCATGCGCTGAAATGAATTAAAGATGCCTATTTCACGCTCTGCCATTCACAGATCCTCCAGTGTTTCCTGGTGAACGCAGCAATTGACACTTTTAATGGGATTTTTTGTTTCTTTTAAATTGTAATTGGAGCAAAGAACTAGTTTGGATCAGTCAGTATGTACAAGGATCTGCTGCTGGGACGGCTTTTTTTCACTATAATCTCGTTTGCCAAACAGCGTCCCTTTTTTTTTTTCCCCTTTTCTTTTTCTCAGACGTCCCATCTGAATTTGTTTAAAGCATGTTCAGCTAAACAAGGCTTTTCTTAAGAAAGCGCCAATTATATGGAGTTTGGCTGGAGCGCCAAGGAGAGGGGAGAAAATGAACAGCAGCCGAGTAATACGTTGGATTAACTGCGGCAGAGCGTTTTAGTTTTTTTTAAACTCCCTCATAGCATCTATTATAAAAAATAAAAAAAAATCCCTCTTCCGCTCCCCTCCTCTGCTCTGTGGGGACAACTCAGGAGAGGAGCTTTACTGAATGAAATCTGAGCCAGAGCCACATGTGAGGGAAAAAAACATACAGCCACCCAGACATAAGCAGACTGGGGTCAGGGAGGGATATGAGGAGATACCGGAGAACACTGAGGGGTAACCAGCAAGGAGGAAATTGTAACAAGCGCAGTTACATAATCATTTATATATAGTTCTTTAGAGCCCTGGTGCCTGATCTGCGGCCTGGGGGCCCCATGTGGCCCTTTGGCACTTATTGTGCAGCCTTTGCCTACAGTATTCTAGGTTTTCCACAGCTAGGTCTTAGGTGCAAAACCTGCAGCCCTTAGGCACTTATTATACAGTAGTCTGGGTTTTCTTAACCTAGGTCACTGGTGCCCAAACTGCGGCCCTTTGGCACTTTTTGTGCAGCCCTTGCCTACAGTAGTCTGTTTTTTTTTAACCTAGGTCCTTGGTGCCCAAACTGTGGCCCTGTTATACTTATTGTACAGCCCTTGCCTATAGTAGTCTGGGTTTTCTTAACCTAGGTCACTGGCGCCCTAACTGCGGCCCTGTGACACTTATTGTACGGCCCTTGCCTACAGTAGTCTGGGTTTTCTTAACCTAGGTCCCTGGTGCCCAAACTGCAGCCCTATGACACTTATTGTACGGCCCTTGCCTACAGTAGTCTGGGTTTTCTTAACCTAGGTCCCTGGTGCCCAAACTGCAGCCCTATGACACTTATTGTACGGCCCTTGCCTACAGTAGTCTGGGTTTTCTTAACCTAGGTCCCTGGTGCCCAAACTGCAGCCCTATGACACTTATTGTACGGCCCTTGCCTACAGTAGTCTGGGTTTTCTTAACCTAGGTCCCTGGTGCCCAAACTGCGGCCCTTTGACACTTTTTGGACCGCCTGTGCTTCTAGGTCCCTGGTGCCCAAACTGCGGCCCTTTGACACTTTTTGTGAGCCCTTGCCTACAGTAGTCTGTTTTTTTTTTAGCCTAGGTCCTTGGTGCCCAAACTGTGGCCCTGTTATACTTATTGTACAGCCCTTGCCTATAGTAGTCTGGGTTTTCTTAACCTAGGTCACTGGCGCCCTAACTGCGGCCCTGTGACACTTATTGTACAGCCCTTGCCTATAGTAGTCTGGGTTTTCTTAACCTAGGTCACTGGCGCCCTAACTGCGGCCCTGTGACACTTATTGTACGGCCCTTGCCTACAGTAGTCTGGGTTTTCTTAACCTAGGTCCCTGGTGCCCAAACTGCAGCCCTATGACACTTATTGTACGGCCCTTGCCTACAGTAGTCTGGGTTTTCTTAACCTAGGTCCCTGGTGCCCAAACTGCGGCCCTTTGACACTTTTTGTGAGCCCTTGCCTACAGTAGTCTGTTTTTTTTTTAACCTAGGTCCTTGGTGCCCAAACTGTGGCCCGGTTATACTTATTGTACGGCCCTTGCCTACAGTAGTCTGAGTTTTCTTAACCTAGGTCCCTGGTGCCCAAACTGTGGCCCTTTGGCACTTTTTGTGCAGCCCTTGCCTACAGTAGTCTGGGTTTTCCTTACCTAGCTCCCTGATGCCCAACCCGTTGCCCGGGGGTTGCATGTGGCCCTTTGGCACTTATTGTGCAGCCCTTGACTACAGTAGTCTGGGTTTTCCATACCTAGGTTCCTGGTGCCAAAGTTGCAGCCCTTAGGCACTTATTGAGCAGCACATGTCTACAGTAGTCTGGATTTTCCTTACCTATGTTCCTTGTTACCAACCTGCGACCCTTTTTGTATGGCCCTCGCCTACAGTAGTCACAGTTTTCCTTACCTAGATCTATGGAGTTCAACCTGCGACCCTTAGGCTCTTATTGTACAGTCCTTACCTACAGTAGTCTGGGTTTTCTTAACCTATGTCTCTGGTACCCGATCTGCAACCCAGGGACCCCAATGCAGCTGTTAGGCACTTATTGTGCAGTCTTGCCTACAGTAGTTTGGGTTTTCCTTATCTGGTCATACTACGGCCATAGTGGGACGTATGAGTCCCACTACGGCAGAGGGGCTTGTGGTTCTTAATTGAACATAAGTGCAGTGACATCAGCACACTTGTAGCCCGCCAATAACACCCTCCACCTCCATAACCGAAGGCCTGTACCTCTATACCCAACCCGTTGCCCGGGGGTTGCATGTGGCCCTTTGGCACTTATTGTGCAGCCCTTGACTACAGTAGTCTGGGTTTTCCATACCTAGGTTCCTGGTGCCAAAGTTGCAGCCCTTAGGCACTTATTGAGCAGCACATGTCTACAGTAGTCTGGATTTTCCTTACCTATGTTCCTTGTTACCAACCTGCGACCCTTTTTGTATGGCCCTCGCCTACAGTAGTCACAGTTTTCCTTACCTAGATCTATGGAGTTCAACCTGCGACCCTTAGGCTCTTATTGTACAGTCCTTACCTACAGTAGTCTGGGTTTTCTTAACCTATGTCTCTGGTACCCGATCTGCAACCCAGGGACCCCAATGCAGCTGTTAGGCACTTATTGTGCAGTCTTGCCTACAGTAGTTTGGGTTTTCCTTATCTGGTCATACTACGGCCATAGTGGGACGTATGAGTCCCACTACGGCAGAGGGGCTTGTGGTTCTTAATTGAACATAAGTGCAGTGACATCAGCACACTTGTAGCCCGCCAATAACACCCTCCACCTCCATAACCGAAGGCCTGTACCTCTATACGGACCTGGGGCTGGGGGAATAGTCTGCAAGAGCCTGTGCATTGCACCCATGTTTCACTAATCTTGGTTGCAATGCTTTTCAGGCTGCAGTGCACAAAGATGTTCTTTTGGCAATGCGGGTGCATATGGATGTGGAATATGACTTTAAATGAAACATTTTTGTGTCTGAAATTCAGCTTTGACGAAGCCCAATATTGTATCAGCAGCATTAAAGCTGTCATGCTATTGATATCTACAGTGCGTGCATCACAGCATGCACAGGGCTAAATTCCCTTCTCCGCTCTGCATCACTGGGGATTATTTAAAATAAATGAAAGCAGCCTGAGGAGGATGCATGTAGGAGCACACAATGCTGGTTGGAAATCTCTGACCCAGACCTAGATGGTCATAATTTATGCATGGACAAACAGACACTCACTGTTTTCACACAGGGAGCCATTTGAAACACTGCAAGATGCTGTAACATTCTCTGTGGCCTAAGAAGAACATTCCACTGCGGCTGGCCGGCTATCTGAAGAGGCATCGCCGTCGCATGACAAGGGCTGCCCCTATACACATATATGTGGCTGGAATGCTGTAAGGCAACAAGCTACTGAATCTGCCAAAAGCTAATACACATCTATGTGCTTGTATACACACTCACATAACTGCAGAGGTTCTATTACCATTAAAGCCTAATGCAACATTCAGTTTATATCAGCTAAATACATTCCAGGTGCATCAATACAAAAGGTGCTCAATGTTTTACAGTTGGTTTTCTTACAAAATCAGCCTTAGCCTGTATAGAAAAGCCTGCCCCCTGCCAGCATGCTGTAGAGAAGGACTCTTGCTCTCTGTGTGGAAGTAGCAGTCTTGCTGCAGAAGTCCGGCGCATCCCAGGATTAGGCTGTAGCCAGTGGCGCCACAAGGGGGGTCCGCATCCGGGTGACACCAATGGAGGGGTGACACCAAAATGACTAACAGTCACCCCCCCCCACCCCCCCGATAAGTCGGGCACTCGGTCATGGATAAACCGCTCAGTGTGAACGTTGCCTAAGCCTTTGCAACCACAGACTGAATAGTAAAATCCTTTCCCTTTGCCACCATGCTGCAGGGAAGGACCCTTGTTCTCAGTGTGAAAGCAGTAGTCTCTCTAAAGAGGCCGTTCACATCCCAGACTCTGGCTGCTTTATAAAGAAGATGAACTGCAAGTCTTTGCAGCCACAGCCTGAGCAGTAAAAGCCTTTTCCCTGTTCCACCATGCTGCAGGGAAGGACCCTTGCTTTCTGTGTGGAAGAAGTAGTCTCTCTGCAGAGGTCTGACACATCCCAGGATTAAGCTATGGCTTTTTAATAAGAAAAAGGGAACTTCTTTGTGCACCTTTTATTTTGATGTACCTGGAATATACTGTATGTAGCTAATTTAAACTGAAAGTTCAGTTGTACGTTGGGACCTTTTTGTCTATGAATTGTCTTTGATTTTCATGAATTACTGCAGCCTACAACCCCTCACTTTTCCACATGTAGATTTCATCCTTATCAGCTGTTCCAGACAACAAATGGGGTTCCAGGCCGACTAGGACAAAAGGTTAAAGAAGTCCCAGCTTACAATCTAAAGGAGCTCTATTATTATTTGCTGTGTTTTATAAGGTTTACACCCTCATATCCTGCACTAGACAGAGACACTCTTCAGGGACACTTTCCTTCTATTGTTGAGCCTACAGTCTGGTGCCAGGGTCATAGGAAAATATAGTGACTTTGCACAGAGTTTGCCAGAAGTAGCTCCTTGAAATCATAACTGGCCTAGCAGATCTGCAAAATTCCTATTATATAAAAGAGTGGGGGGCATTTATCTATTATATGAAAGAGTGGGGGGCATTTATCTATTATATGAAAGAGTGGGGGGTATTTATCTATTATATCAAAGAGTGGGTGGCATTGATCAATTCAGTTGTAGGGCAAGTCAATGCTAGACAAGAGCAATGAGACAGATTTACTACAAGGTTAAATCTTGAGTCGTAAATTCCTCCCTTAGCTGCTGGACACAGTAGTACAACGACAGGATGACACCTGACCCTGACCACTTCTTAAAGGATATTTAAACCCTCAGGGGTTTTTGCATATATCTATTGCTAGCAAGCAGTAGATATATGCAAAAACATTTTTTATAAAAAGTTACAAAAAATGTTTAAACTTACCTGTGTTTCCGCCGCGCGCTCAAGTCCGAAGATCCAAAAAATCTCAGGCGGCCGCAAAGGATCATGGGGCAGGCACATGCGCAGTACAGATCTTTGGCCGGGAGATGAGGGGAGAAACAAGGTAAGTCAATGGAGGCAGCGGGCACCCGCACAGACTCCGTGGGACAGGAAGTGCCAGCAAGAGAGAGGAGTCAGCGCTGGATCGGACACCGGCACCAGTGCTGGAGGGACTCCTGAAAACTATAGGAAATAAGAAGATGATCAAGAGGCATCATTTAAGGTATATCCTTACACTAGCATTGGGGAGGCTAATTCTACCTTTTGTACCATGTGCCATTTCACACACATATTTTCGACCAGACTGGACCCTGTATATGTATATATATATATACAGTATATATATACACATATATATCCATAGATATATTCTACGGCTGTGTATATTCTACGGCTGTAGTAGGCACCTTACAGTTTTAGTTCCTCTGACGCTAGTGGCATAAATGTACACTATATGGACTGCTAACCATCACACCATCACACCTACCTATATGGCCAAAAGGATGTGGACACCCCAGTGAAGGTTACTGTTAATACTAGCAAACAAAGACTTCCCACCCTCGTGGCAACAGTTTTGGGAATGCCCTTTTCTGCTCCAGCATGACTGGTCACCTGTGCACAAAACCAACTCCATCAAGACATCGTTTGATGAGACTCGTGTGGAGGATCTCAAGAGGCCTGCAAAGAGCTCAGACTTCAACCCTACTGAACACCTGTGGGGTAACTTTGAACGCCAATTGTGAATCAGGTCTTCTGGTCCAGCATCAGTATCTGACGACACAAATGCTCTTTTGGCTCAACTGGAACAAACTCACACAGACATACTCCAAAATTTTGTAGAAATCCTTCCCAAACTGGGGAGTGGAGGCTAATATAACCGCAAGTGAAGGGTGGCAACTCTATAATAATGGCCTTAGCTTTGGAATAGGATGTCCAACAGGCTGTCCACTAGGAAGCTAGGAAAACGTAGACTACTATAGGCAAGGAGAGCACAATAAGTGCCAAAGCACTGCATGGGGCCTCCAGGCTGCAAATCGGGCACCTGGGACCTAGGTTGAAAAACCCAGTAGGCAGTAGGCAAAGACTGGGTTTTTTTTAAGCAAGTATTTCTTTATTGTGGTATATATAATACAAAACAAACAGTATTCAATGCAGGATCAATACAAGATAAGTACAAACTGGAGGCCAGCCGACCACCCAGGCAGTTACGTCATGTAAGCATCTGTAACTAATAACAGGTAAGTATGTATAACCAAACAGTAATGAATGCATATAGTTTTCGAGAGTGCATCTCTATAGTAACAGGTAACTGCAATTAAACAAGATGACATGAGAGCCAGGTAAGTTGGGGAGGGGAAAGGGTAAAGGGCGGGAGGGGTAGGGTGGGGTGTGTTTACCAACCACAGGGTCACCAGAATTGTCTGTGTCAAGGTATGTTGGTTGTAAACAGGTATGGTCGAAGAGCAGAGCAACCGGTATCTCTTGTCCTCTGGGAATTTACCGATTAGAGTACATGAAAGGTGGGGTGGTCAATACATTAAGGTGAAGAGGGATTGTAATGTGATGTTAATGATAATGTGGGGTTCCCCCTTCCAGTCCTATGGGCATGAAGAGTCTCTTTTGTTTAGGTATGTATATAAGGATAACAGATAAAACTCATAATACATCAAGTTCACCTAAGGAGCCCGTGGATTTAGCCAGTAAGTACCATTTGGAATATTGAAACAGCGACATCACATCTTTCAATTGAGGGGTGGTCAATAAGACTGGTTTGATGAGATTAGTGTGGAGGAACTCGAGTGGTCTGCACAGAGCCCAGACTTCAACCCTACTAAACACCTGTGGGGTGACTTTGAACGCCAATTGTGAGTCAGGTCTTGTGGTCCAACATCAGTACCGGACTTCACAAATACTCTTTTGGCTCAACGGGCACATATTCACACAGACACATTCCAAAATATTGTACAAAACCTTCCCAAAGTGATGAGTGGAGGCTCGTATAATCACAACTCCATATTCATGGCCATGGTTTTGGAATAGGATGTCCAACACACTCACATAAGCATGAGAGCCAGGCGTCCGCCAACTTTTTGCCAAATAGTGTACTTTGTAGAAGCATTATATGGCACTATATAATATCGGAGGTATGGCTAGCTGGCAGGAACAACAGAACCATGGTTATAAAGTGGATGGATGGTATTGAATAGAAAATTGTTCCATTTCCACCACAGCAATGGAACTAATGGCTATCGGTACTGATGGGACATTTAAGTGGAACCCGCCACTTTTGATGACTGGAAGCTCTTGTTGCCTAATCTCTACACATCCTGAGTCTTGCTGGAATCATTGTCACCTCTTGCATACGTTGGACCATGTGTGGCCAACCTAAATCAGTGCAGCACTGCACAAGGCTCTTCGTGCCCTCTTCTTCAAAAGCACTAGTATTCCAGGAGGTCATTTTTGCCGTGGCTCCAGTATCATCTTCTGTGATTTTTTTCTCCGGCATATAATATTTGTACCATGATTACGCCAAAACCTTTTGTATCAGACTGGAGTTTAACTTGGTGTGTGGGTACATAGAGCACACTGCAACACTGCAGCCTGTGTGGCCAACTTCACGAAGATCTTTCATGTAGATTCCCTAGGGACGATATGCAAATAGGCCACATCTGTTCAGCCTAACAGACTTCTCGCCAGTGCAATTTACATAACATAAAGAAAATAGGTAGATGGCGTGATTGTTCCCATCAAACAGCAACTTTTTCTTTGTGAGGAGTATATTCCGTTCAATGTGAGCAGCCGATGAACTCTGGAGATTGTTCCAGAAATTGTTGGCGTTGTTTGAACCAATAAAATAAATATGTATATAAATAATAGTTCCATAGCTGCTTGTTTTATGCTGCAAGTAATATTCCAATGTATTAAGTGTATATGTTTTCATTGAGCTTGCATATGTTTCTGCCAGATACTCTGGTTTCCTCCCACACTCCAAAGACATGCTGGTAGGTTAAGTCGAACTCCGGCCTTTCCTTCAGTCTTGCACAGTAGTACCGGCTCCTCTACTGTTTTGGAATTGCTTACTCTGATTTCACTGCACACTGTGAGCTTTTCACAATGTGCATTAGACGCTGCTGCAAGTAATTTCCTGGCATCCAGCATCAGCTTCGTCTTTCCTTCCCAGCCTGACTGTCCATGGCCAGTCATTAAGGTTCACCATCGCATGTGGGCATTACCTAGGGTGGTCTGCATGCAAATAAAGCCTGCTTAAGACACCGACTCAAGCAGACTGACATCCACCCATTAAAGGAGAACTATGTCATGAGTGATTTCCACTCACCTCATAGTTCTAAGCCGACCTGTGACAATGAGACTCTCACAGGTCGGCTCAGTAGATCGGGAGGTGAGGGAAAACATACCGGGTTCCCTCACCTCTCGATCCTGTCACGGCTCTCTGCCGTGACAGGGGGAGGGGCTGGATTCCCCTCTCCCCGCTCCGATCTGCCAGCGCTGACTGGCGGAACGGATGGGGGAGGGGGCGGGTACAGCTGGCTCTGCCTCTAGATAGGCAGAGCCAGCTGTCACTCACGCAGCTGGGCGGATCCCGTCATCTAAGTCGGGAACCACTCCAGGTGCGGCGTCTCAGTATACCGCGAGCTGCAGCTCGCGGTATACTGAGCTTAGGGTGACGGGAGGATGCTAGTTTGTGTCCCCCCAAGGAGAACTATGGGGAAAAACACTGACCCCATAGTTCTCCTTTAAGGCATTTTAATATTTGCATGGCTCCTCCCAAGAGCCAGCCCACTGCTTGCATCAGGGCTGAGAACTCTTGAGAGGAGTACTGAGTCAAGATGCTGTGATGTTTTCAGGAAGCTATGTACAGCACCCTGCCGGCATCTCCCACCAGTCATGATCCGCCTGCATTGATAGAGAAGCCAGACCCAGTGAAGATGGGTATGTAATGAAAACAGAAAGGTTTTATGTAAAAATGTAATTAACTGTAAAAGGCAAAATATAAGCAGAATAATCTTCAGCTTTTGGGCTTGTATACAGCAATTGCGGTGCATTCCAGGGCGGTAGCTGCAATCGCTCACTAAACTCTCCTCGTTCTGGGGCAGGAGGGGGCATGGTGGTGCATTGAAGTCAATGGCACCGCAGCCACGCCCCCTGCCTGCAGTGCGATCGGACGCAAGTCAAATTTTGCCTGCATTCCGTTCCACTGCAAATGCAGAAAAATGCTGCATGCTCTATTTTTTGCATTCGCAGTGGACCGGAAAGCAGGCAATGTTTTGCCTCTTGTCCAATCACACTGGTGTGAACTGGCCCTTAAACTCCCTGGACACATTAACTTTGCCACTTCAAAAAAATGACCGAGCAGCCTCTCCTACAGAAGTCTTGTAGCAATAATCAGCAAAGTTATTGTGTAGCCAATACATATCTACATGAATGCCCCCTGTCCCTCCCATGAGCTCACTGAACAGCACCCCCTAGCTTCTGCACAGATATCACCCACCCCCCGAAGGGTCAGCATTGACTCTAAACAGCTGCTTTATTCTCTGTGAAAAAAAGGGAAAATTGTTGAGCAGAACGGATGAACTTCTGACGAACTTCTGTAAAGTTATGATAAAACACACAGGATTTCCTCTTTTTCACACTTGTGACACTTAGAAAATGTAACTGATATTCTAATCAGGGGTAGCAACACAGAGCCCGTATTATGCTAAACATATGTATACCGTTCAGGAATATCAACACCAAACTCAGCTTCTAGGCTGACTCCAAACTGGAGTTTGAACTGTGAAGCAAAATCTTTTCATTCAAAACAAATGCTAAGCAGAAGTAAAGCCTTGTAATGAAAAGCAGGCACACTCACACGCCTGCATGTAACTGTTCGCGCCCCGAGATCCCCCGTAACCAGGAGCACTCTGATATTCAAATACTTACTTTTCATTACAGAGTCAATGGCTGGCCTGACCCTTCCACCCTCCGATGCCTAGTTCTTGGTTACTGGTCATGTCTATCATACATAAAAGCAATAGCAAATAGCAATAGAGGGTGGGCCAGCCACTGACTTTATGGTATTAAAGTAAGCTCCAGTCAAAGTTTAAAGCAGAACTCCTGGGCAAATAAAATCGTAATCCTTGCAGTGGGACTGCCCCAGCACTGCAAGGGTTAAAAGAGAACTATGGGGTAAGTGTTTTTCCCCATAGTTCTCTTTAGGGTCACAGGAGGACATATACTAGCGTCCTCCCATGACCCAAAGCTCAGTAATAGCCCGCAATATACTGAGAGCGCCGCAGACGGGACGGATCTCGACAATACTGTCGAGACCCACCCAGCTGCGTGAGTAACAGCAGGCTCTGCCTATTTAGAGGCAGAGCCAGTTGTACCCGCCCCCTCCCCCGTCCGTTCCTCCACTCAGCACTGGAGGATCGGAGAGGGCAGGGGGAATCCCTGCGGGGAGCGGTGATTGACAGTCACTGCTCTCTGCAGGGAGATGATCGGGAAGTGAGCGGATCGGTGCATGTTTCTGCTCACTTACTGATCAATAGAGCTGACCTGTGACAGCTTCTTTGTAATATGAAAGCTGTCTTCCTATAGCTTGCGAATGATGGCATGAGCCCACATTCTGTTCATATGTAGTGTAAAAGCTGTCTTTCTATAGCTTGCAAATGATGGCATGAACTCACATTCTGTTCATATGTAATGTGAAAGCTGTCTTCCTATAGCTTGCGAATGATGGCATGAGCCCACATTCTGTTCATATGTAGTGTAAAAGCTGTCTTTCTATAGCTTGCAAATGATGGCATGAGCCCACATTCTGTTCATATGTAGTGTAAAAGCTGTCTTTCTATAGCTTGCAAATGATGGCATGAGCCCACATTCTGTTCATATGTAGTGTAAAAGCTGTCTTTCTATAGCTTGCAAATGATGGCATGAGCCCACATTCTGTTCATATGTAGTGTGAAAGCTGTCTTCCTTAAGCTTGCAAATGATGGCATGAGCCCACATTCTGTTCATATGTAGTGTGAAAGCTGTCTTCCTATAGCTTGCAAATGATGGCATGAGCCCACATTCTGTTCATATGTAGTGTGAAAGCTGTCTTCCTATAGCTTGCAAATGATGGCATGAGCCCACATTCTGTTCATATGTAGTGTGAAAGCTGTCTTCCTTAAGCTTGCAAATGATGGCATGAGCCCACATTCTGTTCATATGTAGTGTGAAAGCTGTCTTCCTATAGCTTGCAAATGATGGCATGAACCCACATTCTGTTCATATGTAGTGTGAAAGCTGACTTCCTATAGCTTGCGAATGATGGCATGAGCCCACATTCTGTTCATATGTAATGTGAAAGCTGTCTTCCTATAGCTTGTAAAGCTTTTCTTTCTTGCTAAACCTAGTCCCAGTACGAGGCACCAGTCTGGATGCTATTATGCTTAGATAAGAAGCCTCGGAATTCTGGTTTTGGCAGCATCAGGACGAGGCATATTGGAAAGGGTATAATTATGATGCCTAAACATTTACTACCAGTGAATTGAAACTTTTCAGCGAAGCCTCAGGTTTAAGTGGCAGACATTTCTGAGCAAAGGATTGGCCGGTTCTCCCTTGCCAACCGTTTTTTCCCAGAGCTGCGGTGGAAATTCTCAGAACACCGGTTGCAGTGCCTATTGCTAGACTACACATTTTCTGTGATGTGAGTCTGCTCGTCGCTCTGTAATTTGCCACCACACCAAAGTATGGCAGGATTACTTGTGTTTCACTTTTTTTTTCTTTCTTTTCTGTGTGCAGAAAGACGAGCCGAGGCTGCCAAGCAACATGCGCTGCTCGATCTCCAAAACCGTCTTCATCGTTTACTGTTATTTCATGTCCATCGGGGCGGCTGTTGTGACGATTTAACATGTCCATCGGGGCGGCTGTTGTGCGGTTGTTCATTGAGGGCTAAGTCTATCCTTGCAACGGTGTGCAACGGAATCCAATTTATTTTCAGTTTTGTATAGAGTGGAGAGGGATTGGAACACCCAATGGTTGCTATTGCTGTCTGTGTCCTCGTTAGGGAGATTCACCCTCTATATTTGTCCTGGTGACCGTTATCACTGAAAGTGACAGTGAAAGAAAATCCCAAATTTCAAGTTGTTAGCAGAACAGGAATAGATGGGAAATCTTCCAACTGGTACACGAGTACTGGTGACTAGATATGTGTGATTCGTTTTGCTCCGAAATTTGGACTTTCGGACACATCCGAATTTCCGAATCCCAATGCATGCGAATGTTCCCGAATCCGAATTTCCATTTGCGTATTCCGGGTCTAGGAGCCATATACATATTTTACTAAAGCTGAGGCTCCCAGATCCGAATGACATTCGGCAACTCCTGAATGCAATTCGTAAATTTGGATTCCAAAATTCGGATCCCGAATGTACATGGCTCCCAGACCCGAATGGCATTCAGGTTCCGAATTTCCGAATTGCATTCGGGAGCTCCCGAATGCTATTCGGGTCTAGGAGCCACATACATATATTACTAAAGCTGAGGCTCCCAGACCTGAACAGCATTCGGGAACTCCCAAATGCATTTCGGAAATTCGGATCCCGAATGCCATTCGGGTCTGGGAGCCTCAGCTTTAGTATTATATGTATATACTGTATATGGGTCCCATGTTGCTGTAACGAAAATTCGTGTTCAGACCCATTCGGATGAATGAAACCGAAAAACACATCTGAATGGCCAGAAAAGTCACATGCCCGATTCGGTTTAGTTTTTCAACGGAATTCGGACGGGATCCGAAATTCGGAAACGAAAAATTCAGATTCGGACACATTCGGATGCATTGGGATTTTTTGATTTGGAACTAAATGAATTGCACATGTGTAATGTATTCACACACATTTTCTCTTCCTATACATTATCTTTTATATACCTTTTACATGTCTATTGTCTTCCTGAAGAAGTGGCCAAAACAGAGCTACGAAAGGTGTTGATGGTGTTTTTATTGCTGTGCCCTTCATACAATAAAAACTGTTGACCTTACACAAGATCTCCACGTTCATCGACCACATCTGGGTGCCCCTGCTACCTCCACAGACTGCAGCCTGTGACCATGTTTCATGTTACATCCTAAGTATAAGTGTAACATGAAACACGGTCCGAAAGGTGGAAACAGCCTTTAAGTATTTTATTCATATTTATCTGAAATGGAAAAAAAAAAAGAGCTTTGACTGGTCAGAGCCGGGTAATGCTTGTAGGTAAACAGAGAGAAATGGATGATCAGGGACCACCAGCGAGCAGTCTGGGAAACAGCTGGACTGGCAGCGAGATTGAAACGTCTTAAAAACACTGAGTATTCCACTTAATCATGTCTGCTAATTGTATTTCCATGATAATTATATATCTGAGTGCGCGGACGATTTCCTGAGCCCAATTACTAGCTGTACTTTTTAAACCAAGGATCCTGTCTGACTTTGGCCTTCAGGAGGTTTGGATGAAAAAGAGCTGAGAGGGGCTTGAAATGATGCAGCAAAGAAAAAAATATCCATGTTATATTCTACCATATCAACAATGGTAGAATATACCATCAATAAGTATCAATTGGTTAAATCAATAAGTATTACCAATGAACACACTATTGGGTTAATTTATAAAGCTATAGGCTAGGTTTGCACAGCTCTTGTGCCAATAGATGGTGCTGGGGAATATAGGAATTTGCTATCCTCCTTAGCGCCATGGAACGCTAGTGCTGTATTAAAAAAGGAGTTAATAATAGTGGGCTCACTCCAGTCAATATAGGAAATCCGTTGGCACATGTAAGTATACATTCGGCCAACATATAGGTTTATAAATTAACTTTTGCCTGGTGAATAGCAGGGCAGATGCCGTTCACACAGCTTTAACGCCACTTGATGGCGTCAAGGGGTATAGGAATTTCCTACAATGCTCAGCGACATCTACAGGCACTAGTGCTGTGTGAGCAGCATCCACCTTACGTATTTATAAATTAACTTTCACCCAGCGAATAGCCAGGTGGTCGTTGTTCACACAGGTCTAACTCGACTTGTTGGCGCCGAGGAGTATAGGAGTATAGCACCACTAGATGACGCCTAAGAGTATCGGAATTTTCTATACTCCTCAGCTCCATCTAGGGGCGCTGGTGTTACATTGCTGCCCTGATAAAGGGTCCCTACGCGGCCCGGAAACGTCGGTTATAATTATTGCAACATGTACAACGATCTGTCCGATTAAATTGACTTTATCATTTGAAATTTTTTACTAAGTGCTGGTGATTCCTATTCATTTGCAGTGCTGTATAAACGGCATTCACCCAACATATAGGTTTGTAAATGAACTTTCACCCAACCAATGACCGGATGGATGCTGTTCACACAGCTCCAGCACCACTAGATGGCGCCGAGGATTATAGATATTGCCTACACTGCTCAGCTCCATCTATGGGCGCCATGACTGTGTGAACGGCATTCAACTGGCCATATGCTGGGCGAAAGTTTTATAAATGAACCCAATGCAGTGCAAGAGCAGCTAATTACCAAATCATAGTGCATACAGAATGTTTATTACCGTAAGGTTTTCTCAAACTCTTAGGCTTTAGATATATCTAAAGCCCAATTTGTTTTTCACTTACAAGGGTGGAAGGGTTAGAACCCCTGTTCGTTTTTTTTAATGTTGTCCCCGCTGGGAAGATTCACCTCCTTTATTGTCACCAGGCCAGGAAGCCATGGGGAATCCAAAAATGTTATATTTGTCACCGGTAATCTTCCAATTCGGACGCTAAGTCAATCAACAATATGACAATACGATCGGGATCTTTCCCGGCTGCAACGAGGCTCTGCACTGTCAGCAAATAGTGGGCAGTGGCGGACCTAAGGAACAAAGGGCCCTGGTGCAAAATGTTTTTCTTTTGGCCCGCCCCAGATCTTACAATGCCCGCAATGGCAATTTGAGAGACCCACTGACCACCTGAAAGCCCGCACTGGCCACCTAAGAGCCCCACTGGCCACCTGAAAGCCCACACTGGCCACCTGAAAGCCCGCACTGGCCACCTAAGAGCCCCACTGGCCCCCAGGGAGCAGAAAAACAAGCTCAGGGCTCCCACTGATTCTGCAATATGGTGACTTGTATAATAATGTAATAATAATAGAAATAAAGTGCACAATAAATGCGCTTGAAACATCCTGAAACCATCCCCCCTCTGTACCCTCACATCCCCCCACAACCACAACCCGGCGCCCCGTGCCCCCCGCCATCTCTTGCTGCACTATCCTGGACTCTTGCCTGGGTCTACTAGGCCCCCCTAGGCTCAGGCCTTGGTGCAGCTGCACTGGCTGCACCGGCGGTAGTTCCACCCCTGGGCAGTAGCCTGCTAAATGCTGACTTTAAGTCACTGGAATACATTGGTAAATGTACTCTTTTGACCCAAAAGAGTACTAAGGCCAAAAAAAGGTTTTGCCATAGTTATCTTTTATATAAATATTTATAAATATAAAACAAAGGGAAAATTCTTAAAGTGACATTAAACAATCAGATTTTTTAACATAAACCAATACTGTAATGTGTGCCTTACTGTAATCCATGGTTGTTTCCCTTCTCTTTGCTGTTCTTCCTTTTAAATCCTCATGTCTTCTCATGCTGGGGAACAACTTCCCTTTGCAGCTGAGTGCCTCTTCCTGTAGTGCTGGCTCAGGTTGTGAACCCGCACACAGACACCATGTATCCATTCCAGAGACAAGGCAGTCTGCTGCAAAACAGAAGTTCTGCCCAGCATGAGAACAGATACAGATTTAAAAGGAAGAACAGCAAGAGAAGGGAAACAACCATGGATTACAGTAAGGCACACATTACAGTATTGTTTTATGTTAACAAATCTGAGGGTTTAATGTCACTTTAAGAGAAATCCAACTCTTTTCATCATCATATCCTAATGAAAAGCTTGCAAATTATAGATTGCGAACAGCTGATCAGCACCGGTAAATACTTTACAGGAGGGTTCTTTTCAATTATTGAGCAGGGAATGTGTGGAATTTATAAATCACACAGCACATCCCATAATCCTCTCCTCCCTCTGTCCTATTCACCACTGATGACAGAGTTCAGTCAGCCCTCTTTATTGTCCGAAAGCCATGCCTCTCATGAAGAATCTTCCATATTGATCACCATAATTCAGCAGGCAATATGAGCAAATCCAAACTGACAGCAAGAAGACAAAGAGAGGCTCAAATCCTATCCAGACAACACTGCATCTGTGCTAAAGGGAGGAAGTCTACTCAGTTCGCCTTTCATCTGTGTTTTGTATAACCCACTGCGGCCGGATCTGGCAAGCACACACTGCCTCTTGTCATTTTGTGCACCTTCCCTTTTCTAAGGGTGATGCTCTGAAACTTGGAACAGGTTGGCCTTTTTTTTCCAGGGTCATGTAAAAAAATAAAAAAGGTATCAGCCAGTGGCGTCACAAGGGGGGTGCAGCCTGCACCCGGGTGACACCATTGGAGGGTGACGTTCCCTCCTCTCTCTTCCCTCCTCTCTCTGCCTCCAACAGCGTTACTACGCATGACGTCATCACGCGTGTACGCGATGACGTCACACGCGTGTGCGCGATGACGTCACTGCGGGGTGTCACCTGGTACCCGCACTGGGTGTCACCCCGCCCGAGGACATCTCTGGTATCAGCAACCTCAGGGATTTAATAAGCTTCACATACATGCCAGGATGGACATTCAGACATTCAACAGTAGCGTCCCTTTAAGCACAATGATTCTTAAAGTGTATGTAAAGCCAAACCTTTTCAGTTTTGGACAGCGTAGGAAGTGGTTAAAACCTGTCAACCTGTATCCTGCTGGGGAGATTTCCCTTCACTTCTTGTTCTGGAGCTGCAACAGGAAATTAAAGGATATCTCTCCAAACTCAATGTCATAGGCTGAACAAGAAAACAATGCTTGCTTTCCCCATCAATGCTAAAGAACATGGATGGTGGAACATTCCTTGCTGGGCTATTGTACAGTATTCTGACAGTGGTCACTATCAGAATACCTGATTTTTTGACTGCCGCTGATTGGCTGAGAGTTTTCAGTCTGGCTCCATTAGAATGTTGGATAACTGACTTTTGCTGAACACTGGGTTTGCTAACACATTTGGTGCACACTTAGGGGATTTATATCCTTTGGGGTTATTGGGGAATATACTTACGTGAAAGTTCCTGTGCCCGGAGATCAACTTTAACTTTATATGACTAAGCAATTAATAATAATGTGTGTAGCTGAGTGAAGGTGCATTCTGTTTAATTCCATTTACTAGGGATGCACCGATACCTTTTCAGATACCAGTGCTGATACTTGGCATTTTCACGAGAACTACAGGGGTTGCAGCTGGGACCTGGCTCTGGCACTCCACCACTGTCCTGAAATCATTAGTCTGTATTGTTTTAGAAAACTGTCACATGACACTAAACAAAAATGTATCAGTACTTGTATCTGTGGACAAGTATCAGTAGTTGAAAAACTGGTATCGGTGCATCCCGTTATATATGTTTTTAAAAACAAACTCATACATTATAACAGAGATGTACAAATCCCAGGAGCTCTGTGTGCTCCTTACAAATGACAGCTGCCTCCTAACTTTTGCATTTTTGTCCAGTCTAGTCTTGGAGCTGGAAAAGTATCTGTACTTGTACTCTTACTTGTACCGAGTACTGTACTTGGTATCTGTGCATCCCTACCATTTGCAATATACTGCTATCATCCCCGGAGTGCAGAGCTCGGTCAGGAGACGGTACGCCTTGACCGAGATTCCAAAGCATTCATGTTGGACTGGGAGGGGAGCACCATTCACCGCTGTGCACACCAGCAGAAAACATCAGTTCGCTACTGGAGAGGATGGCTGAGCTAAACTCAGCCAAAAAAGATCAACAAAATGAGAATAACATTCATCTGTAAAAATCCCACAGACGTATCTGATATCGGTGATAAACAAAACACATAAAACTTCCACTGCACTGTCAGCGAGGCCTAACAAAAATAATTCCTATCTTTCGCTTTTTCCGCTCTTTGATATTTCAAGTGTTTTCACAGGACCGCGCAAACGTACGATGGTTTCCTTCTTTCTGGAATGTGTTGCTGAAACAGCTGTGATAATGTCACCGTGTGTTGTTGAAGTGGCCGTGCCGTGTCTGCTCTGGCAAGCAGCATCATCGCTTTTGTACATTCCAGAGCGATAAAGGAGAAATGTCTGTCCCCATGACCATCTCTAAAAGCTAAATCATTAAAACCCAACATCACCTTATGTGATCTCCTCACCTCCCGCCCTCTCTCCATCCTCTCAGAAGTCCCAATGTTTTATTAAAAATTGCCATATACAAACCTTTTGTCTTTCAGTCTTCAAACTGGCTTGGTGTTGTCATGGTTCCTTCCATTGCTCCGGTGGTGGTGGTTTGCATTCCTTATGCCTAAGCATCATCTTATGTGATCCTCCTTACCACTACTTACAGGGTGCTGCAGTGAAAAGATGGATAGCGCCATCAAAGTGCAAAGTCCTTTCATGGTCACTGGGGGCCCCTTCCTTAGGCTTGTAGTGACTTTGGTCACCGCCGGCCTGTTAAAAAGGATTACCAGTGGCCTTGAAAGGACTTTGCACTTTGACGGCACCATGCAGCTTTTCACTACAGCACCCCGTAAATAGTGGTAAGGAGGCTCACACAAGATGATGGTCACTACCAGCCTGAGGAATGGGTAAATGGGTCTCCAGTGGGCTTACGTGAGATTAGTTACCACCAGCCTGTAGAAGGGGTTCCCAGCGGCCTTCAGTGACTTTGGTTACTACCAGCCTGAGGAATGGGTGAATGGGTCCCCAGAGGGCTTGAGTGACATTAGGCACCACCAGCCTGTAGAAGGGGTTCCCAGTGGCCTTGAGTGACATTGGTTACTACCAACCTGCGGAATGGGTGAATGGGTCCCCAGAGGGCTTGAGTGATAGTAGTCACCGCCAGCCTGTAAAAGGGGTTCCCAGCGGCCTTGAGTGACTTTGGTCACTACAGCAGGAGGAAGGGATTCCCAGCAACCTTGAGTGACATTGGTCACTACCAGCCTGAGGAAGGGGTCCCCAGTGGCCTTGGGTGACATTGGTCACTACCAGCGCGAGGAAGGGGTCCCCAGTGGCCCTGAAACATTGTTGTTTCTTATGGTTGAAAATGAACGGTTTGCTTATTATTAATGGTCTGCTGGTGATATCTATTTATATATGGCCTTATTTCTAGGCAGTGTAGCATGCACTTAATCACATGTGGGTGCCAGAAGTACAGTAAGCCCAGGCTGCCATGATGACACGCCCCCAGGTGAGCATGCCTGTGGTAGCCTGGGCTCACAGGAAGTGGGTTGGATGACACTGGGCATCACTCAACCTGGAAAAGGAACAAAGCTAAATCACAGAGAGGTGAGTCTACAGGGAACAACGCCAGAGAGGTTATGAGTACAGCAGTGGGAGCTTCTTTTTATATTTAGGGTTTTTATATGATATTTTTTATTTGGGTTTTAAACTGGGACTTTAAGAACAACAACCTTAAGAGCAACTGGATTGCTGTTCTTTTCCTGCCGAGAAAGAATGTTCTTAGATCAGAAAGGCTTTTTGCCAGGTGGCACTGGCAGCATGTCTGGCCACAATCTAATGTCTAATTAGAATTTTAAAATAAACAAAAATCACAAACCTGGGCAATGCAGCAGTGCAAGGCCTCTTTCAGATGGGTGTTCGGCCAGTTCCTTTTGACCCCTGGTTACAGAGATCATAAACAGACTGCAATACATCCCTATGGCCAGACAGATGTAGCGGATGTGCATCCCCTATACCCACCCACTTCTGGGTTCATTCAGGTCTCTCGGACTAAACTCAAAATGCTTGTGTCCTTCTTGTTTTTATTGACCTGAATGGGTGTGGATGGATATAGGCAAATGCACATCCATGTACTGTATATCTGGTCATCCATAGTGATTACATCGGTTCATTTTTCCTACATTGCAAGATGGAGGAAAAAATTGGAATGGACACAGATGTAACATATGTGACACCCATCTCCATTCTGATCCAATTCAGCAGGAGATCCATCTGAGGGCTTAGGCCAGTAACACTTTCCTGAATGGCACAGTGCTGTCATTCCAACAAATAGAGTTTCCTGAATGGGGAAGAGAGCACAGGGGTGACCTCATGTCAATTCCCTAACAATGTGCTAACAATCAATTGCTGCAATTTTGTTTAAGTAATAAGGTGTTCAGTTCCCTTATACATCTTAACTACCCAATCAAAAATCTAAAATGTGTTGTTTTGACTACAGTGGAAAAAAAGTGAATGGTCAGGACTGTTTAGTATCCAACAAAATGTCTGGATTGGAATACAGGCTGGTTCCTATGCTTTCCCGTCAAGCAGCCTATAGATATAAGATGATAACCTTTCAATTTGGTCAGTGTCAGATGGATCAAGTGAAGATCTGATATCTATGAGATGTGTTCAGACCATTCTGCACAACTGTTTTCTGGGATTAAGTAATCTGAGAGGTAGAAAATGTATTCTGAGTGCTCTAGCTATCCTCAAGATAAGCCGGTGCCGGGCCTGCCTGCTCCCTGAGAAGCCCCTACTCCCCCTTCCTGCCCCACTGTCTAAACAGGAACGGACAGATAAATAGACAGTCAGACGGTGCATACCTGTTTAACCATTCTTTGATGTCTATGGCCAATATTAGTCTGTTTAGTCTGACCCAACAGTGCCCAACTGGGAATGCAAATGCACTGCTCTAAAGGCTGTAAACTACACATCTATGCCAATTGTGTTCCTTATCAAACCACTAGATCCCTGCAAATCAGCCCTCTACATCTGGCCCAGGTAAAGATGTCCGGCTGTTCAAGAAAAGTTGTGACCAAATGGCCATTTTTACACTTGATTTAACTTGCTGATATCAATCACTAAGGAGCATGTTTAAAAACCAGTTCATCTAACATTTACCAAACATTCACTGCATGTGAATCTTCCTGGTGCATGTGCATTAAATGAGAGTGATTGATTCACCACCAGTGAATGTTTGCTGAAAGTCACATTCACTGCTTTATTAGTATGCCCCTAACAATCGATTGCTGCATTCTTTCCAAGTAATAAGTAGTTTCATTTCCTTCTAAGGCTGGTGTTTTCCCTAAACATGATTTGGCATTCCCCAAAGACTGCAGTAGGCTCTGGAAAGCCACCCACACTGAAAACCAAGTGTTACTGTATTACCCATTGACAAGTCACTTGAGGAAGGGAATAATTCAAGAAGGGTGTTTGACATTCGAAGATAAGATCAAACAGAGTGGACTAATCCCCAGGCCCTTTCCAATCTGTGAGATAGTTCAGACCAGGCTAATGAGGCTTCCAGTTATATAGCATGCAGCTACACTCCTTCATATTTGTTTATTTTATTGGTAAAGGAAAAGAATGTGCCAAAAGCTTGGGGGAAAAAAACGCAGATCGGTGGTGACAACAGCAACCGCTGTAAACTAAAAGAGAGAATTCTTAGAGCATGGCTGAGGTTCAGCAGCTCTTGCCATATTGAGGGGATATGCGCATACCATACAGTACTTGCACAACATGGTAGACATTACCAGGGGTCTGCTCTCCTCCAGCACTGATAGCTCCATGGTTGCCATCACTGCTCCATTGCATCCGCCACATCTGCTCTCTTCCGACATTGGGTGGCTATCAAGGATGGGCAAATCTGCCTGGGTTCCATTCGCGGGGACTATATGCTGAAAAACTTACAACTTCCCATTTGCAAAATAGGCAGCTGTAAAGTTGATGATGCGCATGGGCTAAAGCCAAAGAGGAAATTATATATGACCTCAGGGCTGTCTGTGAGGGGATCAGCCTTGTGGGATGTTTCTCAGTCTTACTAAATTGGTGCTAATTAATTTTAATTACAAGTACAAGCCTGTAAGCTCTTTAGACCGAGGCCGCGTAACTTGCAGTCATGTGACTTTTCTCGCTTACAGCTACTATGTGTGTATTTATAGGATATACAACTTACAAGTAAATGTAAACCTTAACTGAATGACATTCAGTTTGTATCATACACAATTGCCATTTCTTCCTCTGTCACCTCTCAGTGCTGCTGATCTCCTGCTGTCAATTTTGCAGTCACTTGACTTGGGCAGGGATGAATACCAAAAGAAAATGGGTTCCAAAATTGACCAGTCCATCACAACCACCCTCCTATCCTTACAATACTCCATAAATAAACACAAACACAGAATTTTCTTTGGAATATTTCTCAACCTCAGCTTTAATACTTGCCGACTAGCAAGATACTGAAACTCGGCCCAGCGGGAGATTCCTCCATCCACACAGTTTAGCGTAGATGGAGGAATCTGTTGCACTTTGTCCATCTGACCATAGAAAGTCTGCAGATAATCTATAGGGGTATGGCCAGCCTAAGAGGTGTCATCACCATACAGGTGAATGTCTTTATGACCTTGGTGAAAGTGTTCTAGGAAGTGCACATTATTACAGAAGGTGCGGAATATAAGATGCAAATGAGAGGTGTGATCTCCAATGGCTGAGGATAAGTTCATTCCGTTCAGAGAACTAGATGGCTGAATTAACTTTTTTTCCTGTTAGAGACACATTTCCCTTTTTTAGGGTTTGATTTGCATCTTTTGCATCTTCCCGGACTGAGTTGTTATTTTCAGTTTACTGAATGACAGAAGGGAAGCATGAGGGATAAATGACAAACTCTCAACCACCCCACCCCCACCCCCCTTTCTTCCCGCGCTACTCTTCTCCGAAGTCATCAATGTCAGAGGAAAAATGAATAAGTCTCCTTCAGTGTTGCATCTACATAAAGTGAACCTGTTCTTTGTCAAAGCAAAAATTCACTCAAAGGATATATAAACATAAGAACATATTTTTTTTTTCAATATAGCATCTTACCAGATATGGTGGCTGCGTTTCTTTTCCAGGCAAATATATTTTTAGCAAATACAGGGAATATCTGTTGACACTGCAAGAAATGCAGTGCCCTTGTCACTTCATGTGAATTGAACCGAAATGACAAACAATGTTAACTTTCTTCCAAGTTTCCTTCTTGTCAGCTCTGCCGCCCATGTACTAGAGCAGAAGTAGGCAACCTTGGCACTCCGGCTGTGGTGTAACTACAAATCCTATCATGC
Source organism: Nanorana parkeri (assembly GCF_000935625.1). Classification (NCBI taxonomy): domain Eukaryota; kingdom Metazoa; phylum Chordata; class Amphibia; order Anura; family Dicroglossidae; genus Nanorana; species Nanorana parkeri. The sequence continues at coordinate 763,949 of NW_017306431.1, forward strand.
TTTTGTTTCTGGAAGTCATGCCTGTGGCTATCAGAGTCTTTCAATGTCTCATGGGATTTGCAGTTGCATCACAGCCGGAGTGCCAAGTTTGCCTACCCCTGTCCTAGAGCTACAGATGGGTTTGTAGTCCAATCCAGCAGAGGAATGTGTTATTGGCTGGGTTGCCAAAAATAAATATATAAATAAATAAAACTAATGCAGCCACTACATGAATGGACTGGTAAGCTGCAATAAATCACATATTTGTTTCTGGGGTAAATTATGTTTTAAAGCACAGCTAGAGAACCTGTCCTTTACATCATCCCCCTTGCCCCTCAGTGTAATCTACAAAGCCAAATAGTTACAATCAATCTTGTTCCAGAGACCTTCAATGTGTGGCCCAGCCACATTGCTTTTGTATGACAAAAGTTCTGACCATGTCCTGCATCTATGGCACGTGTGCGACATTTGCCCCATTCATTCCTATGGTTGGAGACATACTTATGGCCACCCCAGCCATCCAGAGGAATTCAGTTCATCAGTTCACATCGCAGATTTTGCTCCTGAGCCACGTGAGCAGAAATAGTTACATACATGAGCAGGATGAGAAAAGCTTTATGACCCATCATGGCTGGCTACCTATACATAATCCCATTACTAGCAATGCTGTATAATCTTGTCCCCTGGACCAGCCAAATCTCCATTGATTCGCTGTAGCTGCCTATACCCCTGCTGAGCAGCTTACAGCCCAAAAGGCTACATGTGGCCCTTTGATTCTCGTCGTGGGGGCCTAGGACACCAGCAGTCATTGATTTGTAAAGGGGTAATAGCAGTGATCTGTACCAGTCTCATATAACAAATTCCAACTCTCAATTTCTTCTGCAGAATGTTTCCAGTCTCCACCTGAATCTGTAGTATGTCCCTAGTCTCTGACCATCATTTCATATGTATACAGTCTCTGACATCTAGCATTCCATATACTGCACATTATGGGGCTGATGAAGAATCATTCCGCCCAGTGTAAAGGTGGGCGAATGCCGTTCGCACATCACTCCCACCACTAGATGGAGCCGAGCAGCAAAGGATAAAGCTTTTTGGTATCTAGAGGCGGCCGTGCCGTGCGAATAGCATTTGCCCAGCTATACACTGGGCAGAACATTTATACATCATCCACTATGTGTGGCTCTTTGGTGATGTCAGGGGCCGCACTTCTTAAAGTGTATCTAAACCCAAAAACAGAATCTAATTTCACTTATTTATTATTGGTACTTATATAGCACCGCCAATTTAAATACAGCACATTGACATCCGTTGCTTACAGTCCAAGGTTTCTATCAGTCTCTGCCATCAAGGAGCTTACAGTTTAAGGTCGCTATCAGTCTCTGCCATCAAGGAGCTTACAGTCCAAGGTTTCTATCGGTCTCTGCCATCAAGAAGCTTACAGTCCAAGGTTTCTATCAGTCTCTGCCATAAAGGAGCTTACAGTCTAGGGTCCCTATCAGTCTTTGCCATCAAGGAGCTTACAGTCCAAAGTCCCTATCAGTCTCTGCCATCAAGGAGTTTACAGTCTTTGATCCCTCTCTCACATTCATACACATACTAGGGCATATTTAGGCAGAAGTCAATGAACCTACCAGCATATCCTTGGAGGAAGCCCATGCAAGCACAGGGAGAGCATTCAAACTCCATGCTGCTAGTGTCTTGACCGGGATGCGAAGCAGGGATCATCTGTGCTGCAGGGCAGAAGTACTAACCTTCGTACTAACTAAGCCCCCTAATTTTTCGCATTTTAAAAAATCTGCAACCTTTATTAAAATAATACTTGATGGATGGTCCTGCCACTAAGCTGCTTGTTGAGTATGTATGTGAAGTTTCTCATTCATCCAGGTCATGGGATATCTGTAATAAATAAGTCAATGCAACTTGACTTGCTGCATTTTTCCTGAAGATGTTTCGTTGGCCATCCGTCTAGCTTTCCCAATTCAGGAAATGCCTTGCCGAGGCATTTCCTATTATAGGTTGACAACATTTTCTATCTATCTACCAGTTGTGCTCTTGTGATGTCAGCCTGTCACGCGGGTTTCCCATGGAGGCTACAAGTGGCCGATTCAACACAAATTACACTGTTGTCACCATCAGGAAACCTGCCCAGAGAAAGGCCATGCAGCCAATGCTTGAGTGCATGTAGACAGAACGACTGTCCCGAGCAGGGCCGGATTTACTCTCTCTGCTGCCCCAGGGCCAGGTTCCTCAATGCGCCCCCCTACCTGCCAAACCCCCCCACCATGCAGAATGGCAGACCTGCAGGCTGCATACAAGTGATCTTGTCGACATCGCCGAGATCACCTGTACAAAACAAGCGGCGGCTTCCCTGAAGGGCTAAATGTGGAAAACAACTACCCGCTCCGCGCCTGGAACTGCATGTCCTAGGCATCGGGAGATAGGATTTCCACACCCCTGCTGCCCCTCTACTCCCTGCTGCCCCGAGGCTGAGCCTTGGTTGCCTTGGAAATTGACAGAAGACATGCAGTCATCGTCGGAGTACACGTAAACAAGAAGTGGCTGCAAGGAGACGGCAAGAGATCAGCAGCACTGAGGTGTAACAAAGGATGGAAAAAAGAAATAACATTATTTTTCAATAAAAAAATAAGAGTGATTATTTAAAATGCCATTAAATGCCATCCGTTTATAGCTTACATCCACCTAAACCTTGATAGCTTCCCCTGAAAAGCGACAGCATCACCTTAACAAAGCCAGGCCTACACTCCGCCTGATAAATGCTAACTTTATATTTGAACAAATTCCTGGTAGTCTATAATCACGGAGCAGGAACAGCAGGGACGTAACAAATGAGAAGTAACATGTATCATTCATAAAAATGCAATCATATAAAGTCAATGGGAACCACATGTGCATCCTGGAGGACTGTTCAGAGACATAATAAATATTCTCAGACAGCCCTAGAAAGGCCGGTGGGTGCAGGGATTACCAGGCCAAACACTCCGGAAAAAAAAAAAGAAAGAAAACCGCGCTCGCATCAAACGCCCCACAATGCGGAGATAATATAACACTCTCTGTTCATTTAAAAGCCCCTCTTAATGAATCGCCATTTAAATGGAAAAGGGCTTATACATATTGTTTGGGTGTTTATCAATCAGCCTGTACTCCACTTTTTTGTTATGGAAAATACATTTATCGGCTTTTCTTTTCTTTTCTTTCTTGCTCCGTAGTTAAAAAAAAAACGAAAAACCTTTTCAATGGGTGTTTAGACAGCTTGAATCGAATGCAGTAAACGTTATTGATCTTTAAAGAGCGGCCAAACATCCCGTATTGGTTAAAAAGGAAGGGGTGGGGGTGTTGAGTATGTTTGGGACCCGAGGATTGTGTTACCGCAATAAATGGCGCCCCAGGCCTAGCTGAGATCGCAAGGCTTACCCAGGGCTGCCAGCGGTAACCCCTGTCACACTGTTTATCCTTAAAAGTGAGTCAAATGAAAGCCAGATTGTGGGTAAGATATACAACGTAATGTCGCCAGAACGAGGGCGGCTCAGATGTTTGACAGCTAAATGAGTTACATGTTGATATCTCACAGGGGTCCATTATTCAAATAATCTTTAGGAAAACAGGCACTCGGGTGAGCGGCGTAGTGACCAAGACGGGTTCAAGCTGGGACTGTAGGCTTAAGGCTCAAACGTTCCACTTTTTGCAATTACCTCCAGTTACAGACAAACAAATCATTTTAGGTCTTCTGGTGCGAGTCGGCACGTTCATTGAATGGACGCTGTAGGTGGGAGACTGGCCACGAAGACGGCTGGGGGGATTTCACGTTAGCTTGGATGGCAAAGCATGTGGTGGACTAAAGTTGGCCTGGGGCTGAGGTTGTGGTAGATTTAGCCATCTACTGTTGGGGCACATCTATAGGGGAACTGGGGCGTGCTGGTGGTGCATGTTACCTGGGGGGGGGGAGTGCGGTGCATATTACTGGGAGAGGGAACAGCCTCCAATCTTCTGAGAAGGCTTCCTACAAGGTTTTGGAGGGTATCTTGGGAAATGTGTGCACATTCAGTCAAAATATCATCTGTGAGGTCAGGTACTGATGTTGGATGAGAAGACCTAGCTTTCAGTTGGTGCTCTTCATCCTAAAGCTGTTCAGTAGATTTGAGGTCAAGACTCTGTGCAGGACATCTGAGTTCCTGTGCACCAAACTGGTCAAAACCTGGGCCTGCCTTTGTGCACGGGGCACAGTCATTCTGTGACAGGAGCCTCTAACCTTCCCCAAACTGTTACCACAAGGTTGGAAGTGTTGGAAATGTCTCAGTATGTTGTAGCATTGCCATACCCCTTCAATGGCAAAACCTGTATGTGAAGCTGAAAACAAATTCTAGTTTTCAATTGAGTGGGAAAGATGGTTAGAACTCGCATCAGGTCTGTGTTGAAATCTGGGGCCTCATTAGATAGATTGGCCATCACTTCCTATTTTGCTGACAACAGTTTCACTAAACAGGAAGTGAAGGAAAAACTGCAATAGGGACACAGACAAAAATAAAAATCTAAAATTGAAGTGCCATAATAATAATATTATTAATAA
>NW_017306431.1:769548-787807 GCF_000935625.1 Nanorana parkeri
TATATATATATATATACACCACCTCCATATTATTGAATATTAATAATAATAATATATAGAAACCTCAGGGTTCCAATGCTATTTATCCACTTTCCCAAGCAAAAAAAAAAATCTGACAGGGGTTCTAGCTATCCCCTATTCTACTGAGGAAAAGGAATGTATTTTTGTATGTGTTGCTGTTGGAGAATTCCCCTCACTTCCTGTCTGGTAAAACATTGTCAGCAGAAGAGGAAGTGAGCATAAAGGCGGCCATACACTATTATATTTTTTTTTGTTAGGCCTGTGAGCCACCACTGTTCACCTGAAGATTTTCCATCTGGCTTATATAGTGTATGGCCAGCTTAACTCTCTTTACCTTAGCCATGGATAGCAGAAGTAAATCTGATAGAGATTCTAACCATTCCCCACTCTAAAACTAAGAAGAAAATTTTTTGACTGAACATACCCTTTAATAATTTGGAGGGGGGCATATGGTGTATTTTACTGAGTGGCGGGGAAGCTCAGTAAAGGTTAGTCTCAGCTTCTGGAAGACTTGTCAGCCAGCAAACCTGTTTCTTCATCTTAGATGGGCAAAATTCAGGTTGTCTCATAATGAAAGGAGGGTGGGCAGAGTGGCAGAAGATTCCTTTTTGACTATAATTCTGCTTTAAACTGCCCTCCTCCAGTTGTTAACCTCTCAGATTGACTTTTTACGTGTCAAGACAGAAAAAAAGAATGATGCCCATTAGGATGCCGGGCGTAGAATTGTGTCTCATTCAAAGGAGAACACTTTGTCATTGTCTGTCATGGTGAACGCTAACGATATTACAGGAAACCAAAGTTTATTTACAGAGGGAGCCCAGAGCGATCCCGCACATACCCCAAATGCGCTCTAATGAATTGCTTTAAATTAGTATTAGCATGCCGTTTACAGATGTCTGAGCGCCAATGAGACCTCTACTGGATGTACTCGCTTTCATCAGGAGCAGAAGCACAGCAAGAAATCGGCATATCGGGCAATGCAATGGCGGTAGGATTCAGGAATCAAGGAGATTTGTATAAACCAATGCCCTGGAAATTTTCTTATGGGATACAAGAGCAGTGGGAGTCCCTGGTGTCTGTCCTTGTCTGGACACTATTTGCGAGGACTTTGCATGTTCTCCCTGTGTGGGTTTCCTCCGGCTTCCGCCCACATGCCAAAGACACGCTGGAAGGTTAATTGGCTCTTATTTAAATTGGCCCTGTGTACATGTGAGACAGGGACCCTAGATTGTAAGCTCTCTGAGGACAGGGACTGATATGAATCTGCACTATGTAAAGTACTGTGTATATTGTCAGCGCTATATAAATACCTGTAATGAATAAATACATCTAATCACTCTGTGGCGCTCTGTCCAGCTTCCCACCCAACACACTGACATCACTGGTTGGCAGGGAGCTGAGCAGCACACTCTGGCTGGTGTCCCTCATAGCTCCTGGCAACCAGTGACATCAGTGAGTTGGAAGGGACTGGACAGAGAGCCGCTGAAAGCACAGCTCTAACACAGCCGCCCGTCCCACTGCATCCTTCCCCGCTGCTATCAGCAAAGGCCCCCCCAGAAGCACTAGCATCAGCAAGCAGTATGGCCTTAGGCAGCATATAGAGTAGGGACGGCCCTGGAAGCATTGACTTAGTGCTTACAGGTCTTGTCTCTCCCCCAGCCGGTGACTGGACAGTGAAAGGAGAAGCAGAAGACTAATCAGCTTTTAACATGGTTACTCTGCACTCTCCTTTTATCAGCATGCAGCACATAAGTGCTGCAGATGATTGGCTCATTGTGCTGCTTCTTCCTCCACCAGTCTGAGCATGGCAAGAGGCTAATACCAAGGCATATTCTGGTACTTACAGTGCTTGCATTTAAAAAAAAAATATATATATATCTATCTATCTAGATAGATATATATATATATACAATAATAATAATATTAATAATATAGAGCTGCACTTATTTGCATCCTTTATATTAGCTTTGGGGAGCAATTGCTTTGAGTACCGCTTGAGTCTAGCGCCCCCAGTGGTGAACGGAGGAATTCCACGTCCAAAGCATGTGCTGCAATCAACGTATATGTTTTGCTACATCCAACACTACCGTATTGAAGCAACAGTTATTTTTACACAAGTGTGTGAGTGTTTAATATCACAATGGTTTATTTAATGGAAAACAAAAGTTTATTAAGCCTGGTTGATGTGGTTTGTAATATGTCTGCGACCATATGTGATACTGGAGTCAGAACATTTAATTGGAAAAAACTGTAATTAGAAAACTGATCAAACATATGTTTCAGTTAAGGCCGCGTCCACGCTAGTACAGAGGAAAGGGGTCTTTTTTGTTGTTGTTTTTTTTTGTTCTTTTCCCTGGAATGAAATGTCATTGTGTTACTATTATTTCAGTATGCCTATGATCACCACGCATGGAGATGTTAAAAGGACTTCAATTACAATCAGATGGGTTACATTTGGGTCTCATTCAAGCAGCTTGATTACACTGGAAGCGTATTATACGAGACGATAAAGAACAATTTGGAGGCCAAATCTCGAGTCAGTTTTCGTGTCTTCTGAGCAGTTCTGTGATTTAATGACTGTGTTTGCCACACACAGATGTACCATATCCAGCAATTAGCAGACACCCCCCCCCCAACAACTTATAATGTAAAATAATTACCCTTTAGTATAAAAACTCCAGGAAATAAGTTTTATTCTGGATGTCTGAAAGCTTCAAAGCACTTCGGGGCCCAAAAATTTACTCTTTGTTATGTTTTTGTTAAAAAAAGTAATTAAAGGGTATGTAAACCCCAACAAAAAATGTTGTGTTCCTTTTTGGTCTGTTGAAAATATAATTTTGCAAGCATTTTGTTACATCTGTATCTATAACTGTAATCTATAGCTGATAACTTCCTGTGCGCCATGCTAACCAGTTACATTGTTCTTACTGTTATCTACAAACCATCCCTCTCTATGTTATGGAAATGAGGAAAGGGGAGGTGTTCTGTATACCATTCAGATAGCACAGACCTGGGCACTTTACAGCCCGCAGGGCATATCTGACCCTTTACCTGTCCCTGTCCAGCCCCCAGTCCTGTGCTCTGTTATGGTTACGGCCTCCAAGCCGTAACCATAACAGATGCAGCCACTGCAAGTCATAGCCGAGCACAGGTTGTCACCTATCGTGTGTTACCCCTCCTCCCCCCTCTACAAATGTACATGGCTAAAATACTAACAGTCTATGGAGGCTGGATCGGGGCACAGACATACTGTGGACACCTACAGGTACACACAGGTACACCTGGAGATATGGTGATGCAGACTTGGTGATGCACTGGTGGCACAGGAGGTACACATGAAGATACACACAGGTACATAGAGACATGCTGGGACACAGGGGGTACACTTGGAGCTACAGAAGAGCATAGGTGTACACTTGGAGCTACTGAGGAGCACAGGGGTACACTTGGAGCTACTGAGGAGCACAGGGATACACTTGGAGAAATCGTGGAGAACAGGGGTACACTTGGAGAAATAGAGGAGAACAGGGGTACACTTGGAGATACAGAGGAGAAAAGGGGTACGCTTGGAGATACAAAAGAGAAGAGGGGTACACTTGGAGAAACAGAGGAGCACAGGAGCATATTGTGTATGATACTGTTTAACATTAACTGACTTACATTATATACTGGGTTTCAATTGGTTTCTATTTGCAACCAATCCTTTAGGAACCTAACCCTGGCATAAACTTGAGGGCTACCTGTGTGTGTGTATATATATATATATGAAATCAGTGTATGTATCTGTTTGCTGTACCTCCTACATTGGCAGAAGGTTTGCAGTTGTCACAGCTGATGCCTGGAACTCTTGCAAACATCCAGCTGCACATGCCAACTCTTAAGACGACTTTGCTATCCATTAATATTTTTGCCCTAGGCCTTTTGAGAGAAAACATCCTGACCTCTCCCGTGTGGCCTTTCCAGTTCACACCAGTTATGCCTTCCTTTTTTTTTTCATCTTTTGCAAACAGGAGGAAGGGCCTCTTTGTAAACTTTATCTTATGTATATTTTTAATTGGATAGTCAAACGACCAAACAAAGACATGGAGTCTGCAGGAATGCAGCCGGCTTCAGTAAGGATATACAGAAGGCCAGTAATTTGACAGGTGAGAACATCCATAGCAGACACACAAGGAAGAAAGAATGCCTGTTTTCAAAGGTGGAATTCAGAGGTTAGTTCCTCTGACTGCATTGACACTACAGATAACCCCAGTACATCCATCTTGAATTGGCAGCTCAGTTACAATGACTGTCACTGCGCTAATTATCCATTTTCAACCTATCTTTCCGCAGGCTCGGCTCAGAATCTCGTTTCTTTTTCAGCCTAATAAAAGGTGCAAAATAACACGCTATCCGTCCCATTTTAATGCGATTTGGTATGCCAGACTTGGCTAGATTTCTGAGAATTCTTTGGAAATTACATGGGTTAAACTGCTTAAAATTGGCTGGTGAAGAGACCTCATTCAATACAAAAGCTTGAGCCTCCCTCGAAATCCCACCACTGGGTGATCTGATGGTGGCCTGGTCTGAGGGCAGGAGCAGCCCTTGATATCAGTGAACCCTGCCACAATGGGGGCGGGGGGAATGACAAGCAAAAGAAATGAATAAGTAATAGAAACATTATTTGTTCTAATTGCCCATATTTGCAACCATAGTTTTGGATGAGCGAAATTGAGAATTCTCATTTTCACAAAAATTAGGAGATTTTGGCAAAATTTTACCAATTTGACAAAATGCATTAAGTCAATACAAAGGAGAAATTAACTATACATGGCTTCTGAGGGTTACAGAAGCTCCAGTCAACTATCCTAAACCTGTTCTTATGCCAAAAAATGGCTCCTCTCTAATTTAAACTTTTTTTACAAGTTAGGGATGGTTATGAATGAGTGAAATTGAGAATTCTTATTTCCACAAAAATTAGGAGATTGTGGCAAAATTTTACCAATTTGACAAAATGCATTGGAGTCAATAAAAAGGAAAAACTGGCTTTACATGGAACCTGTGGGCTACAGAAGTTCCAGTCAACTATCCTGGCCCTGTTCTTATACCAAAGAATGGCTACTCACTAAATTAATTTTCTAACAACAATTTGTTGCTTAAAATGTTTTATTCTCTCTTTTTTGTCTGTTTATTTTCTTTCTGTAAATCTCAGGTTCCATGCTAAGTCCGTTTCTCCTTTTATACATGGCTTCTGAAGGTTACAGAAGCCCCAGTCAACTATCCTGGACCTGTTCTTATGCCAAAAAATGTTTCCTTACTAATTACATTTTTTTTTTTTTTACAAAAAGTTAGGTATGGTTAGGTGAGAGTGAAATTGAGAATTCTCATTTCTGCAAAAATTAGGAGATTTCAGCTAAATTTTACCAATTTGACAAAATGCATTGGAGTCAATATAAAGGAGAAACGGACTTGACATGGCTCCTGAGGGTTAGAGATGCTCCAGTCAACTATCCCGGACCTGTTCTTATGCCGAAAAATGGCTCCTCACTAATTTCATTTTTTTTACAGAAAGAAAACAGACAAAAAAAAGGAAAATTAAACATTTTAAGGGCAATATACAAATAATGATCAAATACACATACACAAGAAATAAAATAAAATAAAACAATAAATAAACAAATAAATACATAAAAATACTAAGCACACTAAATTGAATTAACTTATTGACTCTACCTTCCTCCCCCAAAGAAAAAACACACAATGAAAAAAAAATAATAATAAAGAGTAGATTGTTTGTTTGATAGTTTATTTTTGTTCAAGCAAATTTCACCTCGATGAGCGAAACTGAGAATCTACACTTTGCCAAAATGTTGCTGTCAGTGAAATCTGCAATTTTGTGAATGTCTCCAGAATCCCTCTGCTTGATTCTTAATCATAATTCATAAATTATTTATTTATAAATGATTCCCAAGATAATACAATAAATGATACAACTGCCTTAGCTTTAAGGTCATTAAAGGAGAACTATGGGGTTAGGGCTTTTCCCCATAGTTCTCCTTAGGGTAACGGGAGGACACAAACTAGCGTCCTCGCGTCACCCTAAGCTCAGTATACCGCGTGCTACAGCTCGTGGTATACTGAGACGCCGCAGCAGGAACAGATTCCGACAATTATGTCTGGATCCCCCCAGCTGCGTGAGTGACAGCTGGCTCTGCCTATCTAGAGGCCCCCCCGTCCGTTCCGCCAGTCCGCGCTGGAGGATCGGACAGGTGAGGGGGGGAATCCAGTCCCTCCCTTGTCACGGCTCTCTGCCAGCACAGGATCGAGAAGTGAGCGAGTGCCGGTATGTGTTCGCTCACTTCCCGATCTACTGAGCAGACCTGTGACAGTCTCAATGTCACAGGTCGGCTAGAACTATGAGGTTGAGTGAAAATCACTCACCTCATAGTTCTCCTTTAAGCCTACTCAACTAGAAGGCAGAACTCCAGCTTACTGCAGCCGTTGTGTTATAGTAATACAGCCCTCCATTCCTTCACAGCAGTCAAACATGCATTATGTCGATTTTGACTTTCTAAGGAAAGTCTAAGGCAGGAGTCAGCAACCTTTTCCACATTAAAGCTTAAATCAAGTCAAAATAAAAAAACAAAAAGAAACATATTTAGTACTGTACATCTGTGGAATACACTCCTATTTCTCCAAGTTTTATCCTTTTAAATATGCTGCAAGTAAAAAAAACTGTTGATGTGGCAGAAATATACTGAGTTCCAATCTTCCTGTTTGACATGACAACACAGCTCTAAATTCCTAAGCACTTGGTGCCAGCCCTGCCTACTTCATTTCTGATGAATTACAGAGAACACAGGCCACTCCTCATCTCCTTCCTCTCCTCTCCTCATCTCCATTAATATTATTATTATCCAGGATTCTTATAGCGCCAACAGTTTGTGCAGCGCTTTACAATATAGGGAAGACATTACAATCACATTACAATTCAAGACAAGATGGTAAGGAACTAAAAGGCAGGTTGTAGAGGAAGTTATCAGCTCACAAGATTTCTGGCAAACTTAGCAAGCATATTTTGCACCTATTTCCATATATAGCAAAATGTTTTCAATTATATATGTATAATTATATATATATATAGCAAACAAAAAGGGGAGAAAATATGAGAAGTCCATTCTAACGGTTTACACGCCCAGAAAGGGGCCGATTTTTAAATCTTCTGCCCGGCTATACGCAAGGGGGAGAATTTATCAAAACTGGAGCAGACAAAATTTGGAGCAGTTGACTATGGCAACCAATCAGCTTCTATCTCTCATTTTCAAATCTCAACTGAGCAAACTGAAGAGAGATGCTGATTGGTTGCCATGGTTAACTGCTCCAGATTCTGTCTGCTCCAGTTTTGATAAATTCCCCCCAATGTATTTAGGTAATAGACACACCCCTGCCAAACCCCTAGTTATGCGGACTATTAAGAATTTATATGACACAAAATAATTGGTCAATTGTTTTTTTCCCACCATTATTTTTCCATTATGCTGGCTTTTTTTCCAAATAGCAAACAAGATAAAGGGTTTAGTGCAGAATAACACTTTTGGTAGTTAAATCCCCCAATGTTAATTAAAGCACTTACCTTAAGAGATGTTTCTTAATCCGATCTTCTTCTTTTTTCCTGTCCTTTTCATCTGTCCCTCCAACGCTGCTGCGGGTCTCCGATCCAGCGCTGACTCCTCTGAGCTTGCTGGCACTTCCTGTCCCACGGTGTCTGCATGCGGGTGCACACCGTCCATATACTTACCTTGTGTCTCTCCTCGTCTCTCGGCCGAAAATGTGAACTGCGCATGCGCCCGCCCCAAGATGCTTTGCGGCCGCCCGAGAATTTTCACATTTTCGGACAGGAGTGCGCCAAGAATTAGCGCCAAGAATTAGTATCACCGTCATCTTCCTACCCCTATTGCATTTTATTTTTTTGTGGGGAACTACTTGCTCCTACTTTCTTATTTCTTGCCTAGGTGAGGATGATTTCCCCCCGATCCGATCCCCCACCCCTGCGTCTGCAACCTCCTGAGATAACGTCACACATCTCATACAACCTGGGAGGCTACAGAACTAGTCTCTTTGCAGAGTTGATCTCACACATGCACAGTAGGGAGCCATCTGGGGGCCATCGGGAAGTCACAGCCCCGACTACTAAATCCAAGATGGCAGCACAGAAGAGCCAAAGCCCTGAGAAGAATCGGCTATGTGGAAGACAACAATGGACTTCATTGGCTGGTAAGTATATGTTTTTTTAAAGTCAGCAGCTGCATGTAGCTACTTGTAGCTGCTTACTTTTAGCTTACTTGTAGCTGCTAATTTTCTCCTAGGCCAGCAAAATTTCTCTTTAATTGGCTGACAAAATCAAATGGCATATTATTATTTTTGTCCATAAAATACTGTTTTCAATGTCCTTTAGGGCTGCTTGAGCTCCTCCAGCCTTTCAGCAACTTCCTGCCTACATGTTCTCGCTCCAGCTGCAGCTGTTCTACATTGCTCTGGACCTTCCTGATAGTGACAACAGCAGACCATGCATGTTCAATGTTTGGCCGTATGGCCGCTTGTAGTCTCAGCCAGGGATCCATGTGCAGCACAACTGGGACGAGGTTGTCACCCTATAACAGGAAGTGCCTGAGCAAAGACCTTCATGGCAGTATTATTTTAAATGAAATATATTTAGTTTTAAAAGATTACAATCAACTACTGAAATGATAGTAACTTGTTAGCATTTAAATGCGATTCTAGTGATTGAGTTTAGATCCCCTTTAACCAGCTCCGCTTTGTTTCCATCATGCCCCCTGTTGTTGAGATTAGGGATAGAGGAAAAGTGAGCACGGCCCATTCTACTATTCATCAGTTTATTGGACTGAAAGGACTAATAAAAATTGATGGATAATGCTGAGCAGAATAAAACCGTTAACAGCATTTAGTTTGGCAAGAACTGCTATGCAACATGGAAGTACACAATTGGAAATGTCAGCATTAATATAAAACAATGGCTCTTGAAAGCCTGTTTCTCCTGCACAGTGGGTATTTAAGGGAATTTCCATAAACACGTGCCCTGAGATCGTGTCTACATTTTACATTCATCCTCTATGCACAGAAAGGGTTCTGCCCTCAAGGTTTAAATGTCACCTCTTGGCACAGCAGCTGATGGTCTGACACCAGCCCAGTCCCCCCCACCAGAATGGTGCCCTGGACCTCTTCTGCTTCCTTCTCTATACAATAACAAGTGAATAGAGGTGTCTACGGACACTACTGTATTCTAAAGCTTTCATAAAGAGCTGGTAGTCGCCCTCCCTCCCGCGGTGCAGATGACACAAACACACCACTGTGTTCATCCCTGTATGCAGGGCTCACAATACCCTGTAACTCCAAGAATATGATGGACTGCTTATTCAGCTCCATGCTTGTCACACTGGACCTGTTGTCAGCTACAAACACCCACAGCCTGAGGGCAGAGGTGTGACTACGGGTGGCCATATGGGCCAGTTAAAGGCAAGCGATGTCACAGGCTGAGAAAGGGGTTAAAAGGGCAATAACGAGCACAAGAAGCGTTCGTTAATGCATGCATCTTATAAAATGTTAGAAAATCTTTTCAACATGAAGAAAGAGATCATTCTTTCACCACACGTGCGCTGCATTTGTCTTTTGCCTGAACTGGACAGAGAGAGACCGCCATGAGAGACCGCCACGAGACATCGTTATGCAGTAGGTGTCCTGCGGACTACAGCGACACTGACTTTTGGAAGTGCTCGTTATGACTCATTGTCCAGCTAAAGACTATAGGTTTTTAATGATCGGCTTAAAGGAGAACTATGGGGTCAGGGCTACAGCTCGCGGTATACTGAGACGCCGCAGCCGGAGCAGATCCCGACATCGATGTCGAGATCCGCCCAGCTGCGTGAGTGACAGCTGGCTCTGCCTATCTAGAGGCAGAGCCAGCTGTACCCGCCCCCTCCCCCGTCCGTTCCGCCAGTCAGCACTGGTGGATCGGGGCTGGGAGGGGGAATCCATCCCCTCCCCTGTCACGGCAGAGAGCCGTGACAGGATCGAGAAGTGAGCGAACGCGGGCATGTGTTCGCTCACCTCCCGATCTACTGAGCTGACCCGTGACAGTCTCATTGTCACAGGTCGGCTAGAACTATGAGGTGAGTGAAAAGCACTCGCCTCATAGTTCTCCTTTAAGTCCAGGTAGGGCAGTTTCCCACCAACTAGACTTTTTTCTTTTTTAATGTTCTCCCTTTGGTCAACTGATGTCCTGGGGTCATCTTCCTCTTCTCCCTGCATTGCACAAAAGTGGTCTCTGTGAATGGCGGTCAGGCAGTAACATGAGCACCAATCTCTGCAGCTTCCTCCTGTGAGCCCATGATGGCCTGGGCCCACAGGAAATGGGTTGAATGGCAATGGGTGTCATTCTACCTGGCAGAGACAAATGGTGCAGTGTACATAGGGAGTAAAACATTTCTATTAGCATTCAACCCATGTCCTGTGGGCCCAGGCCGTCATGGGCTCACAGGAGAAAGCAGCACAGAATGGTGCTCATGTTACTACCTGACAGGAACCTAGAGATGTCTGAACATACCTGCAGCAGCTTTCAACTCACTCACCCCTCACCTGAATGTTGGGCCATTAATTTCAAATTCAAACACAACCTTCCTATTGACTATCACTAAACATGAGATCCTCTCCTGAGCTAGCTGAAAACATCCAGATCAGTTAACAGACATCTTGTGTATACGAGTGCCTTCAGTCTCTGTGTAAGGGAGATGTGTAAGGGCTGGCATGCCGCTCAGCTCCTGGTAATCAGTTATGTCAGTGGTTGCCAGGAGCTGAGCAGGACACTCTGGCCACGTCCCGCTCAGCTCTTGGCAACCAGTGGCGTCAGTGGGCCTGGCAGGATGCCGGCCTCGCCCCTCCTGGCCTCAGGAAGTGAATATCTTAGGGACAGTACTGGCTGCTAAACTTGAGCACTGTACCATGGGAGGAGGTCACATGCTCCCTCCATACTCGCAAGGTTTCAGGTACTCTCACTGGCTGCCAAAGAGGATGGTGCTGCAGGAGAACGCGGGCAAGGTGAGTATCAGAAGGTCAGGAAGTCCCTGTTGCAAAGGCACTATCACTTTACCCTGAATAGGCACTCATGACTCAAAATTCATGCTCACTGGAAGCCTGAATGAAGCCTCACGTCTTTTACTTGTTATGCAGTTCGCCTGGATAACAAGTAAAGAATATATATTTACATTTTTATTAAGTGTACTGTAAAAGCTTGGGAGCACACTAGAGAGCCAAACCACAGTTTTCACACAGCCTCCAGCAGTCCAACATGACCCATGCACAGTACTCAAAAATGTATACAGTTAGTATATCCTTCATAAAGCTGGCCATATACTGATGCCTTGAACTGAATCGGACGAAATACAAGCTGTAAGTAGCCTTTCGGGCCCCACCCAGTTTGCCAAAACTAAATTTTTCCATCGACTATTGTCTACAAGCTACCGGAGTCGGCAGCACCCCATAGAGCCAGACTGCTGCTCCCATAGTCTTCAGTGGTCCGACACTCTCCTTGCACGGTGCTCCAATCAAAAACATTCATGTTCCCTGAGCAGCACTTTTGATTGGAGCACTGTGCAGGGGGAGTTTCGTCCCTCTAAAGCCCCCGACCGCAAGTTTCTGAATGAGAGCAGCCGTCCAACTCCCCAATGTGCTGCCAACACAGGTCAGCTTTTACAGTACGAAGCACTTACACAGTAAATTTTTTTTAATATATTCTTTACTTTTAATGCAACCTGAACTAGTAAACAAACCTGAGGCATTAATAGTGCTTTTAATAGTAATTCTCCACATGTTCCAGCTGTCGCAAGCAAAGCTCGGCCACGTTTCTTGTAAAAACAGCGGCGTGAAGGATCGGAAGAACAATGTGTGCATGTCTTTAGAAATCTTAGCAGTTGGCTGAGTAATGATAAGAGCTTTAGACAGATATGACATGCTGCATATTTTAACAGCTTGTAACAATGGACGCCTATGAACTAAGAAGATAGATACATGTGCAGTTAATCATTAACTCAAGTGATGGAACCCCGCTGATAAAGAGGATTGTTCTATCCAAATCTCACATGGTGGAGAGAGACCTGAAGGACGGGTTCACCCATTTTGCTCCGTCCAATCAGTAAAAACCCATGGCATTTTATAGGACAAACTTCCCATGAACTCTGACCTCCCAGCCACTAATGATTCTCCTGTTTAAATTAAACTGCGTTAAAGTGTCAAGCCAAATAGCTCCAAGATGTTGAAATCAGACAAAAAGGACCAAGTTTAATCTCATTTCATCTAACATATTCCTATTGCAAACATTCTGGAGTGCAAACATCCCGAGATGCATCTCACTTCTGCTACCTAGTTTCCTGTGTATCCCTCTAATTCATTTGAGATAAAAGACGACTCTAAAGACATGTCAGATTTGTCATAACAATGTTACAGAAGGATGTGCAGGATTTCAGGAGATGTTAGAACGGTGACATAGGACTGCAATATTTTTACACGTTCTCATGAGAATTTTTCTCTTTCATTTGTCCCTGAAAAATGTTTAAAGGTCGAGTTTACCTTTTATGATATGTTTCTTGTTACACCCATATTCAAGGTGTGAAGGAGAAACTACAAGTCCCGTCTGCAACCGCAGCTGAGGGACTTTTCATGTCACCGCACTGCTCCGTCCTGTCCGTGTTACTGAATTTCCATACCCAGGGGTGTCCCATACCCCCCCTAAGCTGACTGAAGCGGTTGAGAGTGTGTGTGCGGGCGATGCACAAAGAGACGGGGGGGGGACTGCTGGCAGTGCACAACAAAACTGGGGCTTGTGAGTGGAAGGGTGCTGGTGGTGCAGGGCAGGAGGAGATGAGGGCCATCAGGATGCTGATTTCCAAACATATATTGATTCTGATTCCATGGGTCAATCTTTCCATGCATGTGTTGCATGTATCAGCATCAATATTGAGTTATTGTGCAACTCTTATCCTGCATATGATAAAAAAGTTCTGAAGAGGAGCCAGACATCTGAATTGCACAACCTATGCACAGCCTAATCTGTTAAAAATCACACTAATTGAGTTAAGCCCAAGACAGTCAGGGTGGCCATATCTTATAATTTAACTCCAGGCAGGCAACTGAATGTACAGTTGACATACACTTATCAATTCTGTTGTGTGATTCACAGACAACACAGTCAGATCCTTGGCCTCCCTTGCAGAAGAAGCAAAGCTTGAGCAAGAACACAGTGCTGGGCTGCTGCTAGGACAATGACATAGCAGCAGTACACGGATTAACTATTCTCTCTGCCTATGCTGCTTTCTCATCCTGTCAACGCGTTGTCAGCACATGTGCATGCAGTGGAATCTAATTTGCTCCTAGTGCTGCCCCTCCCACTCCCAGTTGCTGAATTTTCTAGTCAGTGCCAGACGAGCAGACCAGGCAAAAATAAAAAGAAGGAAACAGTAAAAAAAAAAAAAAATTGTGACCCTTGTGTTTTGGTGGAGCCCCGTTTAGTCTACTGTGTCTGTTGGAAGAATAGTGCCTCATCGTTGGTATCAGTGGAAGGAATTGTGCCCCATTGTGGGTGTCATTGGAAAGATAGGCCTGGAGCTATAAAATGAAAAGGAATAAGTGTAAGGCCTACATGACAAGAGTGGGAAGGGGAACTAAGGTAGGAAAGGGTGAAGGAAAGTGGAAAAGGGGTCAGAGGAGGGTCACTTACCAGATTGGAGGATAGTGGTCTTCCAAGATGGGTTTCGGAGGGAAGTCAGGAAGGAGGTGTCTCAGGAGTCCAGTTGGTGTCCGACAGAATAAGAGACGAACTTCCCACCCAGCCGCCCTTGGTATGGGTACTAGGGTTGTTGTGTGGTTTGTCACAACTGTGGTTTGGCGGTTTGGATCCTTGAGGGCATTGGTCTGTGCTTGCATAACTTGACGGGTGGACCCATTGGTGGTGTGCGTGTCCTTCTGTGGTGGTATGGTTCAATGGTTATGACCCGGTAATAGGGACCAATGTGGGTTTGCTGGCAATTTTATTACGTCCCCGAGGCGGTGTATGGCGGCTGGGGGCATTCAGGTATAAAATGTGCCCGCAGATACTGGTCGGTATATATACAGTATATGTATGTATAGAGAGGGAGAGAGAGAGAGAGAGGGAGAGAGAGAGAGAAAGAGAGAGAGAGAGAGAGAGAGAGAGAGAGAGAGAGAGATACAGGACCTTGACACCAGAGTTACAGGACCTTGAAACCAATTGTGTATACAGTATGGTTATTATTGGTTGTTGTTATTTATAAAATGTTATTTATAAAGCTTTTGTAATAAACGGCTGCTGTGGCCATTTAAACTCCACCGTTTCGTGTATTGTATTAATTGTTTAGGGTGGGGTTGTGGGTCCTATGGTAAAGGTGTTAATTAAAAGGTACCTCTGAGCTACCTCAGTCATGATAATTTCCCATTACTGGTGTCAAGGAGATTCGGAGAACCCCTCCAGCATTGGGTTCAATAGGTACCCTGCTTTTCTCTACTGGCCAGGTGACATCATGGGCAGAACTATATGGTTGCTGACAGGCAGGAGTCCACTCCTTTGACAGTGCCTAAGTTACATTACTGGGTACACAGCAAAAACTGCCTATCTACATTTAGCAGCTTCCTCCTGTGTGCAATGAACAAACCATACATGTGGTACCTTCCCATTGCAGGGACCAGTTTATGGCAAACAGTATTTGGGTACCGCTGCTCTAACCCTTCCTCACTCTATCCATTTGGGTACCGCTGCTCTAACCCTTCCTCACTCTATCCATTTGGGTACCGCTGCTCTAACCCTTCCTTACTCTTTCCATTTGGGTACCGCAGCTCTAACCCTTCCTCACTCTATCCAAAACTAAAAAAAAAGTTTTATCTAGATTTTGGCTTTCATGTAAAACTTTTATAGTTTATAGATAACATTCTCATATCGGTGAAGCAGAAGGCGAGAAGGTTTGGTATCTTCCTACAGAGCGCAGGCATTCTAACGGTAAACCGAGCAGGGGCGCTTGCAAAGAAAGTGATCTGTATGTGCATGAGAGCGGCTGTGTGTGGATTGTGGATACGGCGCTGGAGCTGTACAGCTACACACCGAAGCAGATTAAATATCAGGATAGGTCACGTTCTCATGGCCCATGCACAAGTGCCAACATTCCTCCAATTATTCAAGGCCATCGAGAGAGCAACCTTGCTGACATAGCAGCGGCACTGTCTGATTACAGCGGCTCAGAAGCCTGCCGAAAGGGATACTTTGATATTCAGGCTGACGGGGAAGGGAATGGCATCCGAGTTCAAATGGCCATCCGAGAGAAAGTCCGGGTACTTTTATCAAATATGTGAGCGTGTATCTGCCGATGTAAAGTAACCACTTAAAGGGCCCATTGTTACCTGAAACTGGAGGAAAGGAATGGCAGATCGATATCTAGTAAATGAAGCAAGATGCTTGAAGGGCTTTATAACATGAATCTATAGGAAGTGTTCTCGTCAGGCCGCTAATGACAGCAAAAACCGCCCTCTGGGTCCATCTTGTGGGCCATTCTTACCGTAGTTTAAAGCCACAGGGAAATAATGTAAGAGAAGGAAACGTTACTCTTTAAAATTAATCTTTATCCTCCTTTGATTTTTAGGGAGTCACTAATCTGGAACAAGCATACAACCCATGTAGTATATGGACACCTGATATATACACGTTCTGGGTGAGTGACTGCCCAACAAAGGATAAAGATAGTAGCTCTAGAGCTTGTACCTTTTTTTTTATTCTGACAGGTTCTCTTCAAAGCAGAACACTGGTTTCCCCCAAGGGAACGCACATAACAATGGCCAGTGGCGGACCTAAGGAACAAAGGGCCCTGGTGCAAGATTTTTTGTGCCCCCCCCCCCAAAAAAAAACAAAAAAACACAGCGCTCTCTTTTTTTCCATTTTTTTCCATTATTTTTTTTTTATGTTACTTTCATTTTTAAACACTTGTTTTTTTGTACACTAACCCTATTGATATTACATAGGGGATTAACAAGCACCCTGTGTGATAGCAGATAGGGTGTGACAGGTCCTCTTTATGGAGGCATCAGGGGTCTTTTAGACCCCTAATGTCACCTAGAGACCCCAAACAAGCTGAGGAAGCCGTGATCTGCTTTCCCAGCTTCTTGTCCTGGCTCTGAGAGCCGGAGACTGTGTACAGTGACACCGGAAGTGATGTAATACACAGCACTTCTGCGTCCAGTGATCGGAGGAGAGATCAGCGGCTGAAAGCGGCTGAATCTCTCTCTGATCATTGCGGGGAGACCCCTGACAATGGCCATACACATTAAAATCTGACTGTACAATCTCCTTTAGGTCTACCAACAAGCATGTGGTGCAAGGGCCTGTCTGTGTATAAATTGGATGGACTGTTACAGTTGGCCCTTATGTTATATAGCTTTAGTAAAAGGAGATTGTAAAGCGTTTGTACAGATTGTAATGTAGCGCCCTCTAAAATGTCGCTATTCAATTTAGAGATACCTGGACTGTAACCAGTCTAGATACTGATTATACAGAGCTCTGCATTCTATAGGTGTCTCTGAATCGGCTGGATTGATTGCTCCTCCTGTTGCTGAGGAAAAGGGAGCCTTGGCATACAGTAAGGGAGGATCCATCCTCAGGTTATGACTATGCACCTGACCCTAGCCAATCACTGAGGAGGATGACTCAGAGGCATGGTTGAGGGCAGGTAATAAAAGGTCTGGGGACACTGTGCAGAGGTCTCTTCCCCCTAGGGGCCCCGCCCTTGGAGGTCTGTGTGATGCGAGCCAATGGCCTGGGCCTCAGCACATGGCAGGTGCTGAGGGGCCTGGAGGCCTAGGATACACTGATACTTTGCTGGGCCCACACACGTGGCAGGTGATGGGTGCCTTGTTCTGAGAAGATATTACCACTAAACTGGAGTGCTCCTTGGCAGTTGCAGATGCTGAGGGCACAGAGATTCCAGATCCTGAAGAGGAAAATACCTGATGGAAGCTGGGTCGGAGGTAGAGTCTGCTTGTTGAAGGGTACTGCAGAGGAGCTGGTGCGAGCGTCCGTCTGGGACCCACAAGGGAGATCCCTCACCCTATTCCAGGTATCTGTTCGCAGTATTGCTACTACTATTGGTCCCTGGGACCAGATCACAGTGATATCGGCCTTAGCGGTTGCTAGGGAAGAAAGCTGTCCTCTGAAGCAAATTCCAAGGGCATCCTACAGACCCTAAACCCTCTCTCTCCTGTTGAGCTTACAAATAAATACCCCAAAAAGTACCTAAGACTCGAGACATTCTGTCCACGAGTGTCGGTGTGTTGTTGCTGATCTAAGGGGACCGGTAGCTGGAACCAACAGGTAGGAGAACCCAATTTATCATCCAGCGGCTCCTTCGGGGGTGAGCGCTACAGTAACATATATGGTCAGCGTTATAATGGCTCAGAAAATTGCATGCAGTATTTTAATGATGCCGCAGACTTTGGTGCAGGAACAGAGACAAAACATTTATGAGTATTCCTGATATGCTTTCTGTGATCTTAGCCATCTTTGTTCAGTCTACAATCCTTAAAATGAGCCTATGCTATGTGCATGCAGCTCGAGGCAGCTCAACAGATTTGCTTTTTGCCCCTCAGTATTGCCCCCTCATCCCCAATAGCGCATACTCATCTTTCCTTCACTTCCCAGACACTATGCTCAGCTGCCCACAGCTGGAGTAGAAGCCCAGTGTAAGTTCTGAGTCACTTTAGTCAGAACCTTAAAGGAGAACTATTGGGTTAGGGCTTTTCCCCATAGTTCTCCTTAGGGTGACGGGAGGACACAAACTAGCGTCCTCCCATCACCCTAGCTCAGTATACCGCGAGCTACAGCTCGCAGTATACTGAGACGCCGCAGCGGAAGCGGATCCCGACAATTATGTCTGGATCCGCCCAGCTGCGTGAGTGACAGCTGGCTCTGCCTATCAATAGGCAGAGCCAGCTGTACCCGCCCCCTCCCCGTCCGTTCCGCCAGTCATCGCTGGAGGATCGGAGCAGGGAGGGGGGAATCCAACCACTCCCCTGTCACGGCAGAGAGCTGTGACAGGATCGAGAAGTGAGCGAACACCGGTATGTGTTCGCTCACTTCCCGATCTACTGAGCTGACCTGTGACAGTCTCATTGTCACAGGTCGGCTAGAACTATGAGG